>NW_026262999.1:0-600000 GCF_947179515.1 Apodemus sylvaticus
CTGTGTCCCAATTAATTATACTTAGTAAATCCTTTGCCATAGGGCCATATTTAGAGCTCTGAGAACCTTTTGCATATTGGTGTACTGCAGCTCTCTATTAGAATAAACAAGTATGAGATTCTATTGGTAAGAAGAGAAATTGTTGGGGTGTAAAATTCATTAAGTAGAGAGAATAGTCCAAAATCCAACTCAGTAAAAGAGGATATTCAGATTTCTTTAGGGAGTTGTGGACCTATCCAGTATCCCAGTTTGCAGAAGAGGAATTTTTCTGTGCCTCTGGCAGAGATGATAGATATAAGAGGCTCTAAAGAAGAAGGACTATACAGGAGCCTGCCAGGATTGTATGGAAGAGACGCGACCTTTCTTGGTCATATATCTCCAGCTCCATTGAGTATATGTTGAAGGTTGATTGATACCTTGAGAATTATAAGACCGTCCAGGCACTCACTCTTGCAACAGCTCCAAACATAAAATAAAAATTTAGAATACACATCATCTGCATGTTCATTGTACACATGACAGAAATCTTAGAAATCTTCTATGAGGTTGGAATGCAGTAGTCTCGAGATAATGTCTTACTCAAATATATATCCATCCACACATTTCTCTGCATGGAGGCCAGGTTGCCTCTGTCTAAGGAATCACAGCAAAGACAGTATTCTGGTTTACCTTTACCTTGATACTCTTCAGTTTGGGACCTCAGTCCGGAGAGCTTAGAGATCTCTTAGGTCAGAAGAGTGCTTTCAAGGCCACAGAAATTAGAAGTTGTAGTTAGCAGATGCACTGGGAAGATGGGGAATTGTGGGATTTTCACAATCTCGCAGGCCAGGTCTGGAGTGGTCTCTGTTATGAATGTCTAAATCATGTAAGATATGGAGGAGCTTAGGCATCTTTGCACAGAAGAAGGACTTTCATTCCCTTCATCAATGAGGTAATGAACCAGACTTCATGGGAATAAGGGAGTTGAAGCACCCTTGTCATTAGCAGGATATCTAAGAAATTCTATGACAAGGTGAAATTCTATACCTATTTGTCAGAGGAGTAAAATCTCTGCCTATTTTCAATAAAATAAGAAAGACCATTTCACATTGGAGAAAATGTAACTACCTTGTGGAGCAGAGGAATTTAAAGTATTTCATAAACAGCTTCCATTTCTTTTTCAGTATTGAGAATGTCCATATCTTGTGTGTGTTGTGTGAAAATCCAGGCAGCAATGGTTTCATTTTTTCCAACAGGTTGGATGGTTCATTAGGCAATGAAGCCTTTGGTTAGATGAGATAAGGTCAAGGCCCCTTTCTTCAGTGGAGGAATGTCTCAGAATATAAGTAGCAGGGATAAGTTTGGAAGTAATCTTACACATTCAGGATACAGCAGAAAAACAAAGTCAATTGAAAAAATCTTTTAACACCTTACAGGTGAGCTTAAGTGTGAGCGCCCCTTGCACAACATGAAAGATTTCAGGCCAATGTAGGCATTAGGAGAGGGTTTTCTTTTCCACTAGACAGAGGGGAAAGAGGAAATATTTAAAAATAGGTATGGAGTGTCTGAGCCTCCCATAGGCATAGGGAAAGACATTGAAGCCCTTCTATGAAAGAAAGACATTAACCGACCTCTTGGACATAGGGTATGGAATTAAGGACCATCACAATACAAAAATCATTCTGATGTCCCGTTCTGATGGCGAGTTGAATGTGAGACACAGTTAATTGGAATATTTTGTCAGACTTGCAGGAGAGTCAGTGGTATCCCCGAATCACATAGGAGAGGATGTGAGACCAGAGAAGCAAGATAGAGACAGCAAGACAGTATTCTGATCAAGCTGTTAATTTTTACTTCTCACTTAATGCAATACAAAGGGAAGGAAACAAAGTGTAAGGAGGGGTAAAGAGGGTAAGCCATTGTTTCTGGAGTTCAATCTCATGGTGCTACTATAGTTTCTGAAGAAAAATTCCTGAGAATTGTCTCTCAGGGAAAATCTCTGGGAAAATCTGGGTATTACTGCAGGAAATTGGAACAATAATTTTATCACAAGGAGGTGAAGCAGAAAGGACTTGCTATCGTAACCTAACCACAGGTGAGCTCTCTTTGTTCGAGCCCACTCAGGTGAGCTCTGCATGTTCAGGACAACTGGATACTTGGCTAATCTTGAAAGCTAGTATTTTCCCTTCTAAAAGAAGGTTTGAAATGGCTGAAATGAGTGGGTTTTAAGATCTAACTGAGAATGACACCTAGCAATATTTTTGCTATCCTTTACCAGGAAGAGAGTGGTTTTGAATACTTGGTCAGAGAGGATAATTTTTGAGGGCATCTTATACTGGAAGTGGTGTTTTTTTGTGTTGAGTCAGGTAGAGAACATCTCAGAATATGTCAGTCTTACAAGATAGATATTAGACTCTCTGAGATACAGAGCTAGCATTTGATATATAATGGACAATAAGTAGTAGTCTATGTATTGATGTTTATGAGTAGACAATTAAAGCATTATTAAATTCTGCTTAAAATCCCAAACCTCTTTAAGGACAATGGAGAGTACAAGCCTACCTTGAACAGGGGGTAGTACTGGGTCACACTTTAGAAGATGCCCATCTTCAGTTACTCCCTGGTAGACCTGGCAGCAATATCTGAATTATTCAACAGTCAAGATTGTTAGTCTATAAGTCTTGAACCTTATCACCAGTTATATGGGTGTGTACAGAAAGAATGGTATGAAAACAGATGATCTAAGTTCCAGGCTCTGTTAACACAGAGTAGAATTAAGTAACGTCCCTTTGCTCACACTTGTATTTTCTTAATAGCCATGGTTATAGAGAAATGATCTAAATCTCTCTATTAGATGGTTATGTTTGAGGCTCATATGTAGTTGGGGAATGCCCTTAGGACTTTTAATACTTGGTCCCTTGGGCAAAATGAAAATTCAGAAATTTGAATAGTAAACTCTATACACTCGTATAGTATATTGTGGATGGAAGAGGAAGGTTTGGCATATTATTTTTAATAGCAGAAAGGACTGGCAATCCTTCATTCAAATGGTATGAGATGACAGTAAATTATGACCAATTTGAGAAACCTGTATTTAGCAGTGCAACATTTGTGACCATCCTGAATTGCTTTGCTTAGAAAGAAAGAGCCTGACCATGTTTAACCAAATAGCAAGATCCAGTCTCCACACAATGTAAAAGTGAAATAAAAACCTATCAAATCTTGGGTAGTGGGAAAAGACTATGGTGCTTGATCATTTTTTCAAACTGGTATTCCCACTTTCACTATCTATTGTATATAATATAGGGAAGAGTACAAGAAGCAATCAGCATGCTCTTCCAACAGGAAGAGTTGTTATCTCATCTCTGAGTCTCCCTGAAGTTTGTCTTGGTCTATACCCATCCATAACTAAGAGATGGGAGCACTGCATTTCTGACAACCACGTCTAGGTAGATCGCATATATGTCAGTTGTACATTTCTATTGTCTGACCTCTGTCAAACACCCAGACATTTCTGATGTCCACCTTTGGGGTAAAAGTGTGTTTGTCTGAAAATCATGGTCACAGTGATTGTCACAAAGGCAATATGAGTTTAAAGTCAACTGTAACTTGTCTTTTGAATGAAACAATGTCTTAGAACATTCCTTAGCTAGGAGGTACAGCTGAAGCTCCTATGACTATAGATTCAAATAAGGAACCATAGGTGGCCATAGGAGCCAAAGTTGAGGTCACTGTCACCATTGTTCCATAGGATATATACTCTTGGCCAGGAACTGGATGTCTATAGCCTTTGTGCTTGAAGGAGGAAATCATAGCCTCTTTCCTACTACACTGAATGCCAATTAACTGGATTTTCGTCTATAGAAGGAGAGACATAAGCCTTACATTTGAACCTCCATAGACAGAAGATGAATGACTTTGACTTACTTCCCAAAATCCAAAACTTTGAGGGTCTTTCCACTAAAGGAGTGATGTGGTCTACCTTGGGTCAAATGGGAATGGCTTGCAGTAGGCTTATATGTAGGATGAACGTCTGACATTCTCTTCAGTGAAGTAAAAGGACTGAGGTAACTTGGAGAGATAGGAATTATTGGTCCCCAAGAAAAATACAAAACTTTGAGACGTGGTTGTGCAAAGGTATGGGTTAGATGAAGCTTGGAGAGGGGGTGAGTGCAATGCAACATTCTGGTAAACATGAATTTCCCTGTTACCTTGTTCAGTCAAGTAAGGTCAAGTTCAGTCAAGTCAGTCAAGTCAGTTTCACATCTTGTATTTAGTCTGAGGGAATTCAGACAACAATCTAAGAATGTTTCAAACATTTTGGATGGCTATCCCTGGCTAGGTTGTCTCCTTGATTTGTCTTAATATATCTATATATGGGCAGGAACAATGTCAATAGACTGAAGAGCATAACCTAGGATCCATTCAATAATGCTTCACATAAGAACTAGGACCTCAAACCAGAGGTTAACAATATATTTCCCTTGTCATCCTAATAAAAGATTTGTATCTTCCTTATTTAGAGAATATACTTTGAAAGTAGTTCAAAATAATAAAGAATGTTTGGTGATACAAGGCACATTAGATTATTATTGAGAAGAGCATATCTAATATCACCGTTGGAGTAAAGGAATGTGAGAGCTTCCTTTCTCAAAAACAGGAGCTCACACTCCCCCTTGAACATGGGGAAAATATCCAAGGCCACATTGATGGAGAAGGGAAAGACTGATATGCAGCTTCACCCAGGATATGTCTCTTGGGCTCTTCAAAAATCAAGGAGTGTATGAAGAAATATCATGGGATCAGTGAGTGCTCATAGCGGGAAGTTGTAAATCCAACTTCAATACAGGAGAAATCCTGAATGTCTTGGTTAATATGGTAGGGGTCCCCAGTCATATTTTGCAAAAAATAAATATCCAGTTCACCCATGGTCAGCAGGGGAAGTTGCTAAGCTACAATGTATACTGGAGGGAAGTTCAGACTCTATCTCAATAGCTTCCAAGAGTTTTCCCCATCTGCATACCCTGTATGTAATCTTTGAGAGTACAGACAATGTCACTATACAATTCCAACAGGATAAGTAGTTATGCAAGCATTGATGTTTCCTCAAAGATATGTTAAGCTGCACATATATGTGAATAAAAAATTGTAATGGTGCATTTTGATGACCAACTTTGAGGTTCAGGGAATGAGCGCCAATTTCAGTTTTCTATATTCTGTTCTATGCTTTAAAAGTAGAGAAATGTGAGATAACATTGGTTGCAAATTATATGTTAATCAGAGGGATATCTTTAAATCAAAGTAAGTAAATAGGGGTATTTGTGAAGCACAGCATTAAGCAAAGCTCGGGTGTGTCATTAGTTGAACAGGTAAACCTGAAGACCCATAGTATAGAGGGTGGAGGTCAGAAATACTCCCTTCTGTGCAAGAAATAGTTTTGAAAATCCTTTCAATACACTTTAATTTCCCAAAGTACCTTGGGCAGGAAATAAATGTCTAAAACCCACTTGGTGAATAAAAGTAGAAAATAGGTCCACAATCCTATTGGGAGGACAAGAAATATTAGATAATATGTGTGTAGAATACGTGGTATAAATCTTTCTTCATAAGCCAGGCCTTTAAGGAAGAACAGACTTAAAGTCACGTGGTAGAAATAGGAACATATAAGACAAAATACAAGTTTTAGGTCTCTTTTGGCAAATGAGCATTAGGATTATGTTAGTCCTAGGAGACTTCCGACATTGTGTTCAATATAGTTTGACGGAATAAGTTAACACTGAGAAATGTGATATGTAATGTGATATGTGATATGTAATCCTATGTAATTTGAAAACTCTGAGGTCCTATTTAAAAATGAGGTTAGACTAAATTTCAGGCAGAGAGAAAGAGCCATATTTACCTCTGTCAAAATTAAAGGTCCCTTGTACCTTACACAGTGAAGAAAGTATTCAACAGTGACTATAAGCCTTCAACTCCTATGCAGAGTTTTGAATATTTAGAGTTTGTGTTCATTCTTGGAGGTTGGAGACAGAAACTTTTTTCCCTCAATGTTTGCATGATTTTGCTGGCTATGTTTCTTTTTATAGTTTGTGCAGCTATTCAAATCTAGGCATAAATGTTGAAGTTTGTACATTTCTATTGAATTTCTAGAAGGCAGATAGCACAGGTTATATGCTCTGATTCTAAACTTGTACAAGGGGATCTCAAACCAGAGTCCTTTGTTTACAGGAGGAGTCACTTTTAGAACTAAGCCTGATAATTTAGGAATAAGCCTACTTTTACCTTATGTGGAAAGGTCATGGGCATCATTTTTGAGAGAGAAGATGTTGGGAGAATGGGGAAGCATAGGAAGGTCACAGAAGGCTAAAAGATTACTTTGGGAATTGGAAGATGGTGCACACATTACTTATAAGGTGAAAATGTCCTCATGGTCCAGCATACCTTTGTTTTCTGAGACTCTGAAGTCAGCTGGGTAGAAATCAGAGCATTTTTCTTACAAAGTAGTTGTTAATATCTGGTTCTATGTACTCCACAAGCTGTCCAGTGCCAGCACAGACATGGGTAAAAAGTTGGAACTTCATTTCAAGTTTAAGTCTTAAATATAGAAGATAGATTAGGACTCAAAATTTTACTGTCACGTTCCAGGTCATCATTTCAGAATGGTTGGGTATTTCTTGACACTCAGGTCAGAAGGGAACATTAGGACCTCCTAGAGGAATAGAACAGAGGATTCAATGGATAGAAATGGATTCTCTAAGGAAAACATTGTCAGGAGTTATTGATTTAAAGTTTTCTAGAGAAAATGGATACCAGTGGCTTCTCTGCAGGTTCCTATTCAGAATTTGCAGTGTACGAGGAAGAAGTGAGGCTACTTTTAGCAAAAGAGATAGATTTTTTTATTTGATATAGTTTTTATTTACATTTCAAATGATTTTCCCTTTTCAGGGCCCTCATTTCCCTAAAGTCACATAAGCCCCCTTCCCTCCCCTGTCCTCCTACCTACCCCTTTCCATTTTCCTGTTCTGCTTCTGCCTTATACTGCTACACTGAGTCTTTCCAGAAACAGCGGCCAATCATCCGTTCTTCTTGTACCTCATTTGATGTGTGGATTATGTTTTGGGTATTCCAGTTTTCCAGGCCAATATCCACTTATTAGTGAGTGCAAACCATGATTGATCTTTTGATACTGGGTTACCTCACTTAGTATGATGTTCTCCAGCTCCATCCACTTGCTTAAGAATTTCATGAATTCATTGTTTCTAATGGTTGACTAGTATTCCATTGTGTATATATACCATATTTTTTAAATCCATTCTTCTGTTGAGGGATAACTGGGTAATTTCCAGCTTCTGGCTATTATAAATAGGGCGGCTATGAACATAGTGGAGCATATATCCTTATTATCTGCTGGGGAAATCCTCTGGGTATATGCCCAGGAGTGGTATAGCAGGATCTTTTGGAAGTGACATGCTCAGTTTTCTGAGGAACTGCCAGACTGATTTCCAGAGTGGTTGTACCATTTTGCATCCCCACTAGCAGTGGAAGAGTGCTCCTCTTTCTACACATCCTTGCCAACAATTGCTGTCTCCTGAGTTTTTAATCTTACCTATTCTGATTGGTGTAACGTGAAATATCTAGGTAGTTTTGATTTGAATTTCCCTGATGACTAATGAAGTTGCTCAATTTTAAGATGTTTCTCCACCATCCGAGATTCCTCAGGTAAAAATTCTTTAACTCTGTGCCCCATTTTTAATAGGGTTATTTGGTTTTCTGGGGTCTAACTTCTTGAGTACTTTGTAAATATTGGATATTATCCCTCTATCTAATTCCGGTTGGGGAAGATCTTTTCCCAATTTGTTGGTTGCCAATTTGTCCTTTTTATGGTGTCCTTTGCTTTACAGAAACTTTGTAATTTTATGAGGTCCCATTTGTCAATTCTTGATCTTAGAGCATATGCTATTGGTGTTCTGCTCAGGAATTTTCCTCCTGTACAAATGTCCTCAAGGGACTTCCCCAGTTTCTTTTCTATTAGTTTCAGAGTGTCTGGCTTCATGTGGAGATCCTTGATACATTTGCAGTTGAGCTTAGAACAAGGAGACAAGGATGGAACAATTCTAATTCTTCTGCATGCTGACGTCCAGTTAAACCAGCAGCATTTTTTGAAACTGCTATCTCTTTCCCTTTGTATGTTTTCAGCCTCTTTGTCGAGGATCAAATGGCCATAGGTGTGTGGGTTCATTTCTGGATCTTTACTCCTGTTCCTTTAATCTGCCTGCCTGTCACTGTACCAATAATATGCAGTTTTTAAAACTATTGCTCAGTAGTATTGCTTGATGTCTGGGATACTGATTTCCCCAGAAGTTCTTTTGTTGTTGAGAATAATTTTAACAATTCTGGGTTTTTTGTTATTCCAGATGAATATGAGAATTGATATTTCTAAATCTATGAAAAATTGAGTTGGAATTTTAATGGGTATTAGATTGAATCTGTATATTGCTTTTGGCAAAATTGCCATTTTAACTATATTAATCCTGCAGATCCATAATCATGGGAGGTTTTTCCATTTTTTTTTATTCTTTTTTTTATTCGATATAATTTATTTACATTTCAAATGTTTTCCCCTTTTCTAGCCCCCCCACTCCCCGAAAGTCCCGTAAGCCCCTTTCTCTTCCCCTGTCCTCCCACCCACCCCTTCCCACTTCATCGTTCTGGTTTTGCCGAATACTGTTTCACTGAGTCTTTCCAGAACCAGGGACCACTCCTCCTTTCTTCTTGCATCTCATTTGATGTGTGGATTATGTTTTGGGTATTCCAGTTTTCTAGGTTAATAATCACTTATTAGTGAGTGCATACCATGATTCACCTTTTGAGTCAGGATTACCTCACTTAGTATGATGTTCTCTAGCTCCATCCATTTGCCTAAGAATTTCATGAATTCATTGTTTCTAATGGCTGAATAGTATTCCATTGTGTAGATATACCACATTTTTTGCATCCACTCTTCTGTTGAGGGATACCTGGGTTCTTTCCAGCATCTGGCAATTATAAATAGGGTTGCTATGAACATATGTAGAGCATGTATCCTTATTACATGGTGGGGAATCCTCTGGATATATGCCCAGGAGTGGTATAGCAGGATCTTCTGGAAGTGAGGTGCCCAGTTTTCGGAGGAACCGCTTGACTCATTTCCAGAGTGGTTGTACCAACTTGCAACCCCACCAGCAGTGGAGGAGTGTTCCTCTTTCTCCACATCCTCTCCAACATCTGCTGTCTCCTGAATTTTTAATCTTAGCCATTCTGACTGGTGTAAGATGAAATCTTAGGGTTGTTTTGATTTGCATTTCCCTAATGACTAATGAAGTTGAGCATTTTTTAAGATGCTTCTCTGCCATCCGAAGTTCTTCAGGAGAGAATTCTTTGTTTAACTGTGTACCCCATTTTTTAAAAGGGTTGTTCGGTTTTCTGGAGTCTAACTTCTTGAGTTCTTTATATATATATTGGATATTAGCCCTCTATCTGATGTAGGATTGGTGAAGATCTTTTCCCAATTTGTTGGTTGCCGATCTGTCCTCTTGAAGGTGTCCTTTGCCTTACAGAAACTCTGTAACCTTATGAGGTCCCATTTGTCAATTCTTGCTCTTAGAGCATACGCTATTGGTGTTCTGTTCAGAAACTTTCTCCCTGTACCGATGTCCTCAAGGGTCTTCCACAGTTTCTTTTCTATTAACTTCAGAGTGTCTGGCTTTATGTGGAGGTCATTGATCCATTTGGATTTGAGCTTAGTACAAGGAGACAAGGATGGATCAATTCGCATTTTTCTGCATGCTGACCTCCAGTTGAACCAGCACCATTTGTTGAAAAGGCTATCTTTTTTCCATTGGATGTTTTCAGCCTCTTTGTCGAGGATCAAGTGGCCATAGGTGTGTGGGTTCATTTCTGGATCTTCAATCCTGTTCCATTGATCCTCCTTCCTGTCACTGTACCAATACCATGCAGTTTTTTAACACTATTGCTCTGTAGTATTGCTTGAGGTCAGGGATATTGATTTCCCCAGATTTTCTTTTGTTGCTGAGAATAGTTTTAGCTATCCTGGGTTTTCTGTTGTTCCAGATAAATTTGATAATTGCTCTTTCTAACTCTGTGAAGAATTGAGTTGGGATTTTGATGGGTATTGCATTGAATCTGTATAGTGCTTCAGGCAAAATGGCCATTTTAACTATATTGATTCTACCGATCCATGAGCATTGGAGGTTTTCCCATTTTTTGAGGTCTTCTTCCATTTCCTTCTTCAGAGTCTTGAAGTTCTTGTCGTACAGCTCTTTCACATGTTTGTAAGTGTCACCCCAAGGTACTTTATACTGTTTGTGGCTATTGTGAAGGCTGTCATTTCCCTAATTTCATTCTCATCTTTCTTATCCTTTGAGTATAGGAAGGCTACTGATTTGCTTGAGTTGATTTTTTTTTAATCTGCCACTTTGCTGAAGAAGAAATAGATTTTAAGGGCTCATTTTCTGAAGGGAAGATGTGATATCCCCTTCAGAAATTTGGGCATAATTCTATATCCCTTGGGTAGAATTGATGAGTCTAGAATTTTCATGGTAAAATGGAAGTGTCATGTGCATTCTTCATTAGACTTTAGAGGGATAATGTCACTAGGTGCATAAAGGGGCAGTCCTGAAAATTCAGTTAAAAAAGAAGAAACCATAGGGTCTTGGATAGAGTTATAGATTCTAGAGGGCCTGGGTTACTTCAGAAAGTTCTAGAGATTCCTTGAGAGATATTGGTATTCCCTGGACTACTTGTTCAGACACTAAACATCCCAGAGAACCTTAATTAGGTTTCAAAAGTCCCAGAGTTCCTGGTACAGATGTGAAAGTTTCTAAAATCCCAGTCTCAAAATCTGAAATTTTAAAAATTGTCTGTTTACATGGCAGATGTTCTTCTGCCAGTGGATTAAGTGATGAAAGCGGTAGAAGTTTGAGAGAACTTCTGGTTTTCTAGAAAGTGAATGCCTGGTGATAACTTTGGTAGAGGGGGAATGTCTACTAATTCCTCCCACAGAAGGCATGGGTCTAGACTGTGGTGGTATTGGGGAGATCAAGCCAGTCCTCTAGGGGTGGTCTTGATTTGACTATGGTTTTATTTTGGTTTGGGCATACTTGTGTCCTGTAGAATGCAGAGACTCTTTCTCCAGGAGATTAGAAGGAATATCTGAAGGAGAAGGCCTTAAATAACTTTTACAGAAGGAGTGTCTCAGAAGGAAACGATATATCCTCCCCTCCATCAATTGGCTATACATATTAAATGATTTCAAGAAGGAAGGAGAAGAAGTAGAGGACGCTCATATTCATGCATTAAGAAAAGTGAAAACATGATATTTTCATATATTGGCTGCAGTAGGAAGAACATAAACTGTTTCTGATCATGGCAGGTCCCAATGAGTCAGTCCATGGTTGTAAAGTATTTGTTGTCATGGGAGAAACTGGATGAGTAAAACAATACTTCCATTTTCAGTGTGGACAAGAGCCCGTTAGGTCTTTAGGTACCTCATTAAAATGGAGATTTGATTTTAGCCTATGTGACAATAATTCACATTCTTTTCATATGGATATATTTTGGGCATTGCCCTTACATGAAAGATGGGCACAAATCTAATGTGGGCTGTAGCTAGTGACAAGAGCTTGATGCGTTTACATTTATTTTCCATAATATGATACTGATCGGTTTTGGTACTCTAAAATCAAAACTAAATTCAAACAATGGAATGTTGGTTTTCTATGTGGGTATATTTTATTGTCTTTTAGGGCACATTGCTGTATTATTTTGAGTAGTCAGAAGGTAGGGCTGCAGAGGATACCCTGGGGAAGCATTTTGAAAAACAAATGTCTTTGTTTGATTATTGAGAATGAAGCCTTGAAAAGCACACTTTTATCACTGGCATGTAGAGGAATATGATCCTGTAGATCACCAACAATTATATGGTAGCTTTGAGTGACTGTGGCAGGAACAGAAACCCCTTTCTGAAGAGCATCAACACAGTGGGGTTGAGCATTGACAGAGGGGAGTTTATATAAAGCATTTACAAGAATCTCTGGAATACAGGAGATAGAAGTATTTCAGGCACTGAAGCAGG
The DNA here is from genome assembly GCF_947179515.1 of Apodemus sylvaticus. NCBI lineage: Eukaryota > Metazoa > Chordata > Mammalia > Rodentia > Muridae > Apodemus > Apodemus sylvaticus. The sequence goes on from NW_026262999.1 coordinate 12,113, forward strand.
ACTCTATAATATCTTTCTGAAGTTGTTGTCTTAGCTGATGAGAAAGCTTAAGTCTGTCCCACTAATTGGTCATTAGTGGGCAGAAATTAGGAACCATACCAACCCAACAACACAATAAAGCAAGATTTGGATTTAAAATCACAGGTCATGATGCTATTTGAGAGCATCATTGAGGGCTTCAAGAAGGACATAAATAACTCCCTTAAAGAAATACAAGAGAACACAGGTAAACAGCAAGAAGCCCTTGAAGAACTAATGGAAAATACAACAAAACATGTGAAGAATTTAAACAAAGCCATCAGGATCTAATGAAAGAGGTAGAAACAATATTGAAAATCACAAAGGGAGACATCTTGGGACATAGAAAACCTAGGAAAGAAGTCAGGATTCATAGATCTGGGCATCAAGAACAGAATACAAGAGATGGAAGATAAAGAGAGAATTTCAGATGCAGAAGATACCATAGAAAGAATTGATACAAGAGTCGACGAAAATGAAAAATGCAAACGGCTACTGACCCAAAATATCCAGGACAAAGAGAGAAGTACAAACTTAAGAATTATAGACATATAAGAGAGTGAAGATTTATAACAGAAGGGCCAGTAAATATCTTTAACAAAATTGTAGAAGAAAACTTCCCTAACCTAAAGAAAGTGATGCCCATGAACATACAAGAAGCCTACAAAATTCCAGATAGATTTGACCAGAAAAGAAATTCATCCTATGATATAATAATTAAAACACCAAATGTACTAAACAAAGAAAGGATATTAAAAGCTGTAAGGGAAATAGACAAGTAACATATAAAGGTAAACCTATCAGAATTACACCAGATTTCTCACCAGAGACTGTGAAAGCCAGAAGATTCTGGGCAGATGTCATGCAGACCCTAAGGGAACACAAATGCAAACCCAAATTGCTATATACAACAAATCTTTCAATTACCATAAATGGAGAAACGAAGATTTTTCATGACAAAAACAAATTTACAAAGAATCTTTCCACAAAACCAACCCTTCAAAGGATAATGAATGGAAAACACCAACAAAAAGAGGGAAACTACACATAACAGAAAGCAAGAAAGTAATCTCCTTTCAACAAACCCAAATGAAGATAACCATAAAAACATAAAAATTACACCAAAAACAGCAGGAATCAACACTCACTATTACTTAATATCTCTTAACATCAATGGATTCAATTTCCCAATAAAAAGGCATAACCTAACAGATGAGATTTGTAAACAAGACTGAAAATTTTGCTACATAGAGGATACACTTCTCAGTATCAAAGAAAAACACTACTCAAGTGTCAAAGACTGGAAAACAGTTCTCCAAGCAAATGGTCCGAGGAAACAAGCTGGAGTAGCCGTTCTAATATCAGATAAATAGACTTTCAACCAAAACTCCTCAGTAAAGACACTCATGAAGAAAAATCTACCAGGAAGAACTCTCAATTTTGAACACCCCTGCCCCAAATAAAAGGACAACTGCATTCTTAACAGAAATCTTACTAAAGCTTAAAGCATGACTTCCACCACACATAATAATTGTGGCGGACTTAAACACCCAATTCTCTCCTGTGGACAGATGAGTGAAACTCAAACTAAACAGAGTCACAGTGAAACTAACAGAAGTTTTGCACCAAATGAACTTAATAGATATCTATAGAGCATTACATCCTTTATCAAAAGGATATACCTTTGTCTCAGCACTGCAATTTTACCTTTTCTAAAACTGACCATTTAATTGGTCACAAAACACACTTCAACAATATAAGGTGATCGAACTAATTCCATGCCTCCTCTCAGATCACTATGGAATAAGGGTTATCTTCAATATCAACAAAACAGCAAAAAGCCCACATACAAATGGAAGCTTAACAATTCTCTACTTAATGATACCTTGGTCAAGGAAGAAATAAGGAAACAAAATCAAAGATTTTTAAAACTAAATGAAAATGAAGGCACAGCATACCCAAATTTATGGGACACAATGAATTCAGTGTTAAGAGGAAAAGTCATATCTCTGAGTGACTACAAAATAAGCTGGAGAGACCATACACTAGCTGATTAACAAAATACCTGAAAGCCCTGGAGCAAAAAAGAAGCAAATTTACCCACGTGGAGTAGAAGGCAGGAAATCAAGAAACAAGGCTGAAATCAAACAAGTTTCAAGAAAAAAAAACTATTCAAAGAATCACCAAAATTAGGAGCTAGTTCTTTGAGAAATTCAACGAGATAGATAAACCTGTAACCAGACTAACCAAAGGGCACAGAGACAGTCCCCACATTAACAAAATTAGAAATGAAAATTTTGAAATAAAAACAGAAAATGAGGAAATCCAAAAAATTATATCCTACTACAAAAGCCTATACTCAAGGAAACTGGAAAATCTGGATGAAATGGGAAATTTCCTAGACAGTACAAATTACCAAAATATAATCAAAATCTGATATACCATCTAAAATGACCCCTAACCCCTAAAGAAAAGGTAGTCATTGACAAACTCTCAACCAAAAAAAGCACATGACCAGATAGCTTTAGTGCAGAATTCTATCAGATATTCAAAGGAGACCTAATGCCAATACCCTTCAAACTATTCCACAAAATAGAAACAGAAGGAACATTACCCAACTTGTTCTATGAAGCCACAATTTCACTGATAGCAAAACTATACAAAGATCCAACAAAAAAAAGAACTTTAGACCAATTTCCCGTATTAATATTAATGCAAAAATCCTCAATAAATTTCTTGCCAACTGAATCCAAGAACACATCCAAACAGTCATTCACTATGATCAAGAAGGCTTCATCCCAGGAATTCAGGGATGGATCAATATAAGGATATCCATCAATCCACCAATGTAATCCACTACATAAACAGACAAAAAGAAAAAAAAATTACACGGTCATTTCTTTTTTTTTTTAAGCTTTTTATAATATTTTATTACTACATTTTATTTGTAGAATTAGAGCTTTTCTTTGGCTTCCTACGAGTCTCTATCTATCCTAAATGCTTTTCCCAGATCTACACAGATATCCCTCCCAAACTGACTGTGTAATAGAAGCTACTATTTTAGCTTTTAATTTCTTTTCAAACTCAATTTCAATTGCAGCTGTTACCACCTTGCTTGTAGACCTGTCACTGTCTTTTGAATAGAATGATAATTACTATTGCATTTACTCTTGGATTCTTGTTTGGGCAGCCACATTTTTGAAATATCTCTGTCCATGATTTTTTTTATTAAGTGAATTCTTATTTATATTTCAAATGACTTCCCATTTTCTGGGTCCCCACTCCCCACAAGTCCATAAGCCCTCTTCCCTCCCCCTGTTCCTCCATCAACTCCTTCCCAATTTCGTGTTCTCGTATTCCCCTATTCTGTTGTATTGAATCTTTCCAGAACGAGGGGCCACTCCTCTGTTCTTTTTTGACATCATTTAATATGTAGATTATTTCTTGGGTATTCCAAGTTTCTAGGTTATTATCCACTTATCAGTGAGTGCATACCATGACTGATCTTTTGAGACTGGGTTACCTCACTTAGTACGATGTTCTCCAGCTCCATCGATTTGTCTAAAAATTTCATTAATTCATTGTTTCCAATGGCTGAATAGTACTCCATTATGTAAATATACCACAATTTTTGTATCCATTCCTCTGTTGAAGGACACCTGGGTTGTTTCCAGCTTCTGGCTACTACAAATAGGGCTGCTATAAACATAGTGGAGCATGTGTCCTTATTGCATGCTGAAGAATCCACTGGGTATATGCCCAGGAGTGGTATAGCAGGGTTAGGGTTAAGTCTGTACTTAACACAACTGGAGAATCTGGAGGAAATGGTCATTTTCCTAGGCAGATACCAAATACCAAAATTAAACCAGGAACAAATAGATCATCTAAGCAATCCCATAAACCCTAAAGAAATAGAAGGGGTCATAGAAAGCCTCCCACCCCCCCCCCCCCAAAAAAAACACAGGACCAGATGGATTCAGTGCAGAATTCTATCAGACCTTCAAAGAAGACCTAACACCAATACTCTTCAAACTATTCCACAAAACAGAAACAGAAGGAACACTTCCCAATTCCTTCAATAAAGCCACAATTAATGTGATAACAAAACCACGCAAAGATCCAACAAAGAAAGGGAACTTTAGACCAATTTTCCTTATGAATATCAATGCAAAAATACTCAATAAAATTCTTGCCAACCGAATCCAAGAACACATAAAAACGATCATCCACCATGATCAAGTAGGCTTTATTCCAAGGATCCAGGGTTAGTTCAATATAGGCAAATCCATCAATGCAATCCACTACATAAACAAACTCAAAGGAAAAACACACATGGTCATTTCATTAGATACTTAGAAAGCATTTGAAAAAATATCAGTATCCTTTCATGCTAAAAGTCTTGGAAAGAGCAGGAATTCAAGGCACATACCTAAACATAATAAAAGCAATATACAGCAAACCATTAGCCAACATCAAACTAAATGGAGATAAACTGGAAGCAATCCCACTAAAATCAGGGACTAAACAAGTCTACCCTCTTTCTCCAAATCTTTTCAATATTGTACTTGAGGTACTAGCTAGATTAATTAGACAACATAAGGAAGTCAAAGGGATAAAAATTTGAAAGGAGGAATTCAAACAATCACTATTTGCAGATGATATGATGGTATATTTAAGTGACCCAAAAAACTCCACCAGAGAACTCCTACAGCTGATAACTTCAGCAAGCTGGCAGGTTTTAAAATGGTCTCAAGCAAATCAGTAACCTACCTATACTCAAAGGATTGAAAGTCTGAAATTAAAAATAAAGGAAGGAATTAGGGAACTGACACTCTTCACAATAGCCAAAAACAATATAAAGTACCTTGGTTTGACTCTGACCAAACAACTGAAACATTTGTATGACAAGAAGTAAAGTCTCTGAAGAAGGAAATCGAAGAAGACCTCAGAAAATGGAAAAATATACCATGCTCATGGATTGGCAGGATTAATATAGTTAAAATGGCCATCTTGTCAAATGCAATCTACAGATTCAATGCAATTCACATCCAAATTCCAACCCAGTTCTTCATAGAGTAAGAATGAACAATTCTCAAATTCATCTGGAATAGCAAAGAACCCAGGATAGCTAAAACTATTCTCAACAACAAAAGAAATTCTGGGGGAATCAGTGTCCATGACCTCAAGCAATTCTACAGAGCATTAGTGTTAAGAAAATGCATTGTATTGGAACTATGACGGGCAAGTGGATCAATACAATAGGATTGAAGGGCCAAAAATGAACCCACATACCTATGGTCACTTGATCCCAGTTGAAATAGATAGCCATTTCAACAAAAGGTGCTGAATCAATTGGAGGTCAGCATGCAGAGAATGTGATTTGATCCATCCTTATCTCCTTGTACTAAGCTCAACTCCAAGTGGATCAAGGACCTCCAGGTAAAGCCAGTCATACTGAAATTAATAGAAAAAAACTTAGGAATACCCTTGAGGACATCAGTACAGGGGAAAAGTTCCTGAACAGAAAACCAAATGCTTATGCTCTAAGATCAGGAATTGACAAATAGGACCTCATAAATTTAAAAATAGTTTCTGTCAGGCAAAGGACACCATCAAGAGGATAAATCGGCAACCAAGAAATTGGGAAAAAATCTTCACCAACCCACATCTAACATAGGGCTAATATCTAATATATACAAAGAACTCAAGAAGGTAGACCCCAGAAATCCAAATAATTGTATTAAAAATGGGGTACAGAGCTAAACAAAGAATTTTAACCTCAAGAACTGAGAATGACTGGGAAGACTCCTAAAAAAATGTTCAACATTTTTAGTCATTAAGGCAATTTAAATCAAAACAATCCTGAGATTTCATCTCACACCAGTCAGAATGGATAAGATTAAAATCTCTGGAGACAGCAGGTGTTGGTGAGGATGAGGAGAAAGAGGAATGCTCCTCCACTGTTGGAGGGGTTGCAAGCTGGTACAACCAATCTGGAAATCAGTCTGGCTGTTCCTCTGAAAACTGGGCATGACACTTCTGAAGGACCCTGCTATACCACCCATGGGCTTATACCCAGAAGATTCCCCAGCATAAAATAAGGACACATGCTCCACTATATTCATAGCAGACCTATTTATAAGAGCCAGAAACTGGAAAGAACCCAGATGTCCCTCCATAGATGAATAGATAAAAAAACTGTGGTATAGTCACACAATTGAATACTAGTATACAGCCATTAGAAACAATTAAGTCATGAAATTATTAGACAAATGGATTGAGCTGGAGAACATCATACTAAGTGAGGTAACCTATTCTCAAAAGATAAATCATGGTATGCACTTACTGATTAGCGAATAATAACCTCGATACTTGAAATACCCAAGACATAATCCACATATAAAATTTTGTCCACGAGTTAAAGAGGAGTGGCTCATGGTTCTGGAAATGCTCAGCACAGAACTGTAGCGCAATACCAGAATAGAAAAGTGGGAAGGGGTGTATGGGGAAAGTGTTAAAGTGAAGAGGGCTTATGGGGATTTCGGGGAGTGGGCAGCCAGGAAAGGGAAAATCATTTGAAACATAAATTAAAATATATTGAATAAAGAAAAATAAATGTTCAAGATGGAATATCGGGACCCCTGTGGGTCTGCAGTTGGCCCTCTGCACACATGCTGTGGCTGTTTCTCTTGAGTGTTTTGTTGGGAGTGGCAATGTCTATAATTCTTTTGCCGGTTTGTGGGACCAATTTCCTAATCCAGCCTTGATAAGTGGTTTATGTCTAGTCTCCTTGCATCTTGTTATGTCATGTTCTCTTGACAGCACTGGGGGACTGCTCTCTTTTTAAGGAAAGGAGAGTAATTGTCGATGAGGGGGAGAAAGTAGGTGAGGGAATGACTGGGAAAAGGAAGTTGGGGATTCTGCTCTTATTCATTTTATGAGAAGAACTTGAAAAAACAAAAACAAAAACAAAACAAAACAAACAAAAAATAAACCTAATGAATCCTTAGAGGTTACCCATCTGTACAAGGGTAATATAACTACTGTCATTGAACTAATGAAACACACATTTTTTTCCTTAAAAAGTGACATTAGACATATTTTGAATAATACTGCCTCATACTTTGCAGCATTATTTCATGCATCCTCAATTCATCCCTTTATGCATTTGGGCACATCAAATGAATTTTAGAATAACTAAGGGACGTTTAAACTTTCCACCTTTAATCTGGGTGACTAGAAAAACATTCTTAAATCGCAACCGACCTCCTTCTGCACTTACACATGGTCCCAGAGTGTTAAACTCATTTAAGGTGTCTTCAGGCTTGAAGTCAAACATAGTGAAATATCCACCTTTCATTCCAATTCTTATGTAGCTGATAATAAAATTGAAATTACAGAAGGAATGCCTAACAGACTAATAGATACACTATAATATTGCTGCCTGTCCTCAAAGAAGTTTCCAAACATATGGCTATTCTGAGAATGAATGGAATTTGTGTGGGTTTGGGGATGTTTCGGGTCACAAGGAATTGCCTAACAATTCAACATTGAATAAATTAATTTGAAAATTTTTCATTTTGCTAAACAGGCTTTCTTATTTCCCTTTTGCCCTACTCTTTCTGACACTACCCCACCCACTCCTGATACAAGAGACTCTGTACTTAATGCCAAAAAGGCTTTAGTTTTATCCCATGAAACCCAAGATATTCTACCTAATTGGATGTGTTCTTTCAAGTTTCCCCATTTCAACAAGGTTGTCCACTCTGGTTAGAAGTCTAAGAGTACAAACTTGTTCAGCAAATCAGATATAGACTTTAGTCTATTTATCTAAAATGTTGTGGTTTCATTTGCAATCAGATCTGGGTTGCTGAAATCAGAATTGAAGTGGTAGTCTAGATGAGCATTGCTTTTCAAGCTGTGCACATATAATTCAATTAATGCCCTGCTGCCTGGCATCTCAAATTTTCTACTAATAATATTGCCATACTAAACTGTAAGCAACTGCACAGAGACCATGTTGTTCAGAGTGCTCCATTAAAGAATATCTGAGTTTGATGTAATTTCTTGATTTTTTCATTTGTGTACTTTCACATATTGTGTTGCCGCTTTCCTTCTATTTTCCTCCATAGGGGATGAATTATTGAAAATGTATTGTTTAAATTTGGTTTTATTATAGAATATCTTGATTTCACCATCTATGATGATTCAGAGTTTTGTTGGCTATATTAACCTGGGCTGGCATTCGTGTTCTATTAGGGTCTTCATGACACATTCTATGTGGAGAATTCTAGTATAATTCTGATGTCTTCGTTCATAATGTTACTTGTTCTTTTTCCCTTACAACTTTTAACATTCTTTCTGTATCCTGTGCATTTAATATTTTGACTAATATATGCAGGAGGTCTATTTTTTCTCTTCAAATTATTTTGTGTTCTGTAGGCTTCTTGTATATATGACCATCACTTTAGATTAGGAAATCTTTCTTCTATGATTTTTTTGAAAATATTTCCTGGTCCTTTGCATTGTGAATCTTCTCTCTCCTCTATTCTAATTATTCTTAGATTTGGTCTTTTCATTGTGTCCTGAAATTTCAGGATGTTTTAGGTTAGCTACATTTTGCACTTTGTATTTTCTTTGACTGTTTTGTCAATATTTCCTATGGTATGTTCTTTATCTGAGGAAAATGTGTTTCTACCTGGGCAGGGCTGATAGGGTCTACCTCCACTGGGTGCCTTGGGGTCCCAGATAGGCCAGGTACTGTGTCAGAAGTTATCTCATCTGTTATCCTGGTTATAACAGACCTCCTGGGAGTCAAGATATGTCTGGATGATGAAGGAGTTCTGGAGCTCTAGATGTACTCCAGATGACTAGGCGCCAAGATGTGCACTGTGATGAAATTTTATACTTTTGGAATTATAAGCCAAAGAAATCTACCCTTCATTCATTTGCTTTGGTAATGGTGGTTTATAACAGCATATATATAGTAATTACTATGCACTCCTCTGTGATGTGTATTCTGTTAATGGTTTTCTATTTTTCTGTTAGAGAATAAAATAAATCTGTATTATAATCAACTACCACCATATCACACACATAAATGAAAATATATAACAATTACCTCAAATCCACATGAAAGATAACCTATGTGAATTCCTTCTTTTCAAATCTGTGTTACTTTACCAGCATAACAATCTCTCCTTCCATCCATTTTCCTCCATTTGCCATGATTTTAACTTTTAGTTGACTAAAATTCCATCAAGTATATAAATATACTTATAAATATACACACACAATACATTTTATCTACTAAGTTCATAAAGGAAAGAAATGGCTACATTTCCTAGCACTTGTGAATATTACAGAAAAAAAACATGATTTGCAAAAATGTCAGTGTGTCAGTAGTAGGACTTAGGGTCACTTCAGTATTTATCCAGGAGTAAAACAGCTAGACCATATAATTATCCTAGGTTTTCAAAACATATGTACTGATATACAGAGTACTGCCACAGTTTTCATACCACCAGGAATAAGAATAGGATAGGAAGAACATAAATGATCTCTATTTGAAGAAAATGTAAGGCTGTGATTAAAATCTACAAGAGAAAACTCATATAGAAACACTTTCATCAAAGTGGACAGACAGAAAATAAACATTTAAAAGTCAACAGCTTTTGGGTCAAACCAATCTGGTCTTTTGGCTGTTTGAAGATTGGAAATAATATTACCTAAGGACCCAGTTATAACACTCCTTGGCATGTACCCAGTGGATGTTCCAACATGTGATAAGAACACATGGTGCCACTATGTTCATAGCAGCCTTACTTAAATTAGGCAGGAGAAGGAAATAAACCAGATGTCATTCAACAGAGAAATTAATACAAAAAATTGTGGTGCGTTTACACAATGAAATATCACGCAGCTATTAAAAACAATGAATTCATGAATTCTTAGCCAAATGAATGAAACTAGAAAATATCATGCTAAGTGAGGTAAATCAAACACAACAGAACACATATAGTATGAACTCATTGATAAGTGGATAATAGCGCAAAAGCTCTAATACCATAAATACAATTTACAGGTCACATGTAGCTAAAGAAAGAAACTAAAGTGTGGGTGCTTCAGTCCTTCTTAGAAAGGAGAAGAAAATACTTACTGGAGCAACTATGGAGACACAGTGCATGACAGAGACTGAAGGAAAGGCTATCCAGAGACTGACCCTCTCTGGGATTCAACCAAGATAGCAATAAAGTCACCAAATCCTGACCTTATTATGGATGCTAAAAATTACTTGCTGAAAGGAGACTGATATAGCTGTCTCCTGAGAGGCCCTGCCAGAGCCTTAAAATACAGACCCAGATTCTCACATCCAACTATTGCATTGAGGATGGGGGTCCACAATGGAGAAGTTAGAGAAAGGACTGTAGGGGCAAAAGGGGTTTGCAATCCCAAAGGAGGAACAATATCAACCATATCACCCTCCCCCAAGAGACTAAGCCACCAACCAAGGAGTTCTCATTGCTTTGGCTGTATCTGTAGCTGAGAATGTCCTTGTCAGGAATCAAAGAATGGAAAATCCCTTGACCTATGAAGGTTTAATAGATGTCACAGAGTAGGGGAGTTAAGGATGGGGAGTCTCAGCAGGTGGTGGGTGGAGGAACACACTTGTAGAAGAGGAGAAATATAGAAGGGAATGGGTATCTGGGTGGGAGGAAAATGGGTAAAGTGAAAAACCTTGAAAATTTAAATAGATTTAAAAGCAATTATGTAAAATTTGAAAATTATCAACACGTTTATATTTGCCAATAATGTGCTTGTTGAGAAAGAAATATCGGAAATAAAAGCCAATTCCTAATAATCTTTTGTTAAATAATAGAGGCTGGGAAATAGTTGAGTGGATACAGCACTTGATAAACAAATGGGAGGACAACAGTTCATATCTCAGGTACCCAGTTGTGACTGAGTGTGCCTGCGTACCTATATTCTAGAATGTTTGAGAATGGTAATCCCAGGGGGAAGGCTAGACAAGCCAAACCTTGCTTCAGTAAATAAAGCATAGATTTATCCTAGGTACCCAACATTAACCTGTGGTGTGTACATGCACACACATGTACATATACATATATATATGATCACCTACCTATATGAAAACTGATTACACATGCATCCCATTAAAAAAACAAGCTGATCTTCACCTACACCTCCATACCAACACACACACAAACAGAGAGAAAGAGAGAGAGAGAGAGACAGACAGAGACAGACAGAGAGGCAGGGGGGAAAAGAGAGAGAGAAACAGAGAGATACAGAGAAAGAGAGAGGGAGAGAGAGAGAGAGAGAGAGAGAGAGAGAGAGAGAGAGAGAGAGAGAGAGAGAGAGAGAGAGAGAGAGGAGGAGGAGGAGGAGGAGGAGGAGGAGGAGGAGGAGGAGGAGGAGGAGGAGGAGGACTTATTAGAAGATTAGCAGGAAGGAAAAACTAAGGCAGGCTCCCTGAGAGAGTGTATTCTTATTCTCAGAAGGCTGTCCAGAGAAAGAGTAGGAAAATACTTGATTATCATCTAGATAGATCCAATATTGGAAGGAAAGAAAACCAAGGCCCTATTAGCTATCACAATCAGCATTTGTTTAAATGATTTCCAGTCTGAAGCTTCTCACATCCCAAATGTATAAAACTACAAATTTGTTTTCAACAAGGCTTGATCTTCTGAATTTCCTGGTCTTCTAGTTGTTTGTTTATGGAAGTGAACAAAAGTGATAATCAACTAGACAACAATGAACATTTCCACTACACATGAAGTAGGATAAATCAATAAGAGCATATGTATGGAAGTGCTCTAATGAAACATATTTCCTTGTAATATGACGAAGAAAATGAAGAAATAAAATTAAAAACATGAGAAAAGAATACTAATTACTGATATAATGATACAAAATATACTATTCAGTTATTTTCCTTATTACATGTAATATACATACAAGTTATTTAATTTTAACAAATTTATAATGTTATTTTTAATAATGATGTTATTTAGGAAAAATTCCTAAGTATGTAGAGTGACTCACAGTAATCTTAGCCAATTATAAATCAAGTTTATCATCTTCAGCCATTTCATAAAGCAGTCATTTGTGAATTTATAAAAAAAACTACGATGTTTGCCTTGATACCTTATCTGAAATAAACATAGTCAATATAACTAAAGCTGAGAAGAGTATTTTGTGCTGGCATTATACTTGCCAGGCTAATTTTCACAGGTGTCTATTATCTGTACTGATAGACATGATTTATATCCATTTAACCCTGAAGCATATTCTTCATGCCTATTTGGATAATTCTGGTAAGAAAATTTAATATTTTCAAAGATCTCAAAAGACAGGAAATTCACATAGTGGAGGAAAAAGTTATGATATGTACTAACAAGTATAGGGATAATCATATCATCTCATGAAACATGAGTAACTTTTAAATAATCATGTTCTTAGCTATCCAAAGATACTGTTACTTGTCTGAAGGACACATTATGCATTAGAATTTCACCCTTTTATTAGATTTAAAAGATCACATTTGCAAGAAAAATTGATGATCACAAAATTTTAAATTTTATCCAAATGCTTCTGACTATTTCATTTTATTATTTATTTGGCAATAATTTAATTAGAGATAAACAAAAAAGACAAGAGAAGGACTAGCAGGTGATTAAGTCAGGAATTCAACAATAAGCTGAATATAATTTTTCATTCAATGGAGGAATTGCTGATCATAAAGAGATGTCAACTGCTCATTTCACAGGTACTTAGAGATATGAGAACATGTACGGTTTTCATTAGATAATAGAATCTACATAATTTGGAATAAACCAAATGCTTTTTAATGCTGACATATTTCTTACTGCTTAAGAGAAATCTTTGCACACACACACAAGAAAGATATCTTGCGACCAGATGTTTTTTATTTTTTGTTTTAATATTTTATTAAATAAAATGGTTTTTTTTGCTTGACTTTTTTTTATTCGATATAATTTATTTACATTTCAAATGATTTCCCCTTTTCTAGCCCCCCCACTCCCTGAAAGTCCCGTATGCCCCCTTCTCTTCACCTGTTTTCCCACCCACCCCTTCTTCCCCATTCTGGTTTTGCCGAATACTGCTTCACTGAGTCTTTCCAGAACCAGGGGCCACTCCTCCGTTCTTCTTGTACCTCATTTGATATGTGGATTATGTTTTGGGTATTCAAGTTTTCTAGGTTAATATCCACTTATTAGTGAGTGCCTACCATGATTCACCTTTTGAGTCTGGATTACCTCACTTAGTATGATGTTCTCTAGCTCCATCCATTTGCCTAAGAATTTCATGAATTCATTGTTTCTAATGGCTGAATAATACTCCATTGTGTAGATATACCACATTTTTTCACCCACTCTTCTGTTGAGGGATACCTGAGTTCTTTCCAGCTTATGGCAATTATAAATAGGACTGCTTTGAACATAGTAGAGCATGTATCCTTTTTACATGGTGGGGAATCCTTTGGGTATATGCCCAGGAGTGGTATAGCAGGATCTTCTGGAAGTGAGGTACCCGGTTTTCTGAGGAACCGCCAGACTGATTTCCAGAGTCGTTGTACCAATTTGCAACCCCACCAGCAGTGGAGGAGTGTTCCTCTTTCTCCACACCCTCTCCAACACCTGCTGTCTCCTGAATTTTTAAACTTAGCCATTCTGACTGGTGTAAGGTGAAATCTCAGGGTTGTTTTGATTTGCATTTCCCTAATGAATAATGAAGTTGAGCATTTTTTAAGATGCTTCTCTGCCTTCCGTAGTTCTTCAGGTGAGAATTCTTTGTTTAACTCTGTACCCCATTTTTTAATATGGTTGTTTGATTTTCTGGAGTCTAACTTCTTGAGTTCTTTATATATATTGGATATTAGCCCTCTATCTGATGTAGGATTGGTGAAGATCTTTTCCCAATTTGTTGGTTGCCGATTTGTCCTCTTGATGGTGTCCTTTGCCTTAAAGAAACTTTGTAATTTTATGAGGTCCCATTTGTCAATTCTTGCTCTTAGAGCATACGCTATTGGTGTTCTATTCAGAAACTTTCTCCCTATACCGATGTCCTCAAGGGTCTTCCCCAGTTTCTTTTCTATTAGCTACAGAGTGTCTGGCTTTATGTGGAGGTCCTTGATCCATTTGGATTTGAGCTTAGTACAAGGAGACAAGGATGGATCAATTCACATTCTTCTGCATGCTGACCACAGTTGAACCAGCACCATTTGTTGAAAAGGCTATCTTTTTTCCATTGGATGTTTTCAGCGTCTTTGTTGAGGATCAAGTGGCCATAGGTGTGTAGGTTCATTTCTGGATCTTCAATCCTGTTCCGTTTATCCACCTGCCTGCCACTGTACCAATACCATGCAGTTTTTTAACACTATTGCTCTGTAGTATTTCTTGAGGTCAGGGATACTGATTCCCCCAGATTTTCTTTTGTTGCTGAGAATAGTTTTAGCTATCCTGGGTTTTTTGTTGTTCCAGATGAATTTGATAATTACTCTTTCTAACTCTCTGAAGAATTGAGTTGGGATTTTGATGGGTATTGCATTGAATCTGTATATTGCTTTTGGCAAAATGGCCATTTTAACTATATTGATTCTACCGATCCATGAGCATGGGAGGTTTTCCCATTTTTTGAGGTCTTCTTCCATTTCCTTCTTCAGAGTCTTGAAGTTTTTGTCATACAGTTCTTTCACATGTTTGGTAAGAGTCACCCCAAGATATTTTATAAAACTTGTGGCTATTGTGAAGGGGGTCATTTCCGTAATTTCTTTCTCAGCCTGCTTATCCTTTGAGTATAGGAAAGCCACTGATTTGCTTGAGTTGATTTTATAACCTGCCACTTTGCTGATGTTGTTTATCAGCTGTAGGAGCTCTCTAGTGGAGTTTTTTTTGGGTCACTTAGGAAGACTATCATGTCATCTGCAAATAATGATAGTTTGACTTCTTCCTTTCCGCTTTGTATCCCTTTGACCTCCTTATGTTGTCGAATTGCCCGAGCTAGTACCTCAGGTACAATATTGAAAAGATAAGGAGAAAGGGGTCTGCCTTGTCTTGTCCCTGATTTCACTGGGATTGCTTCAAGTTTCTCTCCATTTAGTTTGATGCTGGCTACCGGTTTGCTGTATATTACTTTTACTATGTTTAGCTATGGGCCCTGAATTCCTTTCTCTCCAAGACTTTAAGCATGAAAGGATGCTGAATTTTGTCAAATGCTTTTGTAGCATCCAATGAAATGACCATGTGGTTTTGTTCTTTGAGTTTGTTTATGTAGTGGATTGCATTGATGGATTTCCGTATATTGAACCAACTCTGCATTTCCGGGTAAAGCCTACTTGATCATGGAGGATCATCGTTTTGATGTGTTCTTGGAATCTGTTGGCAAGAATTTTATTGAGTATTTTTGCATCGATATTCATAAGGAAAATTGGTCTGAAGTTCTCTTTCTTTGTTGGATCTTTGTGTGGCTTTTGTATCAGCGTAATTGTGGCTTCATAGAAGGAACTGGGTAGTGTTCCTTCTGTTATTATTTTGTGGAATAGTTTGAAGAGTATTGGTGTTAACGCTTCTTTGAAGGTCTGATAGAATTCTGCACTGAAACCATCTTGTCCTGTGCTTTTTTTGGTTGGAAGACTTTCTATGACTCCTTCTATTTCTTTAGGCATTATGGGACTGTTTAGATGGTCTAGTTGGTCCTGATTTAATTTTGGTATTTGGTATCTGTCAAGGAAATTGTCCATTTCCTACAGATTCTCCAGTTGTGTTGAATATAGGCTCTTTTACTAGGATCTGATGATTTTTCGGATTTCCACATTTTCGGTTGTTATATCTCCCTTTTCATTTCTACGTTTGTTAATTTGGATACTTTCTCTGTGCCCTTTGGTCAGTCTGGCTAAGGGTTTATCTATCTTGTTGATTTTCTCAAAGAACCAGTTCCTGGTTTTGTTGATTGTTTGTGTGGTTCTCTTTGTTTGTACTTGATTGATTTCGGCCCTGAGTTTGATGATTTCCTGCCTTCTACTCCTCCTGGGTGTAATAGCTTCTTTTTGTTCCAGGGCTTTCAGGTATGACATTAAGCTGGTAATGTATGCTCTCTCCATTTTCTTTTTGGAGGAAATAAAATGTTTATTAACAATTAAAATGTTGTTCCCTCTCGAGGTTGCCCCCAATCCAAAAATCCACTAAACCATTTCTGCTCCCTCTGCTCACCAATCCACCCACTCCTGCTTCCTTTTCCTTGCATTTCCCTATTCTGAGGCATTTAGACATTCCATGAACAAGGGCCTGGGGGCATTTACTCTCGCCTAAGGTTTTGTTCTTGGCCATTCTGAGTGGTGTGAGGTAGATTCTCAGAGTTGTTTTGATTCACATTTTCTCAGGATTAAGGATGTTGAACATTTCTTTAGGGGTCTCCCAGTCATCTCATATTGCTCATTTGAAATTTCTTTCTGTTACAAAATAAGCTCCGAAAATTAGAGATTTTGTTTATTTCTACTTAAATTATTGCCAAATAAATAATAAAATGAAATGGTCAGAAGCATTTGGATAATATTTAAATTTTTGTGATCATCAATTTTTTAAATTTATTTTATTGATATATTTTTATATACTTTTCAAATGATTTCCCCTTTTCTGGGTCCCCACTCCCCGCAAGTCCCACAAGCCCTCTTCCATTCTCCTGTTCTTCCATCCACCCCTTCCCATTTCCCTGTTATGGAATTCCCCTATACTCTTGCACTGAGTCTTTCCAGAACCAGGGTCCACTCTTCCATTCTATTTGGACATTATTTAATTTGTGGATTATGTCCTGGGTATTCAAAGTTTCTAAGCTAATATCCACTTATCACTGAGTGCATACCATGATTGATCGTTTGAGACTGGGTTACCTCACTTAGTATGATATTCTCCAACTTCATCCATTTGCCAAGAATTTCATGAATTCATTGTTTCTAATGGCTGAATAGTACTCCATTGTATAAATATACCACATTTTTTGTAACCATTCCTCCGCTGAAGGACACCTAGGTTCTTTCCAGCTTCTGGCTCCTACAAATAGGGCTGATATGAACATAGTGGAGCATGTGTCCTTATTGCATGCTGAAGAATCCTCTGGATTTATGCCCAGGAGTGGTATAACAGGGTCCTCAGGAAGTGTCATGCCCAGTTTTCTGAGCAACCGCCAGACTGATTTCCAAAGTGTTTGCTCCAACTTGCAATCCCACCAGCAGAGGAGGAGTGTTCCTCTTTCTCCACATCCTCGCCAACACCTGCTGTCTCCTGAGTTTTTGACCTTAGCCATTCTGACTGGTGTGAGGTGAAATCTCAGGGATGTTTTGATTTGCATTTCCCTAATGATTAATGACGTTGAACATTTCTTAAGGTGTTTCTCAGGTCTCCGAAGTTCTTCATGTGAAAATTCTTTGTTTAGCTCCATACCCCAATTTTTAATGGGGTTATTTGGTTCTCTGGGTTCTACTTTCTTGAGTTCTTTGTATATATTAGATATTATCCCTTTGTCGGATTTAGGGTTGGTGAAGATCCTTTCCTAGTCTGTTGGTTGACGTTTTGTCCTTTTGACGGTGTCCTTTGCCTTACAGAAACTTTGTAGTTTTATGAGGTCCCATTTGTCAATGCTTGATCTTAGGGCATAAGCTATTGGTGTTCTAGTCAGGAACTTTTCCCCTGTGCCCATGTCCTCCAGGGTCTTCCCCAGTTTCATTTCGATTAGTTTCAGTGAGTCAAGTTTTATGTGGAGGTCCTTGAACCATGTGGAGTTGAGCTTGGTACAAGGAGATAAGAATGGATCGATGCACATTCTTCTGCATACTGACCTCCAATTGAACTAGCACCATTTGTTGAAAAGATTATTTTTTTTTTCCCACTGGATGCTTTGAGCTCCTTTGTCGATGAACAAGGGACCATAGGTGTGTTGGTTCATTTCTGGGTCTTCAATCCTATTCCATTGATCTGCTTGCCTGATATTGTACCAATACCATGCAATTTTTATCACTATTGCTCTGTAGTAGAGTTTAAAGTCTGGGATACTGAATCCCCTGAAGTTCTTTTACTGTTGAGAATAGTTTTAGTTATCCTGGGTTTTTTGTTCTTCCAGATGAATTTGAGAATTGCTCTTTCTAGCTCTATGAAGAACTGGTTTGGGATTTTTATGGGGATAGCATTGAATCTGTAGATTGCCTTTGGCAAGATGGTCATTTTAACTATATTAATCCTGCCAATCCAAGAGCATGGAAGCTTTTTCCTTTTTCTGAGATCTTCGATTTCCTTCTTCAGAGATCTGAAGTTCTTGTCATATAGGTCTTTCACTTGTTTGGTTAGAGTCACCCCAAGATACTTTATGCTGTTTGTAGCTTTGGTGAAGGGGGTCATTTCCCTAGTTTCTTTCTCAGTCTGCATATCCTTTGAATATGTAAAGGCTACTGATTTGCTTGCGTTGATTTTGTAGCCAGCCACTTTGCTGAGGTTGTTTATCAGCTGTAGGAGTTCTCTAGTAGTGTTTTTGGGGTCACTTAAATATACTATCATATCATCTGAAAATAGTGATAGTTTGACTTCTTGCTTTCCAATCTGTATCCCTTTGACTTCCTTATGTTGTCTAATTGTTATAGTCAGGTCTTCAAGTACTATATTGAAAGGATATGGAGAAAGGGGGCAGGATTGTCTAGTCCCTGATTTTAGTGGGATTGCTTCAAGTTTCTCTCCATTTAGTTTGATGTTGGCTACCGGTTTGCGGTATATTGCTTTTACTATGTTTAGATATGGGCCTTGGATTCCAGTCCTTTCCAAGACTTTTAGCATGAAAGGATGCTGAATTTTGTCAAATGCTTTTTCAGCATCTAATGAAATGATCGTGTGTTTTTTTTGTTTGTTTATTTCTTTGAGTTTGTTTATGTAGTGGATAGCAATTATGGATTTCCTTATATTGAACCATCCCTGCATTACTGGGATGAAGCCTACTTGATCATAATGGATGATCGTTTTGATGTGTTCTTAGATTCGGTGGGCAAGAATTTTATTGATTATTTTTGCATCAATATTCATAAGGAAAATTGGCCAGAAATTCTCTTTCTTAGTTGGATCTTTGTGTGGTTTTGATATCAGCATAACAGTGGCTTCGAAGAAGGAGTTGGGTAGTGTCCTTTGTTTATATTTGGTGGAAAAGTTTGAAGAGTATTGGTGTTAAGTCATCTTTGAAGGTCTGATAGAATTATGCACTGAAGCCATCTGGTCTTGTTTTGTTTTTGTTTTTTTTTTTTTTTTTTTTTTGGTCGGAAGGCTATCTATGGCCCCTACTATTTCTTTAGGGGTTATGGGTCAGTTTAGATGATCTATTTGATCCTGGTTTAATTTTGGTAATTGGTATCTGTCTAAGAAAATGTCCATTTACTCCAGATTTTCAAGTTGTGTTGATTACAGGGTTATATAGTAGGATCTGATGATTTTTTGAATTTCCTCAGTTTCTGTTGTAATATCTCCATTCTCATTTCTAATTTTGTTATTTGGATATTTTCTCTGTGTCCTTTGTTTAGTCTGGCTAAAGGTTTATCAATCTTGTTGATTTTTTCAACGAACCAGTTTTTGGTCTTGTTTATTCTTTTTTTTTTTTTTTTTTTTTTTTTTTCATTCTTTTTTTTTTGTCTTTTTTTTTATTTGATATAATTTATTTACATTTCAAATGATTTCCCCTTTTCTAGCCCCCCCCCACTCCCCAAAAGTCCCGTAGGCCCCCTTCTCTTCCCCTGTCCTCCCTCCCACCCCTTCCCAGTTCCCCGTTCTGGTTTTGCCAAATACTGTTTCACTGAGTCTTTCCAGAACCAGGGACCACTCCTGCTTTCTTCTTGTATCTCATTTGATGTGTGGATTATGTTTTGGGTATTCCAGTTTTCTAGGTTAATAACCACTTATTAGTGAGTGCATACCATGATTCACCTTTTGAGTCTGGGTTACCTCACTTAGTATGATGTTCTCTAGCTCCATCCATTTGCCTAAGAATTTCATGAATTCATTGTTTCTAATGGCTGAATAGTACTCCATTGTGTAGATATACCACATTTTTTGTATCCACTCTTCTGTTGAGGGATACCTGGGTTCTTTCCAGCATCTGGCAATTATAAATAGGGCTGCTATGAACATAGTAGAGCATGTATCCTTATTACATGGTGGGGAATCCTCTGGGTATATGCCCAGGAGTGGTATAGCAGGATCTTCTGGAAGTGAGGTGCCCAGTTTTCGGAGGAACCGCCAGACTGCTTTCCAGAGTGGTTGTACCAATTTGCAACCCCACCAGCAGTGGAGGAGTGTTCCTCTTTCTCCGCACCCTCTCCAACACCTGCTGTCTCCTGAATTTTTAATCTTAGCCATTCTGACTGGTGTAAGATGAAATCTTAGGGTTGTTTTGATTTGCATTTCCCTAATGACTAATGAAGTGGAGCATTTTTTAAGATGCTTCTCCGCCATCCGAAGTTCTTCAGGTGAGAATTCTTTGTTTAACTCTGTACCCCATTTTTTAATAGGGTTGTTCGGTTTTATGGAGTCTAACTTCTTGAGTTCTTTATATATATTGGATATTAGCCCTCTATCTGATGTAGGATTGGTGAAGATCTTTTCCCAATTTGTTGGTTGCCGATCTGTCCTCTTGATGGTGTCCTTTGCCTTACAGAAACTCTGTAACCTTATGAGGTCCCATTTGTCAATTCTTGCTCTTAGAGCATACGCTATTAGAGTTCTGTTCAGAAACTTTCTCCCTGTACCGATGTCCTCAAGGGTCTTCCCCAGTTTCTTTTCTATTAGCTTCAGAGTGTCTGGCTTTATGTGGAGGTCCTTGATCCATTTGGATTTGAGCTTAGTACAAGGAGACAAGGATGGATCATTTAGCATTCTTCTGCATGCTGCCCTCCAGTTGAACCAGCACCATTTGTTGAAAAGGCTATCTTTTTTCCATTGGATGTTTTCAGCCTCTTTGTCGAGGATCAAGTGGCCATAGGTGTGTGGGTTCATTTCTGGATCTTCAATCCTGTTCCATTGATCCTCCTGCCTGTCACTGTACCAATACCATGCAGTTTTTAACACTATTGCTCTGTAGTATTGCTTGAGGTCAGGGATACTGATTCCCCCAGATTTTCTTTTGTTGTTGAGAATAGTTTTAGCTATCCTGGGTTTTTTGTTGTTCCAGATGAATTTGATAATTGCTCTTTCTAACTCTGTGAAGAATTGAGTTGGGATTTTGATGGGTATTGCATTGAATCTGTATAGTGCTTTAGGCAAAATGGCCATTTTAACTATATTGATTCTACCGATCCATGAGCATGGGAGGTTTTCCCATTTTTTGAGGTCTTCTTCCATTTCCTTCTTCAGAGTCTTGAAGTTCTTGCCATACAGATCTTTCGCATGTTTGGTAAGAGTCACCCCAAGATACTTTATACTGTTTGTGGCTATTGTGAAGGGGGTCATTTCCCTAATTTCTTTCTCAGCCTGCTTATCCTTTGAGTATAGGAAGGCCACTGATTTGCTTGAGTTGATTTTGTAACCTGCCACTTTGCTGAAGTTGTTTATCAGCTGTAGGAGCTCTCTAGTGGAGTTCTTTGGGTCACTTAGGTAGACGATCATGTCGTCTGCAAATAATGATAGTTTGACTTCCTCCTTTCCAATTTGTATCCCTTTGACCTCCTTATGTTGTCGAATTGCCCGAGCTAGTACCTCAAGTACAATATTGAAAAGATAAGGAGAAAGGGGGCAGCCTTGTCTCGTCCCTGATTTCAGTGGGATTGCTTCAAGTTTCTCTCCGTTTAGTTTGATGCTGGCTACCGGTTTGCTGTATATTGCTTTTACTATGTTTAGGTATGGGCCTTGAATTCCTGTTCTCTCCAAGACTTTAAGCATGAAAGGATTCTGAATTTTGTCAAATGCTTTTTCAGCATCCAATGAAATGACCATGTGGTTTTGTTCTTTGAGTTTGTTTATGTAGTGGATTGTATTGATGGATTTCCGTATATTGAACCAACCCTGCATTCCCGGGATAAAGCCTACTTGATCATGGTGGATGATCGTTTTGATGTGTTCTTGGATTCGGTTGGCAAGAATTTTGTTGAGTATTTTTGCATCGATGTTCATAAGGGAAATTGGTCTGAAGTTCTCTTTCTTTGTTGGATCTTTGTGTGGCTTTGGTATCAGCGTAATTGTGGCTTCGTAGAAGGAATTGGGTAGTGTTCCTTCTGTTTCTATTTTGTGGAATAGTTTGAAGAGTATTGGTGTTAACTCTTCTTTGAAGGTCTGGTAGAATTCTGCACTGAAACCATCTGGTCCTGTGCTTTTTTTGGTTGGAAGACTTTCTATGACTCCTTCTATTTCTTTAGGCTTTATGGGACTGTTCAGATGATCTAGTTGGTCCTGATTTAATTTTGGTATTTGGTATCTGTCAAGGAAATTGTCCATTTCCTCCAGATTCTCCAGTTGTGTTGAGTACAGGCTCTTGTAGTAGGATCTGATGATTTTTTGGATTTCCTCAGTTTCCGTTGTTATGTCTCCCTTTTCATTTCTAAGTTTGTTAATTTGGATACTTTCTCTGTGCCCTTTTGTCAGTCTGGCTAAGGGTTTATCTATCTTGTTGATTTTCTCAAAGAACCAGCTCCTAGTTTTGTTGATTTTTTGTATGGTTCTCTTTGTTTCTACTTGATTGATTTCGGCCCTGAGTTTGATGATTTCCTGCCTTCTACTCCTCCTGGGTGAAATAGCTTCTTTTTGTTCTAGGGCTTTCAGGTGTGTCATTAAGTTGGTAATGTATGCTCTCTCCATTTTCTTTTTGGAGGCACTCAGGGCTATGAGTTTTCCTCTTAGCACTGCTTTCATTGTGTCCCATAGATTTGGGTATGTTGTGTTTTCATTTTCATTGTGTTCTAAAAAGTCTTTAATTTCTTTCTTTATTTCTTCCTTGACCAAGGTGTCATTGAGTAGAGTATTGTTCAATTTCCACGTGTATGTGGGTTTTCTGTTGTTTCTGTTGCTATTGAAGACCACTTTTATTCCATAGTGATCAGATAGGAGGCATGGGATTAGTTCTATCTTTTTATATTTGTTGAGGTCTGTCTTGTGACCAATTATATGGTCGATTTTGGAGAAGGTACCATGAGGTGCTGAAAAAAAGGTATATTCTTTTGTTTTAGGATAGAATGTTCTATATATATCAGTTAAATCTAATTGGTCCAAAGCTTCAATTAGTTTCATTGTGTCCTTGTTTAGTTTCTGTTTTCCTGATCGGTCCATTGAGGAAAGTGCAGTGTTGAAGTCACCCACAATTATTGTGTTAGGTGCAATGTGTGCTTTGAGTTTTAATAAAGTTTCTTTTATGAAAGAGGGTGCCCTTGCATTTGGAGCATAGATGTTCAGGATTGAGAGTTCTTCTTGTTGTATTTTTCCTTTGACCAGCAAGAAGTGTCCCTCAGAGTCTCTTTTGATGACTTTGGGTTGAAAGTCAATTTTATCTGATATTAAAATGGCTACTCCAGCTTGTTTCCTGAGACCATTTGCTTGTAAAATTGTCTTCCAGCCTTTTACTCTAAGGTAGTGTTTGTCTTTGACCCTGAGGTGTGTTTCCTGTAAGCAGCAAAATGTAGGGTCCTGTTTACGTATCCAGTCAGTTAGTCTGTGTCTTTTTATTGGGGCATTGAGTCCATTGATGTTAAGAGATATTAAGGAATAGTGATTGTTACTTCCTATCATTTTTGACGTTATTTTTTGAATTTGATTGCTTAACTTCTTTTGGGTTTGATGAAAGGTTACTATCTTGCTTTTTTCAGGGTGGAGTTTCCCTCCTTGTATTGGTGTTGTCCTCCTATTATCCTTTTTAGGGCTGGGTTTGTGGATAGATATTGGGTGAACTTGGTTTTGTCGTGAAATATCTTAGTTTCTCCATCTATGGTGATTGAGAGTTTTGCTGGATATAGTAGTTTTGGTTGGCATTTGTGTTCTCTTAGAGTCTGCATGAGATCTGCCCAGGACCTTCTAGCCTTCATAGTCTCAGGTGAAAAGTCTGCTGTGATTCTGATAGGTCTTCCTTTATATGTTACTTGGCCTTTTTCTCTTACTGCCTTTAGTATTCTTTCTTTGTTTAGAACATTTGGTGTTTTGATTATTATGTGACGGGAAGTATTTCTGTTCTGGTCCAGTCTGTTTGGAGTTCTGTAGGCTTCTTGTATATTCATGGGCATCTCTCTCTTTAGGTTAGGGAAGTTTTCTTCCATAATTTTATTGAAGATATTTGCTGGCCCTTTAAGTTGTAAATCTTCACTCTCATCTATGCCTATAATCCTTAGGTTTGGTCTTCTCATTGTGTCCTGGATTTCCTGGATATTTTGGGTTACAAGCTTTTTGCACTTTGCATTTTCTTTAACTGTTGAGTCCATGGTTTCTATGGAATCTTCAGCATCTGAGATTCTTTCTTCTATCTCTTGTATTCTGTTGTTGATATTTGCATCTCTGTCCCCTGATTTCTTCCCAAGGCTTTCTATCTCCAAAGTTGTCTCCCTTTGAGTTTTCTTAGTTGTTTCTACTTCTGATTTTAGATCCTGGATGGTTTTGCTTAGCTCCTTCCCTTGCATGTTTGTGTTTTCCTGTAATTCTTTAAGAGATTTTTGTGTTTCCTCTTTCATGAGCTCAGCCTGTTGACCAAAGTTCTCCTGTATTTCTTTAAGAGATTTTTGTGTTTTGTCTTTCATGACCTCAGCCTGTTGAGCAAAGTTCTCCTGTATTTCTTTAAGTGTTTTTTGCATTTCCTCCTTGTTGGCTTTTGTATTCTCCTGGATTTCTTTCAATGATTTTTGTGTTTCCCTTGCAAGGGCTTCTAACTTTTGATCCATTTTCTCCTGAATGTCCTTCATGTGTTCCTGTACCAGCATCATGACCAGTGATTTTAAATCCAAATCTTGTTTTACTGGTGTGATGGGGTATCCAGGACTTGCTGGTAGAGGAGAATTTGGTTCAGATGTTGCCATATTGCCTTGATTTCTGTTAGTGACGTTTCTGCGTTTGCCTTTTGCCATCTAGCTCTCACTGGTGTTACTTGGTCTTGTCAGTGCTGGACTCACCAGTGCAAGCTGCCCCTTCCCCGTTGGCCTCTGGTGCACAGCTTACACTCTGCACTGCCTATAGACAGGGTGCTGTTGTCCCGGCTGTTCAGATCCCGAAGCAGGCACCTGAAGGCTCCCGCTGGGGCCCGCAGGATTTATTGGAGCACACTGACTTCTCCCAGCTGGCCGCCCGGAAGCCCCCACTAGCCTCTTGAGGGACCTGGAGATGTGGCGGCCACCCAGGCTGATCTGAAGCGGAGAGAGTTGAGCTGGGGGCTTCTGCCTGAGGCCTTGCCCCAGATTGTGTCTGTGGACCAGGTGGAACCCGTGTGCACCCCCAGGGAGCTCCGAAGGTGAATGTTGCTGTGACCTCCCCTGTGCTCCGCTCACTCCGCTGGGCAGCCGATTTCCCCAACCGGGCTGGCGCACACTAGGTTAGCCTTGTCGCCTGGGCCCTGAGTCCAGGCAAACGCCTGGGAGGCCAAGGTCCGAGCAAAGTTCCCCTAGGGCTATGTCTGTTATTTGGGTCCGCCAGGTGACCCGGATGGCGGGCGTGCGCGTCCGCGCTCCCCGAAAGCACCGGGAGAGTCTGTTGTGCTAATAACCTCCTGGGCGGGTTGACACACAGATGGCCCACCAAGCCGCCCAGTTCTTGGGGTCAGTCCTGTGCCTTTTGGGGCCTAGATCCCCGTTTTGTTAGCCTCAGGCTACGCTTGTTAGCAGTCTCTGCCCTCCCGAGCACTCTGGCTCCTGTAGGCAAAATGGCGGCGCGTGCACCGGCCGGGGCAAAAAAAAAAAAAAACTCCTGGCTGGGTTGGCACCCCAATGGCCACTCGAACAGCCCAGGGCCTGGGTGCAGGCCAACGCCCGTCTGGCTCAGACCCCTGCGGTGTTGGGCCTAGGATTATGTTTGTGTACCTCAGTCTGACCGATCTCTGGAGCCCGGGATCAAGATGTCGGTGAGTCTCTCCTGACTGGCGGGCAGCCGAGTTCTGAAGTGGCTTCCGTGCAGCGAAAGGCTCCGCAGAACCGCAGTTGCTTGCCGCCCGGCTGGTCAGCGAAGGTCAGTGGTCGTGGGCGCAGGGCCTAACTGGACCCTGTGTCGCCTTGGTTCCACCACTGATGGCCCTTCAGCTGGAGCAGCCACTGCTACCGCCGCCGCCTACCCTTCTCATTCTTGTAGTTTGGTCTTGTTTATTCTTTGTATGGTTCTCTTGGTTTCTACTTGATTGATTTCGGCCCTGGGTTTGATGATTTCCTGTCTTCTTCTCCTCCTGGGTGAATTAGGTTCTTCTTGTTCCAGGGCTTTCAGTTGTTCCTTTAATCTTCTAGTGTATGCTCTCTTGAATTTCTATTTGGAGGCACTCAAAGTTTTCCTCTTAGCACTGCTTTCAATGTGTCCCATAGATTTGTGTATGTTGTGCCTTCATTTTCATTAAATTCTAAGAAATCTTGCATTTCTTTCCTTCTTTCTTCCTTGACCAAGGTATCATTGAGTAGAGTATTGTTCAGTTTCCATGTGTATGTGGGCTTTCTGTTGTTTTTACTGTTACTAAAGACCACTTTTACTCCATAGTGATCTGATAGGACGCATGGGATTATTTCAATCTTCTTATATTTGTTGAGGTCTGTCTTGTGACCAACTATATGATATATTTTGGAGAAGGTACTATGAGGTGCTGAGAAAAAGGTATATTCTTTTGCTTCGGGATGAAAAGTTCTATATATATCTGTTAAATGCAATTGGTTCAAAGCTTCAATTAATTTCATTGTCTCCCTGTTTAGTTTCTGTTTTCCTGATCTATCTATTGGTGAGAGTGGAGTGTTGAAGTCACCCACAATTATTGTGTTAGATGCAATGTGTACTTTGAGCTTTAGTAAAATTTCTTTTATGAATGAGGGCGCCCTTGCATTTAGAGCATATATGTTCAGGATTGAGAGTACTTCTTGTTGGATTTTTCCTTTGACCAGCAAGTAGTGACCTTCCATGTCTCTTTTGATGACATTAGGTTGGAAGCCAATTTTATCTGAAATTAGAATGGCAACTCCGGCTTGTTTCCTGGGACCATTTGCTTGTAGAATTGTCCTCCAGCCTTTTACTCTAAGGTAGTTTTTGTCTTTGACACTGAGGTGTGTTTACTGTATGCAGCAAAATGTAGGGTCCTGTTTACATAACCAGTCTGTTAGTGTATGTCATTTTATTGGGGAATTGAGTCCATTGATGTTAAGAGATATCAAGGAGTAGTGATTATTGCTTCCTATGATTTTTTTTTATTTTAATTATATACGTGAGTGGTTATCTTCTTTGGGTTTGATGAAAGAAGCTTAATATTCTGCTCTTTACGGGGTATAGTTTCCCTCGTTGTAATGGTGTTTTCCCCCTATTATCCCTGGTAGGGCTGGATTTGTAGAAAGATATTGTGTAAATTTGGTTTTGTCATGGAATATCTTGGTTTCTCCATCTATAGTAATTGAGAGTTTTGCTGGGTAAAGTAATCTCGGCTGGCATTTGTGTTCTCTTAGAGTCTGCATGAGCTCTGCTCAGGATTTTCTAACTTTCATGGTCTCTGGTGAGAAATCTGGTGTAATTCTGATAGGTCTTCCTTTATATGTTACTTCCCCTTTTTCTCTTACTGCCCTAAGTATTCTATCTTTGTTTATTACATTTGGGGTTTTGATTACTATGTGACGGGATGTATTTCTGTTCTGGTCAAGTCTATTTGGAGTTCTGTAGGCTTCTTGTATATTCATGGGCATCTCTCTTTTAAGTTAGGGAAGTTTTCTTCCATAATTTTGTTGAAGATATTTGCTGGCCCTTTAAGTTTTAATTCTTCACTCTCATCAATGCCTATGATCCTTAGATTTGGCTTTCTCATTGTGTCCTGGATTTCCTGGATATTTTGAGTTACAACCTTTTTCCATTTTGCATATTCTTTAACTGTTGAGTCCATCATTTCTATGGTATCTTCGGCATCTGAGATTCTTTCTTCTATCTCTTGTATTCTGTTGTTGATATTTGCATCCCTGATTATGGTCCCTGATTTCTTCCCAAGGATTTCTATCTCCAAAGTTGTCTCCCTTTGTGCTTTCTTAGTTGTTTCTAATTCTGTTTTTAGATCCATGATGGTTTTGCTTGGCTCCTTCACTTGCTTGTTTGACACAAGTGGAACAAGGCCTTCAGAGACCCTTGCCTCCTGGTTGCACCATCTCAGGCCAAGGCCATCAAACACCAAAACTCCTGTGGCACAGAAGATGTGACTTTGGCAGTGGAGGACAGACAGATGTCTATCTAGAGGCTGTCTCGACCTGAATACAAGACACGTTTTTGAGGTCACTTTTCTCAGAGTTGGTGTCTTCTCCCACTGCAGCCATCACTGCTGCACCCCTGAGGTGGTCACTTGTGTGGAAGAAAGTATTTTTTGCATAGTCATGTGAATCAGAATAAGAGGAAGTGGGAGTCACAGGGACAGAACCACTGCCACTACCTGAGTAAGCCTTTGACTTCTGTTTAGGTTTCCATTCCCTGGTGTGAATTGCTTTACTTTCATAGCAATGATAGAGGCAGACCATGGAGTTTCCTATAGAACATTTACTATGAGCCCCCTAAAGCATTACTCAGGGACTAACCCTCAATATATCTAGGCCATAAAGTAGTGGTTGTGTTGTTACCGTTGGCACAGAAAGTCAAAGCTGCAGTAATGAAGGCACAGGTTTCTATGGCTTGATGAGTGGCCTGCTGATGCCATTCATCTTGCTGTAGAGACCACATTCTTTGTGCAGGTGCCATGTACTCTCCACAGTGACATATGGATGGAACTGCAATTCACGCACTGTTCTCTGACAGGTCACTTCAGGAGCCTCTTGTTACCTTTAGTGGAGCCCCAGTGGTGCCATTCATTCTCCCATGCAGCTCCAGCATTTCACCATGTCCTGTGGGCCAGGCAGGAGTCACTAGTGCACACATGTACGTTGGGTAAGTCTGGTTATGATGATGATGGTAGAGGTCTTTTCTGTTCAGAGACTGGGCTGAGGGCACAGAGCTGTACTGTTGTTCTTCTCCACCCATGGCCTCCAGGCTGCTGCCACTGACACTTATGCTACCCACGGCCTTGCCCATTATAAAGATTCTTGGTTGCAAAGTAGAACACTTCCCTGCATATGGTTTCAGGAGGCAGTACCATGGAATTCAGCAGGGTCTCAGTTGACAACAGGGATCAATGGTATAACAAGGTCTCTGTTTGGACATCAGCATGGTTGATTGGTGGGTGTGAACAGTCATCGGTTATTTCAATTTGCAGTTCTGGTCATATACTTCCAACTGGAGCACTCTAGAAGTACAAAAAACTTACTTTAACATTATCTTGAGCAGCAAAATGGACCAAGTTTTTCAACATGTCTCTCTTGTGCCAAGATCAAGATGTCGTGGTACTACATAGATAATGGCTATAAACAAGATTTCTGTAGAAAACATGGAGTATTGTTTGTCAGCATGTTTACTGAAGGCAGAAGAGATCAGTGATATCAATATTGTTGCCAGAGCAGCAGAACTCATGCCCATATTCCATGTAATTTAACACACATGTTGCTTTAGTTTTAGATATATTTTATAATTGTTACTGACAATTAATACTTTTTAAAGGATAAAATATAACAACAAATTTTAACATGAGCATTTAAAATTAGCTTTTTATTATTACAAACATATTAAAAATTTCAAACATTTGAAAACTTTTTCTGATACCCAAATCTCTAGGATTTTAAGTAATTTCACATTATAAGACATATATCTAAATATTTATTTTCTACCCTTTTATAAGTCTGCATAATCCACTCATGAATACTCCAAATTTCTTTCCTTGAGATAAAAACAATTGGGAATATATCCTTGGGGTTAATTTCTGCATTAATCATGGATTTCAATGACTCCAGAGTATAAACCCAATTGGGTCAATGTTCAGATGACTATAACAAAATAGAATATCAACAAATTTCAAATTATACTATTTGAACACTATATTCATTAATGGCAATAAATAGAAAAATATATTTTCCTACGAATTTCAATAAATATAACTGCCCATTTTTACTTAAAATTGATATTAAAAACCCATAAATTGAAATTTTAACCAGAAGTTGGTAAGGATTTGGAAGTCTGTGTTAAAGAAATTCATTATCTACTAATGATGATTATTATTTTAAAGCAAAAGTGTTTACTTATGCATAGTCTACATATCACTGGAAACCACTAAATCCCATAAGGCTACAGGGAACTATAATTGCCTTTTTCATTGCTTTTTCCCTATTTTTATTCTTATAAATTAAAAAAAATAATTAAATACTTAATATGTAAAGGTATTTTTTTTTAATTTTCAAAGTTTTCTATCCTTAGAATGTAGACACAAATATTTCCAAGTGTTAAAAAAAAGTAGAATAAAATATTAAATTTTAATTATTACTTAATTAGTATTTAGTTTTCTTAATTGTAATAAGTTGAACTATTTTTAAAAATTCTAATGCTGGCTGGCTATAGGTGCTAGATTTCCTTTTTTTTTGGGTAAACTATTACATCTTTCTGCTTGTGTTCCACTTCTATTTCTTAGCTGTTCCCTCACTCACATATAACCATTCTTGATGCTTTCCTTTCCCTTTTGTTTCATATTATCTTACAGTCTTTTCAGTTCATTTCTGGCTGTGTTCCAGTTTTTCTCTATTTATCCTTTTTCAAATGGTACACTACACTGCATCAAAATCTTTGCCTTTATTTATCTATTTAAGTGTATGTTGAGAAAACACTAGGAAAGAAGGTGATAGGCTAGAATTCTTGTAGAGAAAGACCAAAGAATTCAGAATCTTGACAATGAGTTACAATGAGAAATTGCAACATTTTCTCTGAAAAGATTGCTCACCTATGTGTAAATTTCAGTACAGATTTGAAGAATTATTCATGGAATTATTCCCAGCAGAACAAAATGTTAACAATAATAGGTTTTTTGATACCATGTCTCCAAAACTTCATAGCACAATGAGAAATATAGATCAAGGGTTTTTTTTTTTTTTTTGCTTGTTTAATAACAGAAATATGTAAGAACTTAGTATAAGGAGATAAGGATGGATCAATTCGCATTTTTCTGCATGCTGACCTCCAGCTGAACCAGCATCCTTTGTTGAAAAGGTTATCTTTTTTTTCCATTGGCTGTTTTCAGCTTCTTTGACAAGGATCAAGTGGCCATAGGTGTGTGGGTTCCTTTCAGGATCTTCAATCATGCCTGTCTCTGTACTAATACCATGCAGTTGGTAACACTATTGCTCTATAGTATTGCTTGAGGTCAGGGATCCTGATACACGCAGAATTTCTTTTGTTGCTGAGAATAGTTTTAGCTGTCCTGGGTTTTTTGTTATTCCAGATGTATTTGAGAATTTATCTTTCTAACTCTGTGAAGAATTGAGTTGGGATTTTGATGGGTATTGCATTGAATCTGTATATTGCTTTTGGCAAAATGGCCATTTTAACTATATTGATCCTGCCAATCCATGAGCATGGGAGGTTTTCCCATTTTTGAGGTTTTCTTCCATTTCCTTCTTCAGAGTCTTGAAGTTCTTGTCATACAGGTCTTTCACATGTTTGATAAGAGTCACCCCGAGGTACTTTATACAATATGTTTTATTGTGAAGGAGGTCATTTCCATAATTTCTTTCTCAGCCTGCTTATCCTTTGAGTATAGGAAGTCAAAAAGATTTGTTATCCTCATACTTTTTATAAAATAGAAGCATCATACATACCATTTAGAGCTGTTCTGAAAATTAAATAAAATGTAAGCCTTTATTTATAAGTTGTTTATAATAGCTAATATGATAGTTTGTATTAATTAATTATTTAATTATCATTTAGGAATCAAGGTACTGAGCACATATAGGACAGATGAAGAAAAATTAACAATAATCTTAGTGTAAATTAAGAATAATCTCAGATATTGTCTGTGCAGAAATAACTTGATTATGTTACATGATACAGAGAAGTCCATCTGAATTCTATTAAGGATCTTGGGGTGGTCCAGATATCCTGGATTACACAAAATGGAGGTAGAAAGTTAAAAATGTATTAATTCATTCTTAACTACTTAAGACTCTATGTTTGGTGCAATGAATTTTCTCATGGTCTCCCTGTTGTGACTTCCCTGTCATGAAAAGAGCAACCTCAAGGTGGGAGCTAAACAAATTCTCTCAGAAACATAAAATTCGCCTTTGTCAGAATATTCTATTACATCAGAAAGAAAACATCTGTTTCTTGCTCGAACTCATTATAAGATTTTTTTAAATGAGCTGAAACTTACTACCCTTTGTTATTACTGAAACACTCAAAATTCAACTGTAAATATTTCTCAGTCATATTCCTTATTAATTTATTCACGATAACTTGGAATTGAAGTAACATAAATGCTCTAACTGATGCTTGGATATAAGGTATCTTGCTGTGACTCTAACCAAACAAGTGAAAGATCTGAATGACAGCAACTTCAAGTCTTTGAATAAAGAAATCGAAGAAGACCTCAGAAGTACGAAAAATCTTGGCAATATTACTATAGAAAAATGTCCATCTTTCCAAAAGCAATCTACATATTCAATGCAATCCTATTCAAAATCCCAACTCAATGCTTCATAGACTTAGAAAGAGCAATTCCATATTCATCTGGAATAACAAAAAACCCAGGAGATCTAAAACTATTCTCAACAGTAATACACTTCTTTGGGAATCAGTATCCATGACCTCAAGCAGTACTACTGAGTAATTGTGTTAAAAACACATAGTATTGGTACAGTGACAGGAAGTAGATCAATGGAATAGAATTGAAGAACTGCAAATGAACCCACAGTATTATGGTCACTTGATCTTTGACAAAGGATCTACAACCATCCAGAGGAGAAAAGTTAACCTTTCAACAAATGGCACTATTTCAATTGAAGGTCAGCATGAAAAATAATGCAAATTGACCCATATTTTTCTCCTTGTACTAAGCTCAAGTCCAAGTGTATCTTGAACCTCCATATAAAACCAGACACACTGAAACTAATCAAAAAGAAACTAGGATAGACTTTTGAGGAGATAAGCATAGGGGCACATTTCCTCAATAGAACACCAGTAGCATTTGCTCTAAGATTAAGAATTGACAAATAGGATCTCATAAAACTATAGAGTTTCTGTAAGGCAAAGGACATTGTCAAATGGACAAAAAGGCAACGAATAAGTTGAGAAAAGATATTTACCAACATTACATCTGACAGAGAGCTAATAATCAAGATATACAAAGAACTCAAGAAGCTAGACTCCAGAGAGACATATATCCCCTTTGAAAATGGGGTACTGGGCTAAACAAAGGGTTTTCACCTAGGAATGCTGAATGGTTGAGAAGCATCTTAAGAAATGATCAACATCCATAGTTATCAGGAAAATGCAAATCAAAACAACACTGAGATTTCACCAGACATCAGTCACAATGATTATAAACTCAGGAGATGGCAGGTGATGGCAGGAGGTGAGGATGTAGAGAAAGGGGAACACTCCTCCATTGTTGGTGGGATTGCATGCTGGTACAACTCTGGAAATCAGTCTGGTGATTCCTCAGAAAACTGGGCATGACACGTCTGGAGGATCCTGTTATACCACTCCTGGGTATATACCCAGAGGATTCCCTGGCAGGCAATAAGGACACATGCTACACTATGTGCATAGCAGCCTTATTTATAGTATCCAGAAGCTAGAAAGAACCCAGATGTCCCTCAATGGATGAATGGATACATAAAATGTGGTATATTACACAATGGAGTACAAGCCAGTAATTAAAAACAATGCATTCATGAAATTTTTAGGCAAGAGGTTGGAACTGAAAAATATTATCCCAAGTGAGGTAACTCATTCACAAAAGAACACAAAGTGAACGCTGTCACTGATAAGTCGATATTAGCCCCAAAGCTCTGAATACACTAGATTCAACTCACATATTAAATCATTCATAAGAAGGAAGGAAGGAGAGGTGCGAGGTCCTGGAAAGGCTTGATGCGTCAATTTAGGGGACTGCCAGGAAAAAGAAATAGGAACAGGTTGATTGGGAATGGATGGATGGAAGAGAGCTTATGGGACTTATGGGGAGGGAGTCACCAGGACAGGGATAATCATTTGGAATGTAAACAAAGAATATATGTGATGTAGTCCCAGAAAACACCTCTATGGTCTTAAGATGGAGCACAACCTTGTGCACTGATTCATTTAATCAGAGCACTTTTCTGTACTATGTGCAAAATCACCAACTAGGAAATATTCAGTGCATGTAGTTTGCCCTGATTAGTAGCTGCTGTCTATTCCTGGACACTGGAGAGGTCGAAAGTTGATTCAGTTAAAACTGACCTTTTATTTTCTGTTTACTGTTTAAACATTTTGCACTAGTGAGGAGGAAACCTACAGCTGGGTCCTCCCTCTGAGGTTTCTCAGGTGACAATGTAATGGATTTCTTTGTTTCTGCCCTAGCCCTGACTTTGAGCTCAGAGGCAAGATAGAAGAATAATAGCTTGTGATGGCTCAGCCTGAAGAGGTGGGATGATGTTTAAGTCTCTGTTGTTATTTTCGTGCCTGGAAAAGCTGGGAACTGTCCTATTTTAAGTCCTGGGTACAACATTGAAATGTAACCTCTCTATGCAGAACTAATTGTTGAGGATTTTCTTGGTGAACAACTTGGTTTGAGCCTTGGATTTAAGATTTTATTTGAGGAATTTGGACAAGTAGCATAAATGACTTCAGGTAAAATTTTGTAAATGATTTCAGGACAAGCTTTGCATACTTTAATTTTAAGTTCTAGTAATTGTTCATTTCTCCATGGGTGTGATTCCTTCTTTTTTTCTGTTCTTTAAATTTATATATATCACATGTATGTCATAAAATGATCCATAAACTCACAAGATATATGAGTGAATTTCACATACTCAAACTGTGTATTATTTAAAAAATATCATGAAAGAGAGTAAAATGAAAATACTATCTTGAGTATATCCCACCATAACTGGATCAGGCTTTTTTGTGACAGAGAAACAAAATACAACTGCATTGCCAAGATCTCAGAGTACACTGGACTATCTCCATACACTCTTCTGTTTGAAGCATGTTGTCTTATAAGCAGTCTTTCTAGCATTTCTTAGATATTGTCTTCCATTTAAAGTACAAATGCTTTGGTTGAATCCCATATTTCCCTACAACTATTAATGTACCTATTTGACAGATTTTGCTACTGAGTCCCAAATCTTAGAACATTTTGAGTAAGACTTCTGTCTTAATTTACATTATTATAGAAGGGATTTGGTACAAAGTACATTGACATAACAAATGAAATGTCAAAACTGAGCCCACATCCCTAGAAATATACTTTAGCCTAGAGCACATTATCATAATTTCTCTTAGAAAAAAAAGCATGTTTTAACAACAAAATATCTTTTTTAAATTTTTTTTTATTCGATATAATTTATTTACATTTCAAATGATTTCCCCTTTTTAGTCCCCCACTCCCCGAAAGTCCCGTAAGCCCCCTTCTCTTCCCCTGTCCTCCAACCCACCCCTTCCCACCTCCCCGTTCTGGTTTTGTCGAATACTGCTTCACTGAGTCTTTCCAGAACCAGGGGCCACTCCTCCTTTCTTCTTGTATCTCATTTGATGTGTGGATTATGTTTTGGGTATTCCAGTTTTCTAGGTTAATATCCACTTATTAGTGAGTGCATACCATGATTCACCTTTTGAGTCTGGGTTACCTCACTTAGTATGATGTTCTCTAGCTCCATCCATTTGCCTAAGAATTTCATGAATTCATTGTTTCTAATGGCTGAATAGTACTCCATTGTGTAGATATACTACATTTTTTGCATCCACTCATCTGTTGAGGGATACCTGGGTTCTTTTCAGCATCTGGCAATTATAAATGGGGCTGCTATGAACATAGTAGAGCATGTATCCTTATTACATGGTGGGGAATCCTCTGGGTATATACCCAGGAGTGGTATAGCAGGATCTTCTGGAAGTGAGGTGCCCAGTTTTTCGGAGGAACCGCCAGATTGCTTTCCAGAGTGGTTGTACCAATTTGCAAACCCACCAGCAGTGGAGGAGTGTTCCTCTTTCTCCACACCCTCTCCAACACCTGCTGTCTCCTGAATTTTTAATCTTAGCCATTCTGACTGGTGTAAGATGAAATCTCAGGGTTGTTTTGATTTGCATTTCCCTAATGACTAATAAAGTTGAGCATTTTTTAAGATGCTTCTCTGCCATCCGAAGTTCTTCAGGTGAGAATTCTTTGTTTAACCCTGTACCCCATTTTTTAATAGGGTTGTTTGGTTTTCTGGAGTCTAACTTCTTGAGTTCTTTATATATATATTGTATATTAGCCCTCTATCTGATGTAGGATTGGGGAAGATCTTTTCCCAATATGTTGGTTGCCAATTTGTCCTCTTGATGGTGTCCTTTGCCTTACAGAAACTTTGTAATTTTATGAGGTCCCATTTGTCAATTCTTGCTCTTAGAGCATACGCTATTGGTGTTCTGTTCAGAAACTTTCTCCCTGTACCGATGTACTCAAGGGTCTTCCCCAGTTTCTTTTCTATTAGATTCAGAGTGTCTGGCTTTATGTGGAGGTCCTTGATCCATTTGGATTTGAGCTTAGTACAAGGAGACAAGAATGGATCAATTCGCATTCTTCTGCATGCTGCCCTCCAGTTGAACCAGCACCATTTGTTGAAAAGGCTATCTTTTTTCCATTGGATGTTTTTAGCCTCTTTGTCGAGGATCAAGTGGCCATAGGTGTGTGGGTTCATTTCTGGATCTTCAATCCTGTTCCATTGATCCTCCTGCCTGTCACTGTACCAATACCATGCAGTTTTTAACACTATTGCTCTGTAGTATTGCTTGAGGTCAGGGATACTGATTCCCCCAGATTTTCTTTTGTTGCTGAGAATAGTTTTTAGCTATCCTGGGTTTTTTGTTGTTCCAGATGAATTTGATAATTGCTCTTTCTAACTCTGTGAAGAATTGAGTTGGGATTTTGATGGCTATTGCATTGAATCTGTATATTGCTTTTGACAAAATGGCCATTTTAACTATATTGATTCTACCAATCCATGAGCATGGGAGGTTTTCCCATTTTTTGAGGTCTTCTTCCATTTCCTTCTTCAGAGTCTTGAAGTTCTTGTCATACAGATCTTTCACATGTTTGGTAAGAGTCACCCCAAGATACTTTATACTGTTTGTGGCTATTGTGAAGGGGGTCATTTCCCTAATTTCTTTCTCAGCCTGCTTATCCTTTGAGTATAGGAAGGCCACTGATTTGCTTGTGTTGATTTTATAACCTGCCACTTTGCTGAAGTTGTTTATCAGCTGTAGGAGCTCTCTAGTGGAGTTTTTTGGGTCACTTAGGAAGACTATCATGTCATCTGCAAATAATGATAGTTTGACTTCTTCCTTTCCGATTTGTATCCCTTTGACCTCCTTATGTTGTCGAATTGTCCGAGCTAGTGCCTCAGGTACAATATTGAAAAGATAAGGAGAAAGGGGGCTGCCTTGTCTTGTCCCTGATTTCACTGGGATTGCTTGTTTTAACAACAAAATATCTTAATGAATCCGCATATATTTAAGCTTCTATTTTTAATGGGAATTACTTATACAATCTTTAAGAATATATTTTCCAGAAATTCTCTGGGCTTAATTTTTTTATTCAATATATTTTTATTTACATTTCAAATGATTTCCCCTTTTCTAGCCTCCCCACACCCTGAATGTCCCATAGATCCCCCTTCCATCCCTCTGTTTGCCCATTCACCACTTCCCACTTCCCTGTTCTGGTTTTGCCCTATACTGCTTCACTGAGTCTCTCCAGAATATGGGGCCAATCCTCTGTTCTTCTTGTACCTCATTTGATGTGTGGATTATGTTTTGGGTATTCCAGTTTTCTAGGTTAATATCCACTTATTAATGAGTGCATACTATTCTTGATCTTTTGAGACTGGGTTACCTCATTTTGTATGATGTTCTACACCTTCATCCATTTACCTAAAAATTTCATGAATTCATTGGTTCTAATGGATGAAAAGCACTCCATTG
The DNA here is from genome assembly GCF_947179515.1 of Apodemus sylvaticus. Lineage (NCBI taxonomy): Eukaryota > Metazoa > Chordata > Mammalia > Rodentia > Muridae > Apodemus > Apodemus sylvaticus. The sequence continues at coordinate 50,377 of NW_026262999.1, forward strand.
TGTAAATATACTACATTATTTGCATCCACTTTTCTGTTGAGTGGTACCTCGTTCTTTCCAGTTTCTGGCTATTATAAATAGGGCTGCTAATGTTAATAATAGTTTATATGGTAAAGTGTTTACTTATGAATAGTCTACATAGCACTGTAAACCACTAAATCCCACAAGGCTACAGGTCACTTTATTGGCCTTTTTCATGACTTTTTGCCTCTTTCTACTATTATACATAAAAATAAATAAATAAATACTTAGCATACAAAGTTATCTTTTTAATTTTCAAAATTATATATCCTTAGAATGTAGAAACCAATATTTCAAAGTGTTAAAATGAAAAGTAATAAAATATTAAATTTTAATTATTACATATTTAGAATTTAGTTTATTAACTTTATTAAGTTGAAATATGCTAAAAACCAAAATACTCAGGTATTTTGGTACCTGAGTATAAGTGCTAAATTTTCTTTTATTTCTGTTATCTATTAATGATTACTGCTTGTGTTTCACTTCTATTTCTTAACTATTCCTTCACCACATATAAACATTCTTCATGAATTTCAATTTACATGTTTCACTTACTTTCATTTTCTCTTCCCTTTTGTAACATATTTTCTTTTAGTCTTTTAAGTTCATTTGTGACAGTGTTCCAGTTTTTCTCTATTTATCATTTCCCAAATGGTGTACTAAATTGCATCAAAGCTTTGCCTTTATTCATCTCTCTATGTGTACATTGAGAAAACTCTAGGAAAGAAGATAGTATGAGAGCTCTAGTAGAGATAAACCAAAGTATTCACAGAGTCCCATTAGTGAGTTACACTGAGAAATTACATTTTCTCTGACAAGATCTTTCGTTTATGGGTAAATTTCAAAAGAGATTTAAGAAGTTATTCATGTAACTTTGGCCAGCACAACAAAAATTTTACCTCTAAGCAAAACCAACCAGCATCTAAAATCAGAAGTAGAAACAACTAAGATATCACAAAGGGAGACATCTTTGGAGATAGAAAACCTTAAGAAGAAATAAGGGGACAAGGATTCAAATATCAACAACAGAATACAAGAGATGGAAGAAAGAATTTCAGTTGTCAAAGATACCATAGAAACCATTGACTCAACAATCAATGAAAATGCAAAATGCAAAAAGCTTGTATCCCAGAACAGCCAGGAAATACAGGACACAATTGGAAGACAAATCATAAGGATTATAGGTATAGATGAGAGTGAAGATTTAAAACTGAAAGGGCTAGCGAATATCTTCAACAAAATTATGGAAGAAAACTTTCCCAACTTTAAGAGAGAGATGCCCATGAATGTACAAGAAGCCTACAGAACTTCAAATAGACTGGACCTAAGCAGAATTATCTCCTGTCACATAATAATCAAGACCCCAATTGTTCTAAGCAAAGAAACAATACTTAGGGCAATAAGAGAAAAAGACCAAGTAACATATAAAGGAAGACCTATCAGAATCACACCAGACTTCTCACCAGAGACGATGAAAGCTAGAAGATCCTTGGCAGATTTCATGAGGACACTAAGAGAACACAAATGTCAGTCAAGACTACTATACCCAGCAAACGTCTCAATCACAATAGATGGAGAAACCAAGATATTCCATGACAAAACCAAATTCATACTATATCTTTCTACAAACCCAGCTCTACAAAGAATAATGGGAGGAAAACCCCAATACAAAGAGAGAAATGACACCCTGGAAAAAGAATGATAGTTACCTTCTTGCATCAAACCCAAAAGAAGATAAACACTCAAATATAAAAATAACATTGAAAATGACAGGAAGTAATAATCACTATTCCTTAATATCTCTTAATATCAATGAATTCAACTCTCCAATAAAAAGACATAGACTAACAGCCTGGATAAGGAAACAGGACCCTACATTTTGCTGCATACAGGAAACACACCTCAATGTCAAAGACAAAAACTACCTTAGAGTAAAAGGCTGGAACACAATTTTACAAGCCAATGGTCTCAGGAAACGAGCCGGAGTAGACATTCTAATATCAGATAAAATTGACTTTCAATCTAAAGTCATCAAAAGAGATACAGAAGGACACTTCATGCTGGTCAAAGGAAAAATCCACCAAGCATAACTTTCAATTATGAACATCTATGTGCCAAATGCAAGATCACCCTTATTTGTAAAAGAAATTTTGCTAAAGCTCAAAGCACACATTTCACCTAATACAATAATTGTGGGTGACTTCAACACTCCACTCTGCTTAATAGACCAATCAGGAAAACAGAAACTAAACTGGGACACAATAGAAATATTGACGGTTTTGACCAATTGGATTTGACTGATATTTATAGAACATTTCACCCTAAAACAAAAGAATATACCCTTTTCTCAGCACCTCATGGTACCTTCTCCAAAATCGGCCATATAATTGGTCACAAGACAGACATCAACAAATACAAGAAGATCGAACTAATCACATACCTCCTATCAGATCACTATGGAGTAAAAGTGGTTTTCAATTGCAACAAAAACAACAGAAAGCCCACAAACACATGGAGGCGGAACAATAATCTACTCAATGACACCTTGGCCAAAGAAGAAATAAAGAAAGAAATCGGAGACTTTTTAGAATTTAATGAAAATGAAAATAGAGTGCGTACACTAGCAGCTTAACAAAACACCTGAAAGCCCTGGAACAAAAAGAAGCCAATTCAAGCAGGAGGAGTATAAGACAGGAAATCATCAAACTCTGGGATGAAATCAGTCAAGTGGAAACAAAGAGAACCATACAAAGAATCAACGAGTCCAGAAGATTGTTTTTTTGAGAAAATCAACAAGATAGATACACACTTAGACAGACTGACCAAAGGGCAGAGAGAAAGTATCCAAATTAACAAAATTAGAAATGAAAAGGGGGATATTTCACCAGAAATAGGAAATTCAAAAAATCATCAGATCCTAAACTCAACACAACTGGAGAATCTGGAGGAAATGGACAATTTCCTAGAGAGATACCAAATACCAAAATTAAATCAGGACCAAATAAATCATCTAAATAGTCCCATAACCCCTTAAGAAATAGAAGGGTTCATAGAAAGTCTTCCAACCATAACAAGCACAGGACCAGATGGTTTCAGTGCAGAATTCTATCAGATCTTCAAATAAGACCCAATACCAATACTCTTCAAACTATTCCACAAAATAGAAACAGAAGGAACTCTACACAATTCCTTCTATGAAGCCATATTACGCTGATACCTACACCACACAAAGATCCAAAAAAGAAAGGGAACTTCAGGCCAATTTCCCTTATGAACATCGATGCAAAAATACTCAATAAAATTCTTGCCAACCAAATCCAAGAACACATCAAAACGATCATCGACCATGATCAAGGAGGATTTATCCCAAGGATTCAGGGTTGGCTCAATATATGGAAATCCATCAATGCAATCCACTACATAAACAAACTAAAAGAAAAAAAACCACATGGTCATCTCATTGTATGCTGAAAAAGCATTTGACAAAATTCAGCATCCTTTCATGCTTAAAGTCTTGGAAAGATCAGGAATTCAAGGCCCATACCTAAACATAATTAAAGCAATATACCGCAAACCGGTAGCCAGCATCAAATTAAATGGAGAGAAACTTGAAGCAAACCCACTAAAATCACGGACTAGACAGGGCTGCCCACTTTCTCCTTATCTTTTCAATCTTGTGCTTGAGGTACTAGCTCGGGCAATTAGACAACAAAGGAAATCAAAGTGATACAAATTGGAAAGGAATACTTGAAACTATCATTATTTGCTTTTTAATTATATTTCTTCATTTTCTTTGTCAGAGTACAAGGAAATATGTTTCATTAGGGCACTTCCATACATATACTTTTATTTATTTATCCTCCTTTTTGTGTGTAGTGGAAATGTTCATTCTTGTTTAGTTGATTATCAATTTTATTCACTTCCATAAACAAACAACTAGAAGACCAGGAAATTTAGAAGATCAAGCCTTGTTGAAAAACAAATTAGTAGCTTTATACATTTGGGATGTGAAAAGCTTCAGACTGGAAATCATTTAAACAAGTGCTGATTGTGATAGCTAATAGGTCCTTGGCTTTCTCTCCTTCCAGTATTGGATCTATGTAGATGATCACCAAGTAGTTTCATACTTTCTCTGGACAGCTTTCTGAGAATATCTTCTAATAAGTCCTCCTCCTCCTCCTCCTCCTCCTCCTCCTCCTCCTCCTCCTCCTCCTCCTCCTCCTCCTCCTCCTTCTCCTCCTCTTCCTCCTCCTTTTCCTCCTCCTCCTCCTCCTCCTCCTCCTCCTCCTCCTCCTCCTCCTCCTCCTCCTCCTCCTCCTCCTCCTCCTTCTTCTCTCTCTCTCTCTCTCTCTCTCTCTCTCTCTCTCTGTCTCTCTCTGTCTCTCTCCTCCTCTGTCTCTCTGTCTCTGTCTGCCTCTGTCTCTCTCTTTCTCTATTTGTGAGTGTGTGTTTGTTTGGGTGGGTAGGGGAAGATGAGTTTGGGATGTTGTTAATGGGATGCATGTATAATGAGTTTTCATATATGTAGGTGATCATATGTATAGGTATATGTCAATGTGTGTGCATGTACACACCACATGTTAATGTTGGGTGTCTTTGATAAATGTATGCTTTATTTACTGAAGCACGGTTTGGCTTTTCTAGCTACTCACCTTGTCCCTGGGATTACCAGTCTCCAAATTTCTAGAGTATAGGTATGCAGACACACTGTCACAACTGGGTACCCTGGGTAGCTGAGATATGAACTCTTGTCCTCCCATTTGTGTATCAAGTGCTGCATCCACTCAACTATTTCCCAGCCTCTATAATTTTAGAAAAGGTTATTAGGAATTACCTTTTATATTCTTTATTTCTTTCTCAAGAATCACATTGTTGGCATAAATAAAAGGTGTTGATAATTTTCAAATTTTACTTAATTGTTTTTAAATTTATTTAATTTTTAAAGGTTTTTCCCTTTACCCAGTTTCTTCCCTCCCAGATACCCATTCCCTTCTATATTTCTCTTCTTCTATGAGTGTGTTTCTTCATCCACCACGTGCTGAACCTCCCTATCCTTGACTCCCCTACTCTGTGACATCTATCAAGCCTTCATAGGACAAGGGACTTTTCCTCTCTTTGATTCCTGACAAGGACATCCTCAGCTACATATACAGCAGAAGCAATGAGTACTCCTCTGTTGGAGGCTTAGTCTCTGGGGGAAGGTGGTTTGGTTGATATTGTTGTTCCTCCTTTGGGATTGCAAACCCCTTCTGCCCCTACAGTCCTTTCTCTAACTTCTCCATTTGGGACCACCATCCTCAATGCGATGATTGGCTGTGAGAATCTGGCTCTGTATTTTAAGGCTCTGGCAGGGCCTCTTAGGAGACAGCTATATAAGGCTCCTTTCAGCAAGCAATTCTTAGCATCCACAATAAGGTCAGGATTTGGTGACTCTATCTTGGATGAATCCCAGAGTGGGTCAGTCTCTGGATGGCCTTTCCTTCAGTCTCTATCTTGTACTGTGTCTCCATATTTGCTCCAGTAAGTATTTTCTTCTCCTTTCTAAGAAGAACTGAAACACCCACACTTTGATCTTCTTTCTTTAGCTACATGTGACCTGTAAATTGTATCTAGGGTTTATAGCTTTTGCGCTATTATCCACTTTCAGTGAGTTCATACCATATGTGTTCTGTTGTGTTTTGGTTACCTCACTCAGTATGAAATTTTCTAGTTTCATCCAATTGTCTAAGAATTCATGAATTCATTGTTTTTAATAGCTGAGTGATATTTCATTGTGTATATGCACCACATTTTTTGTAATAATTTCTCTGTTTAAAGACATCTGGTTTCTTTCCTTCCTCTGCCTATTTTAACTAAGGCTGCTATGAACACAGTAGCACCATGTGTCCTTTCACATGTTGGAACATCTTCTGGGTATATGCCAAAGAGTGGTATAACTGGGTCCTAGTTAACATTATTTCCAATCTTCAAAGAAACAAAAGTCCAGATTGGTTTGATCCAAAAGCTGTTGACTTTAAATGTTTATTTTCTGTCAGTCCACTTTGCTGAAAATATTTCTATATGAGTTTTCTGCTGCAGATTATAAGCACGGCCTTACATTTTCAGCAAATAGAGATCATTTAAGTTCTTCCTATTCTATTGTTATTCCTGGTAGTATGAAAACTTTTGCAGTACTCTGTATATAAGTACATATGTTTTGAAAACCTAGGATTATTATATGGCCTAGCTGTATTACTCCTGAATAAATACTGAAGTGACCCTAAGTCCTACTACTGAAACACTGCAATTTTTGGAATTCATGTTTTTCCTGCATTATTCACAAGTGCTAAGAAAAGTAGCCATTTCTTTCCCTTATGAACTTAGTAGATAAAATGTATTGTGTGGGTATATTTATAAGTATGTTTATATACTTGATGGAACTTTAGTCAACTAAAAGTTAAAATCATGACAAATGGAGGAAAATGGATGGAAGGTGACTTTGTTATGCTGGTCAAGTAACACAGATATGAAAAGAAGGAATTCACATAGGTTATCTCTTAAGTGAATTTGAGGTGATTGTTATATATTTTCATTAATGTCTGTGATATGATGGTGGTAGTTCATTAAACTAGAGATTTATTTTATTCTCTAGCAGAAAAATAGAAAACAATTAACGGAATACACATCACATAGGAATGCATAGTAATTCCTATATTTATGCTGTGATAAACCACCAGTATTAAAGCAAAAGAAAGAAGGATAGATTTCTTTGGCTTATTATTCCAAAAGTATAAAATTTCATCTCAGTGCCACATCTTGGTGCCTAGTCACCTGGAGCACACTTTTAGCTCCAGAACTCCTCCCTCATCCAGATGCTTCTTGACTCCCAAGAGGTCTGTCATAACCAGGATCACAGATAAGATAACTTCTGCCACAATACCTGGTCTATCTGGGACCCCAAGTGGTCCAGTGGAGGTAGACCCTATCAGCCCTGCCCTGGTAGAGACACATTTTCTTCAGATGCAGAAGATACCACAGGAAATATTGACAAAATAGTCAAAGAAACTACAAAGTGCAAAATGATGGTAACCTAAAACATCCTGTAATTTCAGGACACAATGAAAAGACCAAATATAAGAATAATTGGAATAGAAGAGAGAGAAGATTCCCAATGCAAAGGACAAGGATATATTTTCAAGAAAATCATAGAAGAAAGCTTTCCTAATCTAAAGTGATGGCCATATATACAAGAAAGCTCCAGAACAGAAAATAATTTGATGAGAAAAATAGTCCTCCTGAATATATTAGTCAAAATATTAAATGCACAGGATACAGAAAGAATGTTAAAAGTTGTAAGGAAAAAAGAACAAGTAACATTATGAAGGAAGATATATCAGAATTATTCTAGACTTCTCCACATAGAATGTGTCATGAAGACCCTAATAGAACACAAATGCCAGCCAGGTTTAATATATCCAACCAAATTCTGAATCACCATAAATGTTGAAATCAAGATATTCTATAAATCCAAACTTAAACTATACCAAATCTATAAAACCAAATTTAAACAATTCATTTTCAATAATTCAGCCCCTATGGAGGAAAATAGAATGAAAGCTCCAACACAAAAAGTGAAAGTACACACATGAAAAATCAAGAAATTAGATCAAACTCATGTATTCTTTAATGGATCACTCTAAACTATGTGGTCTCTGTGAAGTTACTTACAGTTTAGTATGACCATATTATTAGAAGAAACTTTGAGATGCCAGGCATCAGGGCATCAATTGAATTATTTGTGTACATCTTGGATAGCTCTGCTCATCTAAACTACCCCTTCAGTTCTGGTCTCATCAACCCAGATCTGATTGCAAATGAAACCACAGAATTCTAGATAAATAGACTAAAACCTATATCTGATTTCCTGAACAAGCTTGTACTCTTGGACTTCATACAGAATGGACACACTTGTTGTAATGGGGAAACTTGCAAGGACACATCCAATTATGTAGAATATTTTGGTTTTCATGGGATAAAACTGAAGCCTTTTTGGCCTTAAGTACAGATTCTCTTATATCAGGAGTGGGAGGGGTAGTGTCAGAAAGAGTAGGGCAAAAGGGAAATAAGAAATCCTGTTTAACAAAATGAAAAATTTTCAGATTAATGTATTCAATGTTGAACTGTTAGGCAATTCCTTGTGACCCGAAACATCCCCAAACCCACACAAATTCCATTCATTCTCAGAATAGCCATATGTTTGGAAACTTCTTTGAGGACAGGCAGAAATTGTATAGTATATCTATTAGTCTGTTAGGCATTCCTTCTGTAATCTCAATTTTATTATCAGCTACAGAAGAATTGGAATGAAAGGTGGATATTTCACTATGTTTGACTTCAAGCATGAAGACACCTTACATGAGTTTAACGCTCTGGGACCATGTATAAGTGCAGAAGGAGGTCTGTTGTGACTGAAGAATGTTTTTCTAGTCACCCGGGTTAAAGGTGTAAAGTTTAAACCTTCCTTAGTTCTCCTAAAATTCATCTGATGTGCCCAAAGGCATAAAGGGATGAATTGAGGATGCACGAAATAATGCTGCAAAGTATGAGGCAGTATTATTCAAAATATGTCTAATGTCACTTTTTGAGGAAAAAAAGTGTGTTTCATTTGATCAATGGCAGTGGTTAAATTACCTTTGTACACTTGGGTAACCTCTAAGGCTGCATTAGGTTTTAGTTGCTGTTGTTGTTGTTGTTGTTTGTTTTTATTTTTTATTTTATTTTATTTATTTTGTTTTTTCGTGATACTCTCAGAAAAATGAAAGATAACAGGAGAATCTCCAACTTTCTTGTCCCAGTCATTCCCTCACCTCCCATCTTCCGCTCATCAAAAATTACTCCCCTTCCCTTAAAAAAAACAGAAGTCCTCCAGTGGTGTCAAGAGAATGTGACATAACAAGATGCAAGGAGGCTAGACATAAACCATTTATCAAGGCTAGATTAGGAAAATGGTCAGACAAACCTGCAAAAGAGTTACAGACACTGCCACTCCCAACAAAACCCTCAAGAGAAACTGCCACAGCATATATGCACAGGCCAACTGCAGACCCACAGGGGGCCCGATATTCCATCTTGAACATTTAATTTTCTTTATTCGATATATTTTTATTTACATTTCAAATGATTTACCCTTTCCTGGCTCCCTACCCCCTGAAATTCTGATAAGCCTTCTTCATTTTCCCACTTTGCCCAAACATCCTTTCCCACTTCTCTAGTCTGATATTGCCCTACACTGCTGCGCTGAGCATTTCCAGAAGCAGGGGCTACTCTTCCATTACTCATGGACATCATTTGATATGTGGATTATGTCTTGGGTATTCCAAGTTTCAAGGCTAATATTCACTAATCAGTAAGTGCATACCATGATTGATCTTTTGAGACTGGGTTACCTCCCTTAGTATGATGTTCTCCAACACAATCCATTTATCTAAGAATTTCATGAATTCATTGTTTCTAATGGCTGAATACTAGTATTTTATTGTGTAAATATACCACATTTTTTGTATCCATTTATCCATTGAGGGACATCTGGGTTCTTTTCAGCTTCTGGCTATTTTAAATAGGTCTGCTATGAACATAGTGGCACATGTATTCTAATTACATGTTGGGAAATCTTCTGGGTATATGCCCATTAGTGGTATAGCAGGGTCCTCCAGAAGTGTCATGTTCAGTTTTCAGAGGAACCGCCAGACTGATTTCCAGAGTGGTTTTACCAGCTTGCAACCCCTCCAGTAGTGGAGCAGCATTCCTCTTTCTCCACATTCTCAACAACACCTGCTATCTCCTGAGTTTTTAATCTTAGCCATTCTGACTGGAGTAAGGTAAAATCTCAGGGTTGTTTTTATTTGCATTGCCCTAAAGACTAACAATGTTGAACATTTTTTAGGAGTCTTCCCGGTCATTCTCAGTTCTTGAGTTTACAATTCTTTGTTTACCTCTGTACCACATTTTTAATAGGGTTATTTGGATTTCTGGGGTCTACCTTCTTGAATTCTTTGTATATATTGGATATTAGCCCTATGTTAGATGTGGGGTTGGTGAAGATCTTTTCCCAATTTCTTTTTTGCCATTTTATCCTCTTGAGGTGTCCTTTGCCTGACAGAAACTATTTTTAAATTTATGAGGTCCCATTTGTCAATTCCTGATCTTAGAGCATAAGCTCTTGGTGTTCTGTTCAGGAACTTTTCCCCTGTATTGATGTCCTCAAGGGTATTCCTACTTTTTTTTTTTTTTTCTATTAATTTCAGTGTGACTGGCTTTACCTGGAGGTCCTTGATCCACTTGGCGTTGAACTTATTACAAGGAGATAAGGATGGATCAATTCACATTTTTATGCATGCTGACCTTCAATTGATTTAGCACCATTTGTTGAAAACGCTATTTCCACTGGATGTTTTCATCTCTTTTCTCGAAGATCAAGTGACAATAGGTATGCGGGTTCCTTACTGGCCATTCAATCCTATTCTATTGATCCAATTGCCTGTCATTGTGCCAATACAATGCTTTTTCTTAACACTATTGCTCTGTAGAATTGCTTGAGGTCATGGTTGTTGAGAATAGTTTTAGCTATCCTGGGTTCTTTGTCATTCCAGATGAATTTGAGAATTGCTCTTTCTAACTCTATGAAGAACAGAGTTGGGATTTGGATGTGAATTGCATTGAATCTTTATATGCTTTTGGCAAGATGACCATTTTAACTATATTAATCCTGCCCATCCATGAGCATGGCATATTTTTCCATTTTCTGAGGTCTTCTTCGATTTCCTTCTTCAGAGACTTGACTTCTTGTCATACAAATGTTTCCCTTGTTTGGTCAGAGTCAGACCAAGGTACTTTATATTGTTTGTGGCTATTGTGAAGAGTGACAGTTCCCTAATTTCTTTCTTTATTTTAATTTCAGACTTTCAATCCTTTGAGTATAGGAAGGTTACTGATTTGCTTGAGATCATTTTAAAACCTGTCTGTTTGCTGAAGTTGTTTATCAGCTGTAGGAGTTCTCTGGTGGAGTTTTTTTGGGTCACTTAAGTATACTATCATATCATCTGCAAATAGTGATTGTTTGACTTCTTCCTTTCAATTTTTTGTCATTATGTTGTCTAATTGCTGTAGCTAGTACCTCAAGTACAATCTTGAGAAGATATGGAGAAAGAGGGTAGACTAGTTTAGTCCCTTATTTTAGTGGGATTGCTTCCAGTTTATCTCCATTAAGTTTGATGTTGGCTAATGGTTTGCTATATATTGTTTTTATTATGTTTAGGTATGTGCCTTGAATTCCTGTTCTTTCCAACACTTTTAGCATGAAAGGATACTAAATTTTTTAAATGCTTTTTCAGCATCTAATGAAATGACCACGTAATGTTTTTCTTTGTGTCTGTTTATGTAGTGGATTACATTGATGGATTGATGGATTTCCATATATTGAACCATCCCTGAATCTCTGGGATGTAGTCTACTTGATCATAGTGAATGAATGTTTTGATGTATTCTTGGATTCAGTTGGCAAGAATTTTATTGAGGATTTTTGCATCAATATTCATAAGGGAAATTATTCTAAGGTATTTTGTTGTTGTTGTTGTAGGATCTTTGTGTGGTTTTGGTATCAGCGAAAGTGTGTCTTCATAGAACCAGTTTGGGTAAGGTTCCCTCCGTATCTATTTTGTAGAATAGCTTGAAGAGCATTGGCATTAGGTCTCCTTTAAGTGTCTGATAGAATTCTGCACTAAACCTATATGGACCTGTGCTTTTTTTTGGTTGGGAAATTGTCAATGACTACTTCTTTTTCTTTAGGGGTTAGGGTCATTTTAGACCGTCTATCAGATTCTGATTATATTTTGGTAATTTGTATCTGTCTAGGAAATTTCCCATTTCATCCATATTTTCCAGTTTCCTTGAGTATATGATTTTGTATTAGGATATAATTTTTTGGATTTCCTCATTTTCTGTTGTTATATCACACTTATCATTTCTGATTTTGTTAATGCGAGGACTGTCTCTGTACCATTTGGTTAGCCTGGTTGCAGGTTTATCTATCTTGTGGATTTTCTCAAAGAACCAGCTCCTAATTTTGGTGATTCTTTGTATAGTTCTATTTCTTGAAACTTGTTTGATTTCAGCCCTGAGTTTCATGATTTCCTGACTTCGACTCCACTTTGGTGAATTTGCTTCTTTTTGTTCCAAGGATTTCAGGTATTCTGTTAATCTGCTAGTGTATGCTCTCTCCAGCTTATTTTTCTAGGCACTCGGAGATATGGCTTTCCCTCTTAGCACGCTTTCATTGTGTCCCATAAATTTGGGTATGCTGTGTCTTCATTTTCATTAAGTTCTAAAAATCTTTGATATTTTTTCCTTATTTCTTCCTTGACCAAGGTATCATTGAGTAGAGAATTGTTAATCTTTGCTGTGTATGTGGGTTTTTGCTGTTTTTGTTGCTATTGAAGATGACCCTTATTCCATAGTGATCTGAGATGCGGCATGGAATTAGTTAGATAGTCTTATATCTGTAGAAGTATGTTTTGTGACCAATTAAATGGTCAATTTTAGAGAAGGTACCATGCCGTGCTGAGACGAAGGTATATCCTTTTCATATAGGGTGAAATGCTCTATAGCTATCTATTAAGTTCGTTTGGTGCAAACTTCTGTTAGTTTTACTGTGACTCTGTTTAGTTTCATTTTCCCTGATCTGTCCATTGTAGAGAGTTGAGTGTTTAAGTCCCTCACAATTATTATGTGGAGTGCAGTACATGGTTTAAGCTTTAGTAAGGTTTCTGTTATGAATGCAGGTGCCCTTGTATTTGGGGAATGGATGCTCAAAATTGAGAGTTCTTCCTAGTAGATTTTTTCTTTGATCAGTATAAAGTGGGCTTATGTATCTTTTCTGGTGAGTTTTGATTGAAAGTTTATTTTATGTGATATTAGAATGGCTACTCCAGCTTGTTTCCTGGGACCATTTGCGTGGAGAACTGTTTTCCAGTCTTTTACTCTTAGGTAGTGCTTTTCGTTGATACTGAGATGTATATCCTGTATGCAGTAAAATTTTGGGCTGTGTTTACAAATCCAGTTTGTGAGTCTTTGTCTTTTTATTGGGGAATTGAGTCCATTGTTGTTAAGAGATATTAAGTAATATTGAATTTTATCCCTGCTGTTTTTGATGTAATTTTTATGTTTTTATGGTTATCTTCTTTTGCATTTGGTGAAAGGAGATTACTTTCATGCTTTCCCATTGTGTGTTGTTTTCCTCCCTTTGTTGGTGTTTTCCATTCATTATCCTCTGTAGGGTTGGTTTTGTGGAAAGATTCTGTGTAAATTTGTTTTTGTCATGAACATTCTTGGTTTCTCAATATATGTTAATTGAAATATTGGTTGTATATAGCAACTTGGGTTTACATTTGTGTTCCCTTAGGGTCTGCATGACATCTGTCCAGGATCTTCTGGCTTTCATAGTCTCTTGTGAGAAATCCGGTGTAAATCTGATAGGTCTACCTTTATATGTTACTTGTCTTTTTCCCTTACTGCTTTTAATATCATTTCTTTTCTAGTACATTTGGTGTTTTAATTATTATATAACAGGATGAATTTCTTTTCTAGTCGAATCTATTTGCAGCTTTGTAGGCTTTTTGTATGTTCATGCGCATCTCTTTCTTTAGGTTAGAAAGTTTTCTTCTACAAGTTTGTTGAAGATATTTACTGGCCCTTTCTGTTGTAAATCTTCACTCTCTTCTATGTCTATAATTCTTAGGTTTGGTCTTCTCACTTTTTCCTGGATGTCCTTTATATTTTGGATCAGTACCCTTTCGCATTTTTCATTTTTTTGACTCTTTTATTAATTCTTTCTATTGTATCTTCTGCATCTGAGATTCTCTCTTTATCTTCCATCTCTTATATTCTGTTGTTGATGCTTGGATCCATGGTTCCTGACTTCTTTCCTTGGTTTTCTATGTCCCAAGGTGTCTTCCTTTGTGATTTTTCAATATTGTTTCTATCTCCTTCTTTAGATGCCGATGACTTTGTTTATATACTTCACTTGTTTTTTTGTATTTTCCATTAGCTCTTCAAGGACTTCTTGCTGTTTATGTGTGCTCTCTTGTATTTCTTTAAGGGAGTTATTTATGTCCTTCTTGAAGCCCTAAATGATACCTTCAAATATCATCATGACTTGCTTCCTGATGGTTTTGGGTAGGATGGTTACTGTTTTCTACCCACTAATGACCAACTAATAGAGCAGACGTAAGCTTTCTTATAAGCTAAGACAAAAACTTCAGAAAGATATTGTAGAGCCATGTTTTAGTGCCTGAAATACTCCTATCTCCTGTATTCCTGAGATTCTTGTAAATGGTTTATATATCCTCCCTTCTGTCAATGCTCATCCCCACTGTGCTGCTGATCTTCAGAATGCGATTTCTGTCCTGCCACAGGCACTTAAATGTACCATTTAATTGTTGGTGATCTGCAGGATCATATTCCTCTACATGCCAGTGATAAAGGTATGATTTTCAAGGCTTAATTCTCAATAATCATGCACTGATATTTGTCTTTCAAAGTGCTTCCCCAGGGTATGATCATCAGTCTCCCTTCTCAGTACTCATATTAATACAGCAATGTGCCCTAAAATACAACAAAATATACCCACATAAAATACCAACCTACCTTTGTTTGAATTTAGTATTGACTTTATACCACCACAACCGATCAGTGTCATATTATGGAAAATAAATATAAATGCACCAAGCCCCTGTCACTAGCCACAGCCTACCTTAGATTTGCGGCCATCTTTCATGTAAGGGCAATTCCCAAAATAGATCCATATGAAAAGAATGTGAATTATTGTCACATAGGCTAAAATCAAATCTCCATTTTAATGAGGAAGCTAAAGACTTAAAGGGTTCATGTCCACACTGAAAAGGGAAGTATTTTTTTACTCATCCAGTTTCTGCCATGACAATAAATGCTTTGTAACCATGGACTGACTCATTAGGATCCACCATGATAGGAAAGAGTTTATGTTCTTCCTAGTGCAGCCCAGTTACATGAAAATATCATGATTTCGCTTTTATTAATGCATGAATACAAGGGTTCTCTTCTTCCTCTCCTTCCTTCTTGAACACCATTTAATATGTATAGCCTATTGACAGGGGGGAAGATACATGGTTTCCTTTTGAAAAACATCTTCTGTAAAAGTTATTTAAGGTCTTCTCTTTTAGAGCTCACATCTAATCTCCTGTAGAATGCCTCTCTGCATTCTATAGGACACAAATAAAACCATAATTAAGTCAAGGAGCACCCCTAGATGACTGGCTTGATCTCCCCAATACCACCACAGGCTAGATCCATGCCTCTCGTGGAGGAAATAGTAGACATTCCCCCTCTACCAAAGTCATCACCAGACATTCACTTTCTAGAAAACCAAATGTTCTCTCAAAATTCCAGCTCTTTCATCACTTAATCCAAAGGCAGAAGAACATTTGCCATGTAAGCAGACCATTTTTAAAATTTCAGATTCTTAGACTGAGATTTTATAAACTTTCCCAATTGTACCAGGAGCTCTGGGACTTTTGAAACCTAATTAATGTACAATGGCTTGTGGTCCTGATAACACCATTATCTCCACAGGAATCACTAGAACTTCCTCAAGTAGCCCAGGCCCTCTAAACCTATAACTCCGTCCAAGACACTGTGGTTACTTCCTTATCAACTGAGTTTTCAGTACTGTCCCTTTAAGCACCTGGTGACATTACCCCTATACTTTCTTATGAAAAATGCACAAGACATTTCCATTTTCCCATGCAATCTCTAAACGTATCAATTCTACCCAAGGGATATTGTAATATTACCCAAATTCTGAAAGGGATATCACTTCTTCCCTTCAGAACATGAGCCCTCAAATCATATCTCTTCTTCAGACATGATAGTCTACCTAACTGACCCAAAAAACTCCACTAGAGAGCTCCTACAGCTGATAAACAACTTCAGCAAAGTGGCAGGTTATAAAATCAACTCAAGCAAATCAGAAGCCTTCCTATACTCAAAGGATAAGCAGGCAGAGAAAGAAATTAGGGAAATGACACCATTCTCAATAGCTACAAACAGAATAAAGTACCTTGGGGTGACTCTTACCAAACATGTGAAAGAACTGTAAAACAAGAACTTCAAGACTCTGAAGAATGAAATAGAAGACCTCAGAAAATGAAGAAAAAAAAAACAAACTCTTATGTTCATGGATCGACAGGATTAATATAGTTAAAATGGCCATTGTGCCAAAAGCAATATACAGATTCAATGCAATACCCATCAAAATCCCAACTCAATTCTTCATAGATTTAAAGAGATAAATTGCCAAATTCATCTGGAAAAACAGAAAACCCAGGATAGTTAAAAGTATTCTTAACAACAAAAGAAATTCTGGGTGAATCAGTATCCCTTACCTCAAGCAATACTACAGAGCAATAGTGTTAAAAATTGCATGGTATTGGTACTCTGACAGGCAGGTGTATCAATGGAACAGGATTGAAGATCCAGAAATGAACCCAAACACCTATGGCCACTTGATCCTCGACAAAGAGGCTGAAAACATCCAATGCAAAAAAGAAAACCTTTTCAACAAATGGTGCTGGTTCAACTGGAGGTCAGCAAGCAGAAGAATGCAATTTGATCCATCTTTGTCTCCTGTACTAAGCTCAACTCCAAAGGGATCAAGGACATCCACATGAAGTCAGACACTCTGAAGCTAACAGAAAAGAAACTGGGGAAGACCCTTGAGGACGTCGGTAGCGGAGGAAAGTTCCTGTACAGAATACTAAGAGCATATTCTCTAAGATCAAGAATTGACAAATGGGACCTCCTAAAATTAAAAAGTTTCTATAAGGCAAAGGACAGCATCAACAGGACAAATCGGCAACCAACATATTGGGAAAAGATGCTCACCAATCCTACATCAGATAGAGGGATCACATGTAATATATAGAACGAACTCAAGAAGTTAGACCCCAGAAAACAAAATAACCCTATTAAAAAGAGGGGTTCAGAGTTAAACAAAAAATTCTCACCTGAAGAACGTCGGATGGCAGAGAAACATCTTAAAAAATGCTCAACTTCATTAGTCATTAGGGAAATGCAAATCAAAACAACCCTGAGATTTCACCTTACACCAGTCAGAATGGCTAAGGTTAAAAACTCTGGAGACAGTAGGTGTTGGTGAGGATGTGGAGAAAGAGAAACACTCATCTACTGCTGGTGTGGTTGCAAATTGGTACAACTACTCTGGAAATCAATCTGGTGGTTCCTCAGAAACTGGCATGTCACTTCCAGAGGATCCTGCTATACCACTCCTGGGCATATACCCAGAAGATTCTCCAGCATGTAATAAGGATACATGCTCCACTATGTTAATAGCAGCCCTATTTATAATAGACAGAAGCTGGAAAGAACCCAGGTATACCTCAACAGAAGAGTGGATGCAAAAAATGTGGTTTATATACACAATAGAGTACTATTCAGCCATTAGAAACAATGAATTCATAAAATTTTTAGGCAAATGGATAGAGCTGGCGAACTTCATAGCAAGTGAGGTAACCCAGTCCGAAAAGATCAATAATAGTATTCACTTACTAATAATGGGATATTAGCCTGGAAAACTGGAATTCCCAAAACATCAAATGAGGTACAAGAAGAACAGAGGAGTGACTCTTGGTTCTGGAAAGACTCTGTGTAGCAGTATAAAACAAAACCAGAACACGGAAGTGCGAAGGGGTGGGTGGGAGTAGAGGGGTACAGAAGGGGGCTTATGGGACTTTCGGGCATTGGGGGGCTAGAAAAGAGGAAATCATTTGTAATGTGAATAAAAAAAATCTATTGAATTAAAAAAATCTATCTCTTCTGCTAAAAGTAGCCTCACTTTTTCCTAGTACACTGAAAATTCTGACTAAGTACCCTGCATATACTTTAAATCAATATCTCCTGACAATGTTTTCCTTAGAGAATCCATTTCTGTCCATTGAATTCTCGGTTCTATTCCTCTAGGGAGTCCTAATGTCCCCTTCTGACCTGGGTGGCAAGAAATACCCAATTGATGGAAGACTGGCCAACCATTCTAAAATGATGACCTGGGACATGACAGTAAAAATCTGAGCCCTAATCTATGTTCTATATTTAAGACTTACACTTGAAATGAATCAGATCCAACTTTTTACCCATGCCTGTGATGACACTGGACAGCTTGTGGAGAACATAGAGCCAGAGATTCCTAACTACTTTGTAATACTCTGATTTGTGCCACACTCACCTCAGAGTATCAGAAAACAAGGGTATGCTGGACCATGAGGACATTTTTACCTTATAAGGTAATTTCTGCACCATCTTTCAATTCCCAGAGTAATCTTTTAGCCATCTGTGACCTTCCTATGCTTCCCCATTCTCCCAACATCTTCTCTCTCAAAAATGATGCCCATGACTTTCCCATATAATTTAAAAGTATGCTTATTACTAAATTATCAGGCATAGTTCCAAAAGTGATTCCTCCTGTATACAAAGGACTCTAGTCCCTGGTTTGAGATCCCCTTGTACAAGTTTAGAGTCAGAGCATAGAACCTGTACATCTCCTTTCTAGAAAGTCAATAGAAATGTACAATCTTCAACATTTCTGCTTAGGTCTGAACAGCTGAACAAACTATAAAAAGAAACATAGCCAGCAAAAATCATGCAAACATTGATGAAAAGAAGTTGCTGCCTCAAATCTCCAAGAATTAACACAAACTGTAAATATACAAATCTCTGCATAGGAATTGAAGACTTTTAGTCACTGTTGATTTCTTTCTTCACTATAGAAGGTACAAGGGGCCTTTAACTTTGACAGAAGTTTATATGACTCCCTCTCTCTGCCTGAAGTTAATTCTAGCCTCATTTTTAAATAGGACCTCAGAGTTTTCATATTACTTTGGGCTCGCATTTTCCAGTGTTAACTTACTTCTTTACTCTATATTGAGGACAATGTCGGAACTCTCCTAGGATTAACATAGTCCTAGTGCTCATTTGCCAAAAGGCACCTAAAACTTGTATTTTGCCTGATATGTTCTTATTTCTACCACATGAGTTTAAGTCTAATTTTCCTTAAAGGCCTGGCATATTAAAAAGATTTATAGCACATATTCTACACAAATATCATCTAATATTTCCTGCCTTCCCAAAAGGATTGTGCACCTATTTTCTACTTTTATTCACCAAGTGGGTTTTAGACATTCATTTTCTGTTCAAGGTGCTCTGGGAATTTAAAGTTTGAAAGGACTTTCAAAACTAATTCCTGCACAAAAGGGGGTATTTCAGACTTCCACCCTCTACACTATTGTCTTCAGGTTTACCTATTCAACTAATGACCCACCAAAGATTTGCTCCATGCTGTGCCTCACAAGTACCCCTATTAACTAACTTTGATTTAAATATATCTCTCTGATTAAGATATCATTTGAAACTCTTGTCGGAACTCAACTTGTTCCGACCAATGGTATCTCACATGTCTCTCCTTTTAAAGCATAGAACAGAATATTGAAAACTGAAATTTGCTCTCATTCTCTGTACCTCAAAATTGGTCATCAAAATGCACCATTACTATTTTTTATTCACATATATGTGCAGCTCAATGCATCCTTGAGGAAATATCAATGCTTGCATAACTAATTCTTTTCTTGGAATTTTATAGTGAAATTACCTGTACTCTCAAATATTACACACATGGTATGCAGATGGGTAAAATACTTGGAAGCTACTGAGAAAGAGTCTGAACTTCCGTGCACTATACATTGTAGCTTAGAAACTTCCCCTGCTGACCATGGGTGAACTGGATATTTATTTTGTGCAAAATATGACTGGGGACCTCTACCATATGAACCAAGACATTCAGGATTTCTCTTGTATTGAACTTGGACTTAAAACTTCCCATTCTGAGAACTCCCTGTTCCCATGATATTTCTTCATACACTCCTTGATTTTTGAAGAGCCCAAGAGACATATCTTGGGTGAAGCTGAATATCAGTTCTTCCCTTCTGCATCAATGTGGCCTTGGATCTTGTCCCTATGTTCAAGGGGGAATGTGAGCTCCTGTTTTTGTGAAAGGAAGCTCTCACATTCCTTTACTCCAAAGGTGACACTAGATATCCTCTTCTAAATATTAGGGTATTGTGCCTTGTATCATCAAACATTCTTTTATGATTTTGAACTACCTTCAATGCATATTCTCTAAATAAGGAAGAATCAAACTTTTTTTTCAGGATTGTAGCCGCCCGCGACCACCTGGGAACCGGATACCTGGAAGAGAATTCTGTGGATAAATAGAAAGGGGACGAAAGAGAATTGAGTCAGGACGACAGTTGCAGATAGAGACTTACTTTACTATTATTTAGCCAATATACATAGCCTTTAGAAAACAACTCTGCCCCCCAAATGGCCGCGAATTCCTTGATTCTTTTTCTCAGTGGATCGCCAGCTTCCAGTCACATAGGTTTCTGCTGGTCTCCAGGTGAGACTGCCCTGAGGCAGCCTTGGTTGTTAAGGTGAAAGAGGCTATATTGTTCCCAACAGAACAAGGGCTGGAGATAACACCAGGAGAAGGGTGGAGGCTGCAGGCCAGGAATGTAGCAGCTTGAATACGCTGGAGAGAACACCAGCGGAAAGGTGGAGGCTGCCGGCCATGAAGGTCACAGCTAAATGCTGTGGGGGAAGAGACAACTGCCCCTTAATTATTAATTTTTAACAACTCAGTTGATATAAATATACTCATCCAATGGACGACGGGCTTTTACCAGTTAGGGAAAACAGAGTTCCGACCCCTTAAACATTAAACGAAATCTTTTTCAGGGGAGGGGAAATAGACTGCCTTAATAATTTAAGGACAGTCTCTCAATGTCAACCCCTATGCAGCCAGACGTGCTTTTCAGGGAAATTCTGAAGCAGGATTTTTTTCCTTTTCCCTTGTAGTGCCTCGCCTTGCACCTCAAACTGATGCCCATGTTTGTTATATTAACAAACATGCATAGTTCCGAATACTATGCAGCCTCATTTTTGAGGATCCACTGGTAAAGTAAATGCTTTGTGAATATGAACTAGCTGGCTGGCCTTTATAACGACCCATCCTCATCCTGGCGGCCATTGCTGTAGAGGCTGATCTTCTGAGTGTTTAATCTGTGAGATACCTGCTTGAAGCACAAAAGATTAAGAGAAAAAACACCTGTTTGGTCAGTATTAGAACGCCCAAGGCTTTCAAACTGATTGCAAATTTGTGGCTCAGGCAAGAGGCCTGGCTTGCAAATTAACTGTAAGAACAAAAAGGAAGGGGGCGGCAGTGCAGCAGTGGCTGTTCCAGCTGAAGGACCATCAGTAGTGGAACCAAAGCGACACAGGGACCAGTTAGGCCCTGCGCCCACGACCACTGACCTTCGCTGACCAGCCGGGCGGCAAACAGCTGCAGTTGTGCGGTGCCTTTCCTGCACGGAAGCCACTTCAGAACTCGGCCTCCCACCAGTCAGGAGAGGTGCATCCATCTTGGTTCCGTACTCCAGGGATCAGACAGACTGAGGTACACAAACATAATCCGAGGCCAACACCGTGGTGGTCTGAGCCCGACGGGCATTGGCCTGCACCCAGGCCATGGGCTGGTCGGGGGGCCATCGGGGTGCCAACCCAGACAGGAGGATTTTTGCCCAGGCCTGCGTGCGCGCCGCCGCCATTTTGCCTGCAGGACAACAGAGAGCTTTGGCAGGCAGACCTGTAACAGGCATAGCCTGAGGCTAACAAAACGGGGGTCTAGGCCCCAAAAGGCACAGGACTGACCCCAAGAACTGGGCGGCTCGGTGGGCCATCTGTGAGTCAACCCGCCCAGGTGATTGTTAGCACAGCAGACTCTCCCGGCGCTTTCAGGGAGCGCAGGCGCACACGCCCGCCATCCTAGTCACCTGGCAGACCCAAATAACAGTCATAGCCCTAGGGGAACTTTGCTCGGACCTTGGCCTCCCAGGCTTTTGCCTGGACTCAGGGACTGGGCGGCCAGGCTAACCTTGTGTGCAACAGCCCAGTTGGCGGATCGGCTGCCCAGCGGAGTGAGCTGAACACAGGGGAGGTCACAGCAGCATACACCATCACAATCGGCACTCCCTGGGGGTGCACACAGGCTCCATCTGGTCTACAGACACAATCTGGGGCAAGGCCTCAGGCAGAAGCCCTCAGCTCTACTCTCTCCGCTTCCGGATCCAGATCAGCTTGGGCGGCAGCACCACATCTCCAAGTCCTGCAAGTGGCTAGCAGGGCTTCCGGGCGGCCTGCTGGGAGAAGTCAGTGTGCTCCAGTGAATCCAGCAGGCCCCAGCGGGAGCCTTCGGGTGCCTGCTTTGAGATCTGAACAGCCTGGGCAGCAGCACCCTGTCTAAAAGCAGTGCAGGAGGTAAGCTGTGCACCAGAGGCCAACTGAGAAGGGGCAGCTTGCACAGGTGAGTCCAGGACTGACAAGACTAACACCAGTGAGAACTAGATGGCAAAAGGTAAATGCAGGAACGTCACTAACAGAAATCAAGGCAATATGGCAACATCTGAACCCAATTCTCCTCTACCAACATGTCCTGGATACCCCATAATACCAGTAAAACAAGATCTGGATTTAAAATCACTGGTCATGATGCTGGTACAGGAACACATGAAGGACATACTTAAAGAAATTCAGGAGAAAATGGATCAGAAGTTAGAAGCCCTTGCAAGGGAAACACAAAAATCATTGAAAGAAATCCAGGAGAATACAAAAGCCAACAAGGAGGAAATGCAAAAAACACTTAAAGAAATACAGGATAACTTTGGTTAACAGGCTGAGGCCATGAAAGACGAAACACAAAAATCTCTTAAAGAAATACAGGAGAACTTTGGTCAACAGGCTGAGGTCATGAAAGAGGAAACACAAAAATCTCTTAAAGAAATACAGGAAAACACAAACATGCAAGTGAAGGAGCTAAGAAAAACCATCCAGGATCTAAAATCAGAAGTAGAAACAACTAAGAAAACTCAAAGGGAGACAACTTTGGAGATAGAAAGCCTTGGGAAGAAATCAGGGGACAGAGATGCAAATATCAACAACAGAATACAAGAGATAGAAAAAAGAATCTCAGATGCTGAAGATTCCATAGAAACCATGGGCTCAACAGTTAAAGAAATTGCAAAATGCAAAAAGCTTGTAACCAAAAATATCCAGGAAATCCAGGACACAATGAGAAGACCAAACCTAAGGATTATAGGCATAGATGAGAGTGAAGATTTACAACTTAAAGGGCAAGCAAATATCTTCAATAAAATTATGGAAGAAAACTTCCCTAACCTAAAGAGAGAGATGCCCATGAATATACAAGAAGCCTACAGAACTCCAAACAGACTGGACCAGAACAGAAATACTTTCCGTCACATAATAATCAAAACACCAAATGTTCTACATGAAGAAAGAATACTAAAGGCAGTAAGAGAAAAAGGCCAAGTAACATATAAAGGAAGACCTATCAGAAACACAACAGACTTTTCACCTGACACTATGAAGGCTAGAAGGTCCTGGGCAGATCTCATGCAGACTCTAAGAGAACACAAATGCCAACCAAAACTACTATATCCAGCAAAACTCTCAATCACCACAGATGGAGAAACTAAGATATTTCATGACAAAACCAAGTTTACCCAATATCTATCCACAAACCCGGCCCTAAAAAGGATAATAGGAGGACAACACCAATACAAGGAGGGAAACATCACCCTGGAAAAACCAAGATAGTAACCTTTCATCAAACCCAAAAGAAGTTAAGCATTCAAACTTAAAAAATAACGTCAAAAATGATAGGAAGTAACAATCACTATTCCTTAATATCTCTTAACATCAATGGACTTAGTATCCCAATAAAAAGACACAGACTAACTGAATGGATACGTAAACAGGACCCTACATTTTGTTGCTTATAGGAAACAAACCTCAGGGTCAAAGACAAACACTACCTTAGAGTAAAAGGCTGGAAGACAATTTTACAAGCAAATGGTCTCAGGAAACAAAGTGGAGTAGCCATTTTAATATCATATAAAATTGACCTTCAACGCAAAATCATCAAAAGAGACCCTGAGGGACACTTCTTGCTGGTCAAAGGAAAAATACAAAAAGAAGAACTGTCAATCCTGAACATCTATGCCCCAAATGCAAGGGCACCCTCTTTCGTAAAAGAAACTTTATTAAAACTCAAAGCACACATTGCACCTAACAAAATAATTGTGAGTGACTTCAACACTGCACTTTCCTCAATGGACCGATCAGGAAAACAGAAACTAAACAGGGACAAAATGAAACTAATTGAAGCTTTGGACCAATTAGATTTAACAGATATATATAGAACATTCTATCCTAAAACAAAAGAATATACCTTTTTCTCAGCACCTCATGGTACCTTCTCCAAAATCGACCATATAATTGGTCACAAGACAGACCTCAACAAATATAAGAAGATAGAACTAATCCCATGCCTCCTATCTGATCACTATTGAGTAAAAGTGGTCTTCAATAGCAACAGAAACAACAGAAAACCCACATACACGTGGAAACTGAACAATACTCTATTCAATGATACCTTGGTCAAGGAAGAAATAAAGAAATAAATTAAAGACTTTTTAGAACACAATGAAAATGAAAACACAACATACCCAAATCTATGGGACACAATGAAAGCAGTGCTAAGAGGAAAACTCAAAGCCCTGAGTGCCTCCAAAAAGAAAATGGAGAGAGCATACATTACCAGCTTAATGACACACCTGAAAGCCCTAGAACAAAAAGAAGCTATTTCGCCCAGGAGGAGTAGAAGGCAGGAAATCATCAAACTCAGGGCCGAAATCAATCAAGTAGAAACAAAGAGAACCATACAATAAATCCTCAAAACCAGGAGCTGGTTCTTTGAGAAAATCAACAAGATAGATAAACCCTTAGCCAGACTGACCAAAGGGCACAGAGAAAGTATGCAAATAAACAAACTTAGAAATGAAGAGGGAGATATAACAACGGAAACTGAGGAAATCCAAAAAATCATCAGATCCTAATACAAGAGCCTGTACTCAACACAACTGGAGAATCTGGAGGAAATGGACAATTTCCTTCGCAGATGCCAAATACCAAAATTAAATCAGGACCAACTAGACCATCTAAACAGTCCCATAATGCCTAAAGAAATAGAAGGAGTCATAGAAAGTCTTCCAACCAAAAAAAGCACAGGACAAGATGGCTTCAGTGCAGAATTCTACCAGACCTTCAAAGAAGAGTTAACACCAATACTCTTCAAACTATTCCACAAAATAGAAACAGAAGGAACACTACCCAATTCCTTCTACGAAGCCACAATTAAGCTGATACCAAAGCCACAAAAAGATCCAACAAAGAAAGAGAACTTCAGACCAATTTCCCTTATGAACATCGATGCAAAAATACTCAACAAAATTCTTGCCAACCGAATCCAAGAACACATCAAAACGATCATCCACCATGATCAAGTAGGCTTTATCCCGGGAATGCAGGGTTGGTTAAATATAAGGAAATCCATCAATACAATCCACTACATAAACAAACTCAAAGAACAAAACCACATGGTCATTTCATTTGATGCTGAAAAAGCATTTGACAAAATTTAGCATCCTTTCATGCTTAAAGACTTGGAACGAACAGGAATTCAAGGCCCATACCTAAACATAGTAAAAGCAATATACAGCAAACCGGTAGCCAGCATCAAACTCAATGGAGAGAAACTTGAAGCAATCCCACTGAAATCTGGGACCAGACAAGGCTGCCCCCTTTCTCCTTATCTTTTCAATATTGTACTTGAGGTACTAGCTCGGGCAATTCGACAACATAAAGAGATCAAAGGGATACAAATTGGAAAGGAAGAAGTCAAACTATCATTATTTGCAGACGACATGATCGTCTACCTAAGCGCCCCAAAGAACTCCACTAGAGAGCTCCTACAGCTGATAAACAACTTCAGCAAAGTGGCAGGTTATAAAATCAACTCAAGCAAATCAGTGGCCTTCCTATACTCAAAGGATAAGCAGGCTGAGAAAGAAATTAGGGAAATGACCCCCTTCACAATAGCCACAAACAGTATAAAGTACCTTGGGGTGACTCTTACCAAACATGTGAAAGATCTGTATGACAAGAACTTCAAGACTCTGAAGAAGGAAATGGAAGAAGACCTCAAAAAATGGGAAAACTTCCCATGCTCATGGATCGGTAGAATCAATACAGTTAAAATGGCCATTTTGCCTAAAGCACTATACAGATTCAATGCAATACCCATCAAAATCCCAACTCAATTCTTCACAGAGTTAGAAAGAGCAATTAACAAATTCATCTGGAGCAACAAAAAACCCAGGATAGCTAAAACTATTCTCAGCAACAAAAGAAAATCTGGGGGAATCAGTATCCCGGATCTCAAGCAATACTACAGAGCTATAGTGTGAAAAATGCATGGTATTGGTACAGTGACAGGCAGGAAGATCAATGGAACAGGGTTGAAGATCCAGAAATGAACCCACACACCTATGTCCACTTGATCCTCAACAAAGAGGCTGAAAATATCCAATGGAAAAAAAGATAGCCTTTTCAACAAATGGTGCTGGTTCAACTGGAGGGCAGCATGCAGAAGAATGCGAATTGATCCATCCTTGTCTCCTTGTACTAAGCTCAAATCCAAATGGATCAAGGACCTCCACATAAAGCCAGACACTCTGAAGCTAATAGAAAAGAAACTGGGGAAGACCCTTGAGGACATCGGTACAGGGAGAAAGTTTCTGAACAGAACACCAATAGCGTATGCTCTAAGAGCAAGAATTGACAAATGGGACCTCATAAAATTACAAAGTTTCTGTAAGGCAAAGGACACCATCAAGAGGACAAATCGGCAACCAACAAATTGGGAAAAGATCTTCACCAATCCTATATCAGATAGAGGGCTAATATCCAATATATACAAAGAACTGAAGACGTTAGACTCCAGAAAACCAAACAACCCTATCAAAAAACGGGGTACAGAGTTAAACAAAGAATTCACACCTGAAGAACTTCGGATGGCGGAGAAGCATCTTAAAAAATGTTCAACTTCATTAGTCATTAGGGAAATGCAAATCAAAACAACACTAAGATTTCATCTTACACTAGTCAGAATGGCTAAGATTAAAAATTCAGGAGACAGCAGGTGTTGGAGAGGGTGTGGAGAAAGAGGAACACTCCTCCACTGCTGGTGGGGTTTCAAATTGGTACAACCACTCTGGAAATCAGTCTGTCGGTTCCTCCGAAAACTGGGCACCTCACTTCCAGAAGATCCTGCTATACCACTCCTGGGCATATACACAGAAGACTCCCCACCATGTAATAAGGATACATGTTCTACTATGTTCATAGCAGCCCTATTTATAATTGCCAGATGCTGGAAAGAAACCAGGTATCCCTCAACAGAAGAGTGGATGCAAAAAATGTGGTATATATACACAATGGAGTACTATTCAGCCATTAGAAACAATGAATTCATGAAATTCTTAGGCAAATGGATGGAGCTAGAGAATATCATACTAAGTGAGGTAACCCAGACTCAAAAGGTGAATCATGGTATGCTCTCACTAATAAGTGGATATTAACCTAGAAAACTGGAATACCCAAAACATAATCCACACATCAAATGAGGTACAAGAAGAAAGGAGGAGTGGCCCCTGGTTCTGGAAAGACTCAGTGAAACAGTTTTCAGCAATGCCAGAACGAGGAAGTGGGAAGGGGTGGGTGGGAGGACAGGGGAAGAGAAGGCGGCTTACGGGACTTTCGGGGAGTGGGGGGCTAGAAAAGGGGAAATCATTTGAAATGTATATAAATTATATCGAATAAAAAAAAAGAAAAAAAAAAGAACACAAAGAACCTTTCTTCCCAAGTAAGTGAGAAGCTCCTTAGAGAATGCCTTTGTGAATTAATTATACTTACCAGTAGCTTTAGGATGTGTTTACCTGTCTTACCAATCTCTCTGGCAGCCAATGTGCTCCATCTTCTCCTTGAGAAAAAATACAAACTGACCCTCTCCTCCATATTAAAACAGGGTCTGGACCATTCCATGTTTTAGGTAAAGGGTCCCGCCACTTAACCATGGCATAGCAATTGGAACTGGTGGGGTGCCAATGCCTGTCTGCTGGAGATTGAAATTTAAAATCAGTCTGCAGGAAGTTTAAAATTAACAAGACAAAGGCAAGATGTGCTTTGGGTGACCTGGGGGGTTAGAGACTCCCCTTCTTTGTTTTAAAAAGCCAGTTTTTAAGGGTGAGATGAGCACACTCCATGATTCCTTGACCCATTGGGTTATAAGGAATTCCAGTTTTATGTTTAATACCAAATTCTTTACAAAATGATATAAAGTTCTTACCAGAATAGGCTGGTCCATTGTCTGTCTTAATGACCTTGGGTAATCCCATGGTATTAAGGTTTTTACACAAGGATCGTTTGCATTTTTAGAGGCTTCTCACGAATGCAGGGAGGCAAAAAGGAGTCCTGAGCAAGTATCAATGCAAACATGTATACATTTTAATTTTCCAAATTCTGCAGAGTGAGTTACATCCATTTGCCAGATTTGATTGGGCATAAGGTCACGTGTATTAACCCCTAAATGGGGAACTGGTGCTAAAGTAAGGCAATTAGGGCATTGTTTTACAATCATTCTTGCTTGCTCCTTTGTGATCTTATGACGGAGTCTTAATGTATGGCTAGAAAGATGAAATTTATCATGATCACATCTAGCCATTTCTACAGGTTCTAAAACTATATCCTCTCCTATAAGAGCTCTGTCAATGCACTCATTACCCTGAGCCAAAGGTCTAGGAAGACCGGAGTGAACTCGTAGTGGCCAAAATAAAAGGGATTTTTTTCTAGCAAGAATGATACTTTGCAATTGTGAAAACAAAGATCCAGCTGGCGTATTAAAATTAAATGTGCCACAGGTTTCTAATAAGGGGACAGATTCGGCAACATACAAAATGTCTGTAAAGATTAAAAGTACTATCTACAGATTGAAAGACACTTAATAACGCTGTCAGCTCTGATATCTGAGGAGAAAGCTCTCTATAACCACCCGTTGATTATTAATAAGATTAAATAATTGATTATTATTAATGAGATATCCAGCTCTTCCTTTGGAAGAACCGTCTGTGAAAATTAAAAGAGCATTATGCATTGGCTGTAAAGATGTCATTTTAGGAAATACAACCTCATGCATATTTAAAAACTTTTTCAGTTTGTCTTGAGGATAATGATTATCTATAGTCCCTTCAAAGCCTTTTTGAGAAAGCAATCAATCTGTGCTATGCTGTTTTAACAAAGCATCTTGATCTATGTCATAAGGCTGAATAATAACATCTGGGTTTTTTTGCCAAAATAAGTTAGCGCCTGCTTTCTTCCAAGCACAATTATTTGGGCTACTGCCTCATAATATGGCAAGATATTACGCCTTGAAGACACCCTCAAATGAATCCAAATCAGAAGAGACTTTTGCCATAATAAACCTGTAGGCAAATGAGTCGTATTAAAAATTAGCAGATGCAAAGGTAAAGGGTAATCTATATAGGTAAAAAATTGATTTTCAATAGCTTTCTCCACTAGCTGTAAAGCCAAAAGTCCTGAAGTTAATAATCTAGGGGATGTAGGATGAGCATTCCCCTTTAGAATATCAAATAAAGGTCGTAATTCTCCTGTAGTAAGCTTTAAATATTACCAAAGCCAGTTAATGTCACCCAATAATTTCTGAAAATCATTTAAAGTTTTTAAATTGTCCCTGCGAATAATTATCTTCTGGGGAAAAATAGCTTGATCTGTAAGATTGAAACCCAGATAATTATACAGGTCCTGGGTTTGGACGTTTTTTTGGAGCTATTTGTAATCCTTTAGCGGCTAAAGCTTGCTGTAAATCTTTAAAACATAAAAGCACAGTCTGAGGATGTTTTCCTGCAACCAGATTCATTTGTGATAAAAGGTCTCTCCCCCACACTTAGGACAGATTTCTGGGGAGCAAACTGATTGTCCGCTTATAGCACCCCTGTTATTAGGGCAATCACTTTTAAAATGACCCAGACTACTACATTTAAAACACCTTTTATTTCCTCTTCTCTGCGAAAGTATTCCCTGGATGGTGGTTCCCTGCAACGCTGCGGCCATTGCTAGACCCTGATTATATGAGGGGCGAATTTCAGAACAGAGACGAATATAACCAGCCAAGTCTGTTTTCCCCCTGTGAGGACTGATGGCCTCGCGGCAGTCTGCTTTAGCATTTTCATAAGCTAGCTGAGTAACCAACGGATTTTCTGCCTGAGAATTTCCAAAAATTCTATCAGCTGTTTTAACAATCTATCCACAAAATGCTGAAAAAGCTCATCAGGAGCCTGTTTGATACCTGCTAAGTTTCCACTAAGGTCTCCCTTTGATGGTAAAAGATTCCAAGCACGGTGGGCAGCCATCGAAATCTGCGCATATACTGCAATGGGAAACCCAATCTGATTAGTATTTCCTTCATATACACTTTCTCCCAGTAACATATCTGCATTCCATTCTGGATGGCCTACCTTAGTATATACGGTGGCAGTTCTTTTGCTAGCCTCACGTCATTCAGAACTCCAAAGCAAGAAATCCTCTCCTAATAAAGTAGCCTTACACAAAATTCTCCAATCCTGTGGAGTTAAATTTGACTCTATCACAGTACCCAATAAAGCTTGTGTAAAAGGGGCTGTAGGGCTATACTGAGTTACAGCTGCCTTTAATTCTTTTATCACTTTGAATTCCAATGACTGATATTGTCTAAACCTATTCTCCTGGTCTTCGATCTCAAGGACAGGAAAAGCTAAGAGTTCTGATGTATCCTGCCCTTTTCCACTAGCCTGGCTTATCACTCTTTCTAGTGGCGATTGGCATGTCTCAGGATCATCGTTCTCTCTAGTATTTGATACCCTTTTAGCTCCTGTAATTCATTAGTCAATTTCTGCAATTTAATTTCAAACTCCAACTTTTGAAACTGCATATCTCTCTGGATCTCATCTCCTGCCATCAAAGTCATAGGCGGAGCAGATGGCATGATAGGGGCCCATTCTTCCCCATGAGATTCAGCTGTTCGCTTTTTGGGATGAGCTGCCTTTTTTATAGTTAGCTCATCAGCACTATCTCCACATTTTCTTAACTTAGGGTGGGGAGTCAAACCTTTTTTCCTTTCACCTGAAGCAGCCCTAGGATGCTGCAGGGCGCAAGTTTCCACGCGAACTTTCCTATCCCATTTTTCCCTATCTATCTATCCCAAGCAGACACTGTGCTGGGTCAGCACAATTTTGCTTGTCCAACTGTATCCATCTGCACCCACAACAATAGTTTCAAAGGATCAAATTTTACACTAGCGCTAGCATTTAACTCCTATAGTGGTTTTCCATGTGGATACCATCTTCTTTCCACTTTTTCTGCGAAGATTCGCCAGATAGGGTCAGCTCAGGAAATTCTCCCGTAACAGGTCTGTCCGTGTTCAAGGCGCCATTATGTAGCCGCCCGCGGCCACATGGGAACCGGATACATGAAAGAGAATTCTGGGGATAAATGGGAAGGGGACAAAAGAGAATTGAGTCAAGACAACAGTTGCCAATAGAGACTTATTTTACTATTATTTAGCCAATATATATAGTCGTTAGAAAACAACCCTCCCCCCCAAATGGCTGCGAATTCCTTGGTTCTTCTTCTCAGTGGGTCGCCAGCTTCCAGTAGCGTAGGTTTCTGCTGGTCTCCAGGTGAGACTGCCCTGAGGCAGCCCTGGTTGTTAAGGTGAAAGCAGCTGTATTGTTCCAAATGGATCAAGGGCTGGAGATAACACCAGGGGAAGGGTGGAGGCTTCTGGCCATCAAGGTCACAGCTAAATGCTGTGGGGGAAGGGACACAGGATGACAAGGGCAATATATTATTCCACTCTGGTTTGAGGTCCTAGTTCCTATATGAAGAATTATTGACTGGATCCTAGGATATGCTCTTCAATCTAATCACATTGTTCTTGTCCATATATAGATATATTAAGACAAATTAAGGAGGCTCCCTAGCAAGTGATAGCCATCCAGAATGTTTTAAACATGCTCAGGGTGTTGCGTGAATTATCTCAGACTGAATACAAGATGTGAAACTTCTTCCAACTAAGGAAGAGTTGGAAGCCGAAGAGCAGTGATGGGACCTTCCTTGACTAAACAAGGTAACAGAGACATTCATGTTTACCAGAATGTTGCATTACACTCACCCCGACTCTAAGCTTTTTCTAACCCATGTCTTTCCACCACCAGATCTCAGAGTTTTTCTTTTTCATGTGGGCCAGTAGTTACTATCTCTCCAAGTTACCTCAGTCCTTTTACTTTACTAAAGAGAATGCCAGATGCCCATCCTACAACTAAGCCTACTGCAGACCATTCCCATTTGCCCAAGGTGGACTAAATCACTCTTTTGGTGAAAAAACCCTCAAACTTTTGGTTTTGGGGAGGTGGGGCTAAGTCATTCATCTTCTGTCTATAGAAGCTCAAATGTAAGGCTTATATCATTCCCTCTATAGAAGAAAATCCAGTAAAATGGCATTCAGTGTAGTAGAAAAGAGTCTATGATTTCCTCCTTCAAACACAAAGGCTATAGACATCCACTTCCTGGCCAAGAGTATACGTCCCATGGAACAATGATGACAGCAACCTCAGCTTTGGATCCTATGGCCACCTATGGACTCATTCCTTGCATCTATAGTCATAGGAGCTTCAGATGTACCTTCTAGCTAAGGAATGTTCAAGAATATTGTTTCATTCAAAAGACAAATTACAGTTGACTTTAAACTCATATTGCCTTAGTGACAATCACTGTGATCATAATTTTCAGACAAACACACTTGCTACCTCATGGTTGACCTCACAAATGTCTGGGTGTTGGACAGAGGTCAGAGAATGGAAAGGTAAAACTGACATATATGTGATCTAACTAGATGTGGTTGTCAGAACCTCAGTGTTCCCATCTCTCAGTTATGGATTGGTACAGACCTATAAAAACTTCAGGGAGACTCAGAGATCAGACAACTCTTCCAGTTGGAAGAGCATGCTAATTGCTTCTTGTACTCTTCCCTATATTATATACAATGGATAGATAGTGGAAGTGGGAACACCAGTTGGAAACAAATTATTAAGTACCATAGTCTTCTCCCACAACCCTAGATTTGGTAGTATTGTTTGTTTGTTTGTTTTTGGTGTTTTTTTTTTTGTTTTTTTTTTTGTTTGTTTTTTAGTTTAGAAACTGCAACACCGAATTGACCTATGTGTAGGGAAGTCTATGGGATGTTTTGTTGATTAACAGTGGAATTTGTAGGACCCAGACCTCTAGGATGCTGTCATCCATGACCTATAAGTGAGGCATAAAGAGGTATGAGATACAGGGCAGGAGGGGGCACTTCTACACAGTCTCTGCTTCAATTCATGCCTCCAGGATCCTGCCCTACTTCCATTTGGGCCCTGACATTTCAGTAGTTAACTGGTAACTAGAAGTGTATAACAAAGTGTAACCTATCCTCCATGAGTTACTTATCATCAGTGTTTTATCATAGCAACAATAGCAAATCAAGACATTTTCTAGATTGAACAGGCTATACTTTGGGACATCCCACTCTATTGTGAGTTACACCACAGTGACTTCCTTCCTGTGGACCTATTTCTGGAAAGAACTTATTAAAAATTACCATTGCTTTCTTTTCTTTTCTTGTGATTATCTTTGTTTGCTTTCTGTATGTTTTCTTTTTCAAATTGTATGTTCTTTGTTGATTCTCTGTGAGTTTCTCATCATGCCACCTAATAGCACTCAATTTCCAAATCATCCATATCTACACTTTTCTCTGGAAAATGCCCTAAAATTAAAAAAAAAAAATTAAAAATTAAAGAAAGTTTTAAATTAATATTAAACTGAATGAAGGAAGAGTTGTGAGGGTGGGAATTACAGCAGGGTACTGCAAACAAGATATAAAAGAAATAATTATTAAAGTGATGACAAATATTAATACATATAGTTATTTGTAAAATTAAGAGCCATTGAAAACAAAGGATTGAATTCATGGCAATGTACATGAAGTAAGGCATACATACATACACTAATATTTTCATATAATTGGAAGGTAATTCTAGCATAACAATAGGTATATTATATAACATACACTTCATTTATATCATTATTCATTGTATTATGCTGTTATATATATGTATAATTATATGTATGTGTATGTGTATGTATGTGTGTGTGTATGTGTATGTGTATGTATATGTATATGATATACAAATATATGTATATAATTGCATGCAATATGCTTTTATATGAACAGCAGTCCAGTTCAGGCTAATAATTCTTAATTATAATTGTCTCTTCACTACAAGGGGTAGTATGTACTTCAAATTATAGCTGCCATAGACCACAAACAAAAAGACACTAGGTAATAAGGACTTTTTCAACTTTACAATATTCTTCTTGAATTGAAGAAAGCATCTTGAGTGAAGTGACCCAATTACAAAAGAACACATGGGGCATGCATTCGCTGATAAGTGGATATTTGCTCAGAAGCTCCAAATACCCAAGAAACTATTCACAAATGAAATGATGCCCAGGAAGAAGGAAGGAGAGGACGCTTGTCCTGGAAAGGGACAGTGCAGCAGTGTAGGGGAATAGAAGAACAGGGAAGTGGGTGGGGGTGATTTGGGAAACAGGAGGAGGGAAAAGGGCTTATGGGATTTTTGGGGTGGGGTGATCCAGGAAAAGGGAAATCATTTGATATATGTATAAAATTTATATCAAACAGAAAAGGGTTTTTCAAGTTTACCCTTTTCTTCTTGGACTACCATTATGCATGCAGCATATTGTTGTCTAAAAAGTCAATGCTGAAAATCAAAATCTGAAACGAAAATAACAAAAAAAGGAGGAAAGAATGAACAAAAAAATTATTTTCCTTCAAACTACATTAACAGTCTCTCTTCCAAATATTTCTTGAAATAGTTTAATGCATATTCCACTTCAGAAGAATGCAGTCCTAGAGTGACTTTTAACATCACTAGACTTTCAAATATATTCCAAATTTCTTGATCACATGAGTAATTTGTATCCAAAGGGAAAAATCATATCCCCTTACCTTGTTTGAGAGGTCATTCCCAAATAATGTGTTCAAACAACACTATTCTCATAACACATGTGGAGTTATGTGGACCGACAAGATGTAGGACTTAGGTGATTCTTGGTAGCCATTTTAACTTTTAATAACACATGAATGATCTGTTTAAGGAAGAGGTAGTTTGCTTGTGGAATCTTCAGTAGAATCCTATTTATAGAAAAAGGAGAATTTTTACTGTTGATTGTCTGACAGTAATGTTACTTATAAAAGTCTGAATAAAAATAAATATTGGAGTGTTTTGTAGACTAGCTCATAGCATAATCAGTATTTTTTTAAAAGGTAAAAAATATAGAGCTAAAGTATTATCTAAAATAGAGTCTTCAAATCAATAATTCCTATAGAAGTATGGGAAATTTTGTAATATTATATATGACTTTCTATGTACTCCAAGTGTTACTGCTACATATAGAAATCAAAGAAAATTTTCATGTTCCCAGGAAGTAGAACTAATGAAACATACTGCATATCATGTGTGTTACGTGTATAAAACACAGTGTTCTTAAACAATGAATCATCTTCCCAGCCTCCATGAGACACATTTACTATATAATGCAGTATGAAAATACATAACACTCTTGTGGCAGTTTGGTACACAAGAAGCAGAAACCCCACTAGTGACCCTATGATATAAATAAAATGCTACAATTAAGGCACAGATGCTGGATTTGAGTAGAAAGGGGCCTCAAAGCTGCTGTTACAAAAGAAATTATTCCAAGGAATATTGTACAGGAAAATAATTGAAAGAAGTAAAGCAATAACTGACCCAGACTTCTCTAGGTTAGTTATAGTTGAGAAAGACTAGCACAGTAATAACATCATGATCTAATCAGCAACATATATTTAACATGTGCCCTGTTTTACTTAAAGTTGATATTGAGAATCCTTAAAGTAAAATTTTAAACAGAAGTGTGTAAGGATATGGAAGTCTGTGTTAATGCAATTTATTATCCACTAATGTTAATAATTGTTTATAAAGCAAAATTGTTTACTTACGCATAGTCTAAATAGCACTGGACACCACTAAATCCAACAAGGTTACAGGGAACATTATTGGCCTTTTTCATCACTTTTTGCCTCTTTCGCTTCTTATAAATAATAATAATAATAATAATAATAATAATAATAATAATAATAATTAAACACTTTACAAGTAAAGTTATCTTTTTAATTTTCAAAGTTTTATATCCTTAGAATATAGAAACAAATATTTCCAAGTGTTAAAAGGAATAGTAATAAAATATTACATTTTAATTATTTCTTATTTATATTTTAGTTTTTTTTAATTGTATTAACTTGAAATATGCTTAAAAATATGTCGTTGTCTGGCTATAAGTGCTAAATTTTCTTTTATTTGTGTAATCTATTAAAGATTTCTGCTTGGTTTCCACTTCTATTTCTTAGCTATTTCTTCACCACTTATAACCATTCTTCATGATTTTCAATTTACATGTTTCACTTAATTTCATTTTCTCTTCCATTTTGTTCCATGTTATCTTATAGCCTTTTAAGTTCATTTCTGGCAGTGTTTCAATTTTTCTCTATTCATCATTTCCAATATGGTATAGTAAATTGGTCAAAATCTTTGCCTTTGTTCATATGTCTATGCGTACATTGAGAAAACACTAGGAAAGAAGGTAGTACATTACAGCTCTAGTAGAGAGAATCCAAAGAATTCACAGAGACCCACCAGTGAGTTACAATGAGAAATTATAATATTTTCTCTGACAAGAAATTTCTCTTATGGGTAAATTTCAGAAGAGGTTTAAGGAATTATTCCTGTAACTCTGGCCTGCCCAACAAAATTTGTACCTATAAAACATTTTTAATACCATATCTTCAAAAATTCATAGCATAATGAGAATAAAAATCAAGGATTTTTTTGTTTATTAACTGAAATATGTCAAAAGTCAAATACCCAGTTTTTCTTACCTTATAATATTTGCAAGAATATTTTTATGAAAGAATGCTGTATTCTTTATAGTTCAATCTTTTTATTCACTATTATTTCCTTTCAATGTGGGTACAATGTCAAACATTAAACATACTACATATTTTAATACTTAGCAAGTTTAAACAAAATAAGTGTTAAAAATATTCAACCGCTGAAAGGAAATATTTTCACATATATGGTGATTGATTTCATATCAGTGAATTTCTAATTCTTTGATTATTTTTTTGAAACCATAGAGATTTGTTATCCTCATAGATATATTATATTTTATAAAATAGAAGCAGTATACATCACATTTTGATTTTTCTGAAAATTAACTAAAGGTAAACCTTTGTTTATAAGAATAGCTAATGAGATAATTTGAATTAATTAATTATTTAATTATTATTAAGCAATCAAGGTACTAAGCACATATGGTACATGAGGAAACATTAAAATATTCTTATTCTAAATTCAGAATAATCTCAAATATTGTCTGTGCAGAAATAACTTTATTATGTTACTTGATACAGCGAAGCCAATCTGCATTACATTAAGCATCATGGCCTGGTCCATACATCCTGGACTACACAAAATGGAGGTAGCAAGTTAAAAATGTATTAATTCATTATCTACTTTTGACTCTATGCTTGGTGTAATGAATTTTCTCAAGATCTCATTGCTGTGACTTCCCTGTCATGAAAAGAGCAACCTTAATTTGGGAGACAAATTAACATTTTCTCTCTCAGAAAGATAAAAGTCGCTTTTGTCGGAACATTTTACTACATCACATAAGAAGCTAAAACACCTCGCACCTGCTCAAGGTCATTATAAGATTTTTATTGATTTGTTTTGTTTTTATAAGTGCTGAATCTTCCTACCCATTGTTATTTACCATAACATTCAACATTCTTCTGTAAATATTTCTCTTTCATATTCATTATTGATATATTCACAATGACTAGAAAATAGAAGTAACATAAATGTCCTATCTGATGATTAGATGTTTGGTCCATATACATTATGGAAGAGTATTCATCTGTCAAAAGATGCAGGAAAGACTTTGCCAATAACATGAATGAAATTATAAAAAATGGTACTGAGTGAGTTAATCTTGACAATAAATCAGAAATGTTGTGTGTTCTTTCTCATCAGTGTCTCCTCCATCGAAATCTGCTGATCTGAGTGCATAACATGAAGAAATTTCCGAATCCAGTAAATAGGAATCGCAAGCTTTGAAGTCATAGAGCAGTAGATGGGGCAAAAGGAAGGTACAAGTGAACTGATGAAGGTCATAGAATAGTCATTCGGGTTCTATTTAGGAAGAGATATACATACAGAAGTAGGGGAGAGTGTTAGATAAAATCAGAGTGTCAGAATATATCAAAAGATCTCACACTATTAGGTAGTTATATAAATACCTATACTACATGTAAGTTATAAGTAAATGAACATACATAGTGAAAGTTATTTTTTTACTTCTAATTTACTTTTCAAAAACCATGTATACAATTGTTCATGCTTCTTTCAATTTACATAACATTTTCTACCTATTTTGCTTCAAATGATAAAATTATATTATTACAACTAAATATTACCCAAATATATATGATATGTTTTCATGTGTGGGTTGATTGATACTATATCCACCTAGCTAAAAAGAATCATAGTAGGTTCTCATCTATGTCAAATGAACTCCTGAGCTATGGGGCCTGATCAAATTTGCCCATCTCTGTAGTGGGCCTTGAATCCAATGAGAGCGCAAAATTCTACAGACTAAAGTTTCCTAGTTTCCTCATTCTAAGCTGATGGATGTTTAAGTTAAAAAAGAAAAATCCATTCTGCATTTCATCTCTTCTAGTTTCTTCATTCCTTTTATCCCTCTACCTGTAACTACCCCGCTCATATTTTCTGTGTTTTTGATAAACTTACAAAGTTCATTGTATTAATTTACAGTTTAGATGATGAAATTCCATGACCAGGACTCCTCACAAATGGTATAGTTTACTTTGTCATGTTTTCAGACAGAAAAGGCTCATTCATGATGGGTTGTATGTCAGCAAGTGTCAGGAATAGTAAAACTAGTAGGAAGCTGAGAATTCTAATCTGTTATAAGCACTAAAAAGGGAAATATGGTGGAAGTCAAGTGATGTGCAAATATTCAAGGCCTGTGTCCTATAAGACACTTCTTCCACCATCTACATAAGCTATATACCTTCCTAAACATCAACCATAAAGAGAATATTGTATTCTAATATCTAATCTTAAAGGAGACAATTCTCACTTAAACCATCATATTCAGTTACTGTTGTTTTAATGTTCATGGTCCATATCCCTAAAAATATAAATTTCCATTTCCCAATACTGACCAGAAGGAAGTTGCAAGAGTTTTTAACTCACATTGGGATTTTTTAGAGTACCCTTCCCTACATCCTGTGATTTGTCTGGCATGGTCTTGAACTGGTCTCATGCATATAGTTATAGCCACTGTAACTCATTTGTAAAAATGCTTTCTTTGCCTTGAATCAGACTTTCTCTGGAGTCATTCAATATCTTTGATCATAGAATCTTTCACAACCTCATCCAAGATGACAACTGACTGTTGAGAGGAGGGTGTGCTCTTGTGAAAAGAAACTGGGGAAGACCCTTGAGGACATGGGCACAGTGGAAAATTTCCCGAATAGAACACCAATAGCTTATGCTCTAAGATCAAGAATAGACAAATGGGATCTCATAAAACTACATATTTTCTGTAAGGCAAAGGACACTGTTTAAAGGAAAAACCTTCAACCAACAGATTGGGAAAGGATCTTCACCAACCCTAAATCTGATACAGGATTAATATCAAATATATATAAAGAAATCAAGAAGGTAGAATTAAGAGAACCAAATAACCCGTTTAAAAATGGTGTACAGAGCTAAACAAAGAATTTTCACATGAAGAACTTCGGAGGGCTGAGAAGCACCTTAAGAACTGTTCAATATCATTAATTATAAGTGAAATGCAAATCAAAAGAACCCTGAGATTTCACCTCACACCAGTCAGAATGGCTAAGGACAAAAATTCAGGAGACAGCAAGTGTTGGCGAGGATGTGGAGAAAGAGGAACACTCCTCCACTGCTGGTGGCATTGCAAGTTGGAGCAACCACTTAGAAAATCAGTCTGGCAGTTCCTCAGAAAACAGGGCACATCACTTCCAGAGGATCTTGCTTTACCACTCCTGAGCATATATCCAGAGGAATCTCCACCATGCAATAAGGACACATGCTCCACTATGCTCATAGCAGCCCTATTTGTAGTAGCCAGAAGCTGGAAAGAACCTAGGTGTCCCTCAACGGAAGAATGGATACAAAAATTTTGGTATATTTACACAATGGAGTACAATCTAGACATTAGAAAAAATGAATTCACGAAAATTCTTACACAACTGGATGGAGCTAGAGAACATCATACTAAGTGATGTAACCTAGTCTCAAATGATCAATCATGGTATGCACTCACTGATAAGTGGATATTAGCCTAGAGACTTTGTATACCCAAGACATAATACACAAATTAAATGATGTGCAAAAAGAATGGATGAGTAGCCCCTGGTGCTGGAAAGAGTCAGTTTAAGACTATAGGGGAATTCCAGAACAGGGAATTGGGAAGGGGTAGATGGAGGAACAGGGCGAGGGAATAGGGCTTATGGGAATTGCGGGGAGTGTTGACCCCGAAAAGAGGAAATCATTTGAAATGTAAACAAAACCTATATCAATAAAAATATAGATAAGAGAAGTGGTAAGATTACACATGAATAAGCTAGGTATTTAAGTTTTAGCAGTTAATCCTGAGATATATAATGTTAGAAATTATTATGAGTGGGTTACTTTTTTCATGTGAACATAAAGAGACATAATTATGTGTCAATTGACAAGCTATGGATTGGGATGGTTACTCTCAGTGTTTACCTTCATTACACCTGAATTAACTACAATCCAGAAATGGAAGGCACACCTATGAACCAGGCCTTGAGGCTGGAAAAGAGAGGATTTTGATAAAAAATCAAGAAGTGGGAGGACACAGGTTTAGATCCAGTCCTAGAAGCATATCAGCCATGAAAAGCTTGGGCAAAGGTGCATTTCCTTAATCAGAGGAGAGAGTTGAATGCAGATTTCTGAGTTCTAATCCCTCCTGTTACAGATTAATTTACAGGTAAACAAAAACTTTGGTCCAATCATAGTGATATAAGACTTCCATGGCATTACTCATACGTGAGAGCCATACACATCTGAGTTCAAGATCTATCGTGTTCAAGAATTACAGAGCTAGTTCCATGATATCCAACCTTAGAACATGAAATCACTGAAAACAGAAACCTTGTGTAAATGTAATTGATCAGGGGAGAAAATTAACAGATCCAGCATCCAGAAGAATTTGTTTGATTTTAGAATGTACCTATTGGTTTAGAATGAAGACTTGAACAGGTTACTGGTACAACATATGCTGCTTAGCAAGAGTTCAGATAATGATTCATAGCATCACGGAGGAGAAATTTTCTGGGAAGTATTACCAGAAATCACAAAGAAACTGAATTCCAGAGAAAGACCTCCTGCTGGCTACCAGGTAATGGGTAAGAACCTGCCAGGTGGTTATGGATTTGAATGACTAATGGGATAATGAATAGCAATTGAGTCTTGCCAGTGTGGGAGACCAGGAAAGATGGTGAAGAAAGCACAGCCTCAAGGGCAAGTGAAGATTCCAGACTGAAGGGTTTTATGAAATGAAGCTGATGCTTGGGACCTTGATGATAGCTTGCAAGAGACTCTTGGTAGAAATGTTGCCTAGTTACAGAAGAAGATGCCACTGTATTTGAAAAGCCATTTCCATGGGATGACCAACAAGAAGAGCAGCAACCATGGAATGAAGTTATCGAGAGCCTAGGTGATACAGAAAGAATAGTTGGAATAGTGACTCAAGCCCTTTGTAAGAACCCAGAGAATCATGCCTGAACCACATTAGATACCTGCTAA
Source organism: Apodemus sylvaticus (assembly GCF_947179515.1). Classification (NCBI taxonomy): domain Eukaryota; kingdom Metazoa; phylum Chordata; class Mammalia; order Rodentia; family Muridae; genus Apodemus; species Apodemus sylvaticus. Next base: position 92,616 of record NW_026262999.1, read on the forward strand.
GTAAAGGTGCAATGTAGAAATGAGGACAGTCCTAGTGAAAGGAGTAGATAATAGTTAGGAAAACTGAAAGAATGTAGGATATCAGAAATGTAGATATAGATTTTGGTGTTTTCTCAGTAAGTTTTTGGTCTTGATTTGGTCTAGAATTTCCACACTGTCAACTTTTGGGAGTATATGACCTTATATTTCACTTTCATTTATAAGGGATTGCAGTTCTAAGAATGCAAGAATCTTAAAAGAGACTTTAACTTTAAAACGCTGTTGAGGCTGTTCTAGAATATGTGGAGTTGTATGTAACATATTTTGTGTATTGGTATGCATAGGTATCGCCCCAATGCACTCATGTTTTTGAATAAGCTAATGGGTTCCTGAGAGTGGAATGTGATTGACTGAAAATGCTTACCCCATAGAAAGTTTGGAATAATCAGATGTTTTCATATTGGGGATGGTGTAGTTTTCTTACAGGAAGTATGTAACTGCATGTCACAATGTAGTTAGGTCTTGTATGTTTCTTGAAATTCTCAAGTCTGGGCAATGGGGTCTAGAGGTTCCTCCTGGATGGCTGTGTGAGAGCCTTCTGCCTGCCTTAGGGTAATAATGTAGGACACTTTGCTTCTTTATCAATAAATCTTCCTACATAACACTGTACTTCATGCCACGATAAAAAAAGAAGGAAGCTCTAAAACTGTAACCCAGCCTTGATTGAATGTGTTCCTGTATAAGAATTGTCTTAGGGATAGAGATGGCAATTAAACCTTTACTAAAACAGATATGGGTGCCAAGGACTTGGATATTATTGGCATAGGTGTGAGCATTATTTTTAAGAATACAGATTTTGTCACTATAGAAAGCTCTGGGATGGATTAAGTGGTGCTCAATTGGACAAAGTAGTATAACTTGGAAGACAGTGGTGCTGCGAGTGATTTCAACTGTTGAAACATGGTTCAAGGCATTTCAGAGGTATAGAAATTTAGTATGTGGCTTAGAAACAATTTTCATGTTATTTTGTTATAGGTATTTTTGCCCTTCTCTGAAGAGTCTGCCTGAGCATAAGGTAAAGTTATTTAGAATAATTATTTTTAGAAAGAAGTTCACAAAGCCAATTCATTTCAACTTTCTCCAGTGGTTCAGTCTTACAGGGAAGGTTTTAATCAAGTGCACCAAACTGAGGAAGAAAAATACAAAATGTATGGTTCAGAGATAAATGGAGAACCAGGAAATGGAATGGAGCTAAATGCTCTGTTGATGAATATTAAATATAATTAAGGAAGTGTTAATTTTGGGTAAGATGCCACCTAGCTTACTGTTTATGATTTTGCAGTGAACCAAGAGAAAGTTACATCATTATAGGCATTATTATTAACTGGCTATTGTTACCATTTGGACATAAGGTAATATGATTGTGTTTCAAATTAACAGGTGATGGATTGTGATGATGATTCTCAGTGGTCAACACTGTCAGGAGTGGACTGTATCTAGAAATGGAGGCCATAACTGTGATTCAAATCTTAAAGTATGACACACATGATTTCGATCCAAACCCTGGTCTGGAAAAACATAAGATTTATTTCACATCTAGAAGCATATTCACCATGAAAATCTTAGACTCAGGCATGGTGGAATTTATCTTTAATCACAAGAGTCAAAAGCAAGTATATTTTTGAGTTCTATACCATCTTGGTATAGAGCATGTTCCAGGTAAAGAAAAGCTTAGGTCTAGGCCTGTTGGCATACAACTTTAATCCCAGCACACACGTATGAAGATCATCCAGATTTCTGAGTTCAAATCAGTTTACTGAGCTAGTTCCTTGGCAGCCAAATACAGATAGTGGGGAAATTCGAAAGTTGTGTAAATGTAATTGAATTGGGGGTGTGGTAGGAGGGATTGTTCCTGCCACAGCAACGAATAGCACTTGGCAACTTCTGACAAGTCACTATGCCTTTAGAATCAAGAGTAGAACAGGTTATGAGGACAACTGATACTGGTGTGCTAGAGATAAGAAATTTCCAGTAATTTAGAAGAGACTAGTGCCTCTAAGGTGAAATATTTGGTAAGTGTTACCTGAGAACACAAAGAAGTTGTATTCCAGAGAAAGGCCTCCTGTTGTCATGCAGGTAATGTTTAAGAAATTTCCAGTTCATGGAGAACTATTGAGGCTTGTCAGTGTGAGTGGTCAGAAAATATCATTGGAGATTTTTCAGTCCCAGTGGCACCTGAAATCCCAGTCTTAATTGATTTGGTGATGAAATTGAGGATTGTCACCTTCAAGATAGCATATCAGAAGGAATAGGTAGATTTGCTGCCTCTTTGCAGATGAAATCCCCAGTTATTGGATATGACAGTACCATAGGATGATCATGAAGAGCAGCAGCAGTGGAGTGGAATAAGCTAGGGCTTAGAGTGATACAGAGGGCCAATTTGGAGTTGTGAGACTCCATATAATAGTTTCTGGCTATTATAAATAAGGCTGCTGTGTCTGGTTTTACATGGAGGTCTTGATCCCCCTGGAGTTGAGCTTGCTGATACAGAGAAAGATTAGCACTCCTTTACCTTTGTGGGATTGCAAGATGGTTCAACCACTCTGATATTAGTTGATGGTTCCTCAGAAACCTGGCCATGACACTTCCATAGGACCCTACTATACCCCTCCTAGGTATATACCCAGAGGATTCCCTCGCATGCAATAAGGACACATGCTCCATTATGCTCATTGCATCCTTATATATAATAGCCAAAGCTGGAAATAAACCATATGTCGTTCAGTGGAGGAACAGATATAGAAAATGATATATTTAAACAATGGAATACTACTCAGCAATTAAAAACAATGATTTCATGAAATTCTTAGGCAATTGATTGAAAATGGGAAATATCATCCTACATAAGGTAACCAAATCAAAAAAGAATACACATGGAATGCAATCTCTAACAAGTGAATATTAATTAGCCCAAAAGCTCTGAATACACAAAAAACAATTAGTATAACAAATGACTCACATTAAGAAGTAAGGAGAGGGCACTGATTCTGGAACGTCTTGATCTAGCATTGCTGAGGAGTACCAGGGCAGACAAAAAGAAGGGTGGTGATTGGAGAATGTTGGAGAGAAGAAGGCTTATGGGATATATGAGGATGGGAGAACCAGGAAAGGGGAAATCATTTAGAATGTAAATAAAGAATATAGAAAAGAAAAAAAGACCAAGAATAGAAAAAAAAAAGAAAGAAGGAAAGAAAGAAAGAAAGAAAAAAGCATGCAAGCAAGCTTTGGACATAGTGGAGCATGTGTCTTTATTGCATGCTGGGGAATCCTCTGGATATATGCCCAGGAGAGGTATAGCAGGGTCCTCTAGAAGTGTCACGTCCAGTTTTCTGAGGAACTGGCAGACTGATTTCAGAGTGGTTGTACCATCTTGCAATCCCACCAGAAGTGAAGAAGTGTTATTGTTTCTCTGTATCCTTGCCAACACCTGCGGTCTCCTGAGTTACTAACCTTAGTCATTCTGACTTGAGTGAGGTGAAATCTCAGGGTTGTTTTGATTTGCATTTCCCTAATGACTAATGAACATTTTTTAAGGTGCTCATTGTCCATCTGAATTTCTTCAGGTGAAAATTCTTTGTTTAGCTCTGTACCCTATTTTTTAATAGGAATATTTGGTTCCCTGGTTTCTAACTTCTTGAGTTCTTTTTATATATTGGAATTTAAGGATGGCAAGGATGTGGAGAAAGAGGAACAGTCCTCTACTGCTGGTGAGGCTGTAAGATGCTGTCTCCTGAGTTTTTGACCTTAGCCATTCTGACTGGTGTGTGGTGAAATCTCAGGGTTGTTTTGATTTGCATGTCCCTAATGATTAATGATGTTGAACATTTCTAAAGGTGTTTCTCTGCTCTCCGAACATCTTCATGTGAAAATTCTTTGTTTAGCTCTGTGCGGACCTCATAAATCTACAAAGTTTCTGTAAGGTAAAGAACACTGTCAAAAGGACAGAAAGTAAACCAACAGATTGGAAAGGATCTTCACCAACCATAAATCCGACAGAGGGCTAATATGTAATATATACAAAGAACTCAAGAAAGTAGAATCCAGAGAACGAAATAACCCCATTCTCTTATCTATTTGATTTCTACTATTACCACCTTTTCAGGATGTGTATAGCACCATGCAGGAAGACATGATGCTGGAAGAGCCAAGTGTCCTACATCATGACCCATGTGCAGGCAGGAGACACCTTCTCTCAGGCCACTGGAAATATCATCAGTATCACCCTGCCTAGAATTGATAACTTCAAGAAATCTCCAAGCATAACCTTTACGGTTATTTACCATAATATATTTCATCTCCTAACTCTAATTTTTCAAAGTTTTGATAAGTCCTAATAATTATGCATCTTCAAACCACCACATTACGGTTTCCACTTGAAAGTTGACTTCACCTATTAGATCACTATGGAGAAAGAGTGGTTTTCAATAGCAACAAAAACAACAGAAAGCCCATATACACATGGAGGCTGAGCAATACTCTACTCGTTGACACCTTGGCCAACCAAAAATAAAGAAAGAAATCAGAGACATGTTACAATTTAATGAAAATGAAGGCACAACATAACCAAGTCTTTGGGACACAATGAAAGCAGTGCTAAGAGAAAAACTCATATCCCTGATTCCTCCAAAAATAAAACTGAGAGAGCATACAATTGCGCCTTAAGGACAACCTGAAAGCGCTGGAACAAAAAGAAGCCAATTCAATAAGGAGGAGTAGAAGAGAGGAAATCATCAAATTCAGTGATGAAACCAATCAAATTGAAACAAAGAGAAACATACAAAGAATAAATGAATCCAGGAGCTGATTCGTTGAGAAAATCAACAAGATAGATAGGCTACCTTGTCAATCTATTAGCCAGACTGATGAAAGGGCACAGAGAAAGTGTCCAAATTGACAAAATTAGAAATGAAAAGGGGGATATAACAACAGAAACTGAGGAAATCCAAAAAATCATCAGATTCTACTTCAAAAGTCTATACTCAACACAACTTGCTAATCTGGAGGAAATGCACAATTTCCTAGACAGATACCAAATACCAAAATTGAATCAGGAACAAATAGATCATCTAAACAGTCCTATAACGCCTAAAGAAATAGAAAGGGTCACAGAAATCCTTCCAACCAAAAAGCTCAGGACCAGATGGTTTCAGTGCAGAATCCTATCACACCTACAAAGAAGACCTAACACCAATACTCTTTAAACTATGCCACAAAATAGAAATAGAAGCCTTCTATGAAACCACAATTACACTGATACCAAAACAACACAAAGATCCAACATAGAAAGAAAACTTCAGACCAATTTCCCTTATGATCATCGATGCAAAAATACTCAAAAATTCTTTCCAACCGAATCCAAGAACATATAAAAACAATCATTAACCATGATCAAGTAGGCTTTATTACAGGGATACAGGGATGGTTAAATATATGGAAATGCATCAATGCAATCTACTACATAAACAAAGTCAAGTAAAACAATCACATGGTCATTTCATTGCATGCAGAAAAAGCATTTGACAAAATTCAGCATCCTTTCATGCTTAAAGTCTTGGAAAGAACAGGAAAACAAGGCCCATACCTAAACATAGTAAAAACAATATACAGCAAACCGGTAGCCCTCATCAAACTAAATGGAGAGAAACGTGAAGCAATCCCACAAAAATCAGGGACTAGATACTCCCTGTGAAAGGGCTGCACTCTTTCTCCTTATCTTTTCAATATTGTACTCGAGTTATGAGCTCAGGCAATTAGACAACATAAGGAGGTCAAAGGGATTCAAATTGGAGAGGAAGAAGTCAAACCATCATTATTTGCAGATGAGTTTATAGTCAACCTAAGTGACCCAAAAACTCCACTAGAGAACTCTTACAGCTGATAAACAACTTTGGCACAGGGGCAGTTTATAAAATCAATTCAAGTAAATCAGTAGCCTTGCTATTCTCAAAGGATAAGCAGTCTGAGAATGAAATTAAGGAAATGACACCCTTCCCAGTAGACACCAACTGTATAAAGTACCTTTGGGTGACTCTTACCAAACATGTGAAAGTTCTTTATGACAGGAACTTCAAGACTCCGAAGAAGGAAATGGAAGAAGACCTCAAAAAATGGAAAATCCTCCCATGCTCATGGATCAGCAGGATTGATATAGTTAAAATGGCATTTTTGCCACAGCAATAAACAGAATCAACGCAATACCCTTCAAAATTCCAAAATAATTCTTTATAGAGTTAGAGTAATTCTCAAATTTATCTAGAATAACAAAAAAGCCAGAATAGCTAAAACTAAACTCAACAACAAAAGAAATTCTGGGGGAATAATTATCCCTAACCTCAAGCAATACTACAGAGCAATAGTGTTAAAAACTGCATGATATTGGTACAGTGTCAGGCAGGCGGATCAATGGAACAGAAGTGAAGATCCAGAAATGAACCCACACACCTATGGCCACTTAGACCTCAACAAAGGGGCTGAAAACATCTAATGGAAAAAAGATAGCCTTTTCAACAAATGGTGTTGATTAAACTGGAGGTCAGAATGCAGAAGAATGCAAATTGATCCATCCCTGTCTCCTTGTACTAAGCTCAACTCCAAATGGATCAAGAACTTCCACATAAAGCCAGACACTCTGAAGCAAATAGAAAAGAAACTGGGGAAGACCCTTGAGGACATCGGTATAGGGGGAAAGTTTCTGAACAGATCACCAATAGCATATGCTCTAAATTCAAGAATTGACAAATGGGGCCTTATAAAATTACAAAGTTTCAGTAAGGCAAAGGACACCATCAAAAGAACAAACTGGCAACCAACAAATTTGGAAAAGATCTTCACCAACCCTACATCAGATACAGGGCTAATATCCAATATATACAAAGAAGTCAAGAAGGTAGACCACAGAAAACCAAATAAACCTATAAAAAATGAGGTAAAGAGGGCGGTGGCGGCGGCAGTGCAGCAGTGGCTGGTCCAGGTGAAGGGCCATCAGCAGTGGAACCAAGGCGACACGGGGTCCAGTTAGGCCCTGCGCCCACGACCACTAACCTTCGCTGACCAGCCGGAGGGCAAGCAGCTGCGGTTTTGCAGCGCCTTTCGCTGCACTGAAGTCCCTTCAGAACTCGGCCTCCCACCAGTTCAGGAGAGGCTCACCTCCATCTTGGTTTCAGACTCCAGAGAGATCGGACAGACTGAGGTACACAAACATAATCCGAGGCCAACACCACGGGGGTCTGAGCCCGATGGGCGTTGGCCTGCACCCTGGCCGTGGGCTGTTCGGGGGGCCATCGGGGTGCCAACCCAGCCAGGAGGTTTCTTTCCCGGGCCTGCGCGCGCGCCGCCATTTTGCCTGCAGGACGACAGAGAGTTCTGGCGGGCAGACCCTTAACAGGCATTGCCTGAGACTAACAAAGCGGGGGTCTATGCCCCAAAAGGCACAGGACTGACCCCAAGAACTGGGCGGCTTGGTGGGCCAGTGAGTCAACCCACCCAGGAGGTTGTTAGCACAGCAGACTCTCCCGGCACTTTCAGGGAGCGCGGGCGCACATGCCAGCCATCCGGGTCACGTGGCAGACCCAATTAACAGTCATAGCCCCAGGGGAATTTTGCTAGGACCTTGGTCTCCCAGGCTTTTGCCTGGACTCAGGGCCCGGGTGGCCAGGCTAACCTTGTGTGCGCCAGCCCGGTTGGGGAATCGGCTGCCCAGCAGAATGAGCAGAACACAGGGGAGGTCCCCGCATCATACACCATCTGCTCTCCCTGGGGGTGCACACGGGCTCCATCTGGTCCACAGACACAATCTGGGGCAAGGCTTCAGGCTGAAGCCCTCAGCTCAACTGTCTCCGCTTCTGGATCAAGATCAACCTGGGTGGCCACACCTCGCCTCCAGGTCCTGCAAGAAGATAGCGGGGCTTCCGGGCGGCCAGCTGGGAGAAGTCTGTGTGCTCCAGTGAATCCAGCGGGCCCCAGCGGGAGCCTTCGGGTGCCTGCTTCAGGATCTGAACAGCCTGGGCAAAAGCACCCTGTCTACAGGCAATGCAGGGGGTAAGCTGTGCACCAGAGGCCAACAAGGAAGGGGCAGCTTGCACTGGTGAGTCCAGCACTGACAAGACGAAGTAACACCAGTGAGAACAAGATGGCAAAAGGCAAACGCAGGAACGTTACTAAAAGAAATCAAGGCAATATGGCAACATCTGAACCCAATTCTCCTCTACCAGCTTGTCCTGGATACCCAATCACACCAGTAAAACAAGATTGGGATTAAAATCACTGGTCATGATGCTAGTACAGGAACACATGAAGGACATACTTAAAGAAATTCAGGAGAAAATGGATCAAAAGTTAGAAGTCCTTGCAAGGGAAACACAAAAATCATTGAAAGAAATCCAGGAGAATACAAAAGCCAACAAGGAGGAAACGCAAAAAACACTTAAAGAAATACAGGAGAACCTTGGTCAACAGGCTGAGGTCATGAAAGAGGAAATACAAAAATCTCTTAAAGAATTACAGGAAAGCACAAACAAGCAAGTGAAGGAGCTAAGAAAAACCATCCAGTATCTAAAATCAGAAGTAGAAACAACTAAGAAAACTTAAAGGGAGACAACTTTGGAGATAGAAAGCCTAGGGAAGAAATCAGGGGACAGAGATGAAACTATCAACAACAGAATACAAGAGATAGAAGAAAGAATCTCAGATGCTGAAGATTCCATAGAAACCATGGACTCAACAGTTAAAGAAAATGCAAAATGCAAAAAGCTTGTAACCCAAAATATCCAGGAAATCCAGGACACAATGAGACGACCAAACCTAAGGATTATAGGCATAGATGAGAGTGAAGATTTACAAATTAAAGGGCCAGAAAATATCTTCAATAAAATTATGGAAGAAAACTTCCCTAACGTAAAGAGAGCGATGCCCATGAATATACAAGAAGCCTACAGAACTCCAAACAGACTGGACCAGAACAGAAATACTTCCCGTCACATGATAATCAAAACACCAAATGTTCAAAACAAAGAAAGAATATTAAAGGCAGTAAGAGAAAAAGGCCAAGTAACATATAAAGGAAGACCTATCAGAATCACAGCAGACTTTTCACCTGAGTCTATGATGGCTAGATGGTCCTGGGCAGATCTCATGCAGACTCTAAGAGAACACAAATGCCAACCAAAACTACTATATCCAGCAAAACTCTCAATCACCATAAATGGAGAAACTAAGATATTTCATGACAAAACCAAGTTTACCCAATATCTATCCACAAACCCAGCCCTACAAAGGATAATAGGAGGACAACACCAATACAAAGAGGGAAACTTCACCCTGGAAAAAGCAAGATAGTGACCTTTCATCAAACCCAAAAGAAGTTAAGCAATCAAATTTAAAAAATAAGGTCAAAAATGATAGGAAGTAACAATCACTATTCCTTAATATATTTTAACATCAATGGACTTAATGCCCCAATAAAAAGACAGAGACTAACTGACTGGATACGTAAACAGGACCCTACATTTTGCTGCTTACAGGAAACACACCTCAGAGTCAAAGGCAAACACTACCTTAAAGTAAAAGGCTGGAAGACAATTTTACAAGCAAATGGTCTCAGGAAACAAGCTGGAGTACCCATTTTAATATCAGAAAAAAATTGACTTTCAATGCAAAGTCATCAAAAGAGACTCTGAGGGACATGTCTTACTGGTCAAAGAAAAAATACAACAAGAAGATCTCTCAATCCTGAACATCTATGCTCCAAATGCAAGGCCACCCTCTTTCGTAAAAGAAACTTTATTAAAACTCAAAGCACACATAGCACCTAACACAATAATTGTGGGTGACTTCAACACAGCACTTTCATCAATGGACCGATCAGGAAAACAGAAACTAAACAGGGACACAATGAAACTAATTGAAGCTTTAGTCCAATTAGATTTAACAGATATATATAAAACTTTCTATCCTAAAACAAAAGAATATACGTTTTTCTCAGCACCTCATGATACCTTCTCCAAAATTGACCATATAATTGGTAACAAGACAGACCTCAACAAATATAAGAAGATCGAACTAATCCCATGCCTCCTATCTGATTACTATGGAGTAAAAGTGGTCTTCAATAACAACAGAAAAAAAAGAAAACCCACATACACGAGGAAACTGAACAATACTCTACTCAATGATACCTTGGTCAAGGAAGAAATAAAGAAAGAAATTAAAGACTTTTTAAAACACAATGAAAATGAAAACACAACATACTCAAATCTATGGGACATAATGAAAGCAGTGCTAAGAGGAAAACTCATAGCCCTGAGTGCCTCCAAAAAGAAAATGGAGAGAGCATACATTACCAGCTTAATGACACACCTGAAAGCCCTAGAACAAAAAGAAGCTATTTCACCCAGGAGGATTAGAAGGCAGGAAATCATCAAATTCAGGGCCGAAATCAATCAAGTAGAAACAAAGAGAACCTTACAAAAAATCAACAAACCAGGAGCTGTTTCTTTGAGAAAATCAACAAGGTAGATAAACCCTTAGCCAGACTGACCAAAGGGCACAGAGAAAGTATCCAAATTAACAAACTTAGAAATGAAAAGGGAGATATAACAACGGAAACTGAGGAAATCCAAAAAATCATCAGATCCTACTACAAGAGCCTGTACTCAACCCAACTGGAGAATCTGGAGAAAATGGACAATTTCCTTCGCAGATACCAAATACCAAATTTAAATCAGGACCAACTTGACCATCTAAACAGTCCCACAATGCCTAAAGAAATAGAAGGAGTCATAGAAAGTTTTCCAACCAAAAAAAAAAAAAGCACAGGCCCTAATGGTTTCAGTGCAGAATTCTATAAGACCTTCAAAGAAGATTTAACACCAATACTCTTCAAAATATTCCACAAAATAGAAACAGAAGGAACATTACCCAATTTCTTCTACGAAGGCACAATTATGCTGATACCAAAGTCACACATAGACCCAACAAAGAAAGAGAACTTCAGAACAATTTCCCTTATGAACATCGATGCAAAAGTACTCAATAAAATTCTTGCCAACCGAATCCAAGAACACATCAAAACGATCATCCACCATGATCAAGTAGGCTTTATCCCGGGAATGCAGGGTTGGTTCAATATACTGAAATCCATCAATACAATCCACTACATAAACAAACTCAAAGAACAAAACCACATGGTCAATTCATTGGATGCTGAAAAAGCATTTGACAAAATTCAGCATCCTTTCATGTTTAAAGTCTTGGAGAGAAAAAGAATTCAAGGTCCATATCTAAACATAGTAAAAGCAATTTACAGCAAACCAGTAGCCAGCATCAAACTAAATGGAGAGAAACTTGAAGCAATCCCACTGAAATCAGGGACCAGACAAGGCTGCCCTTTTCTCCTTATCTTTTCAATATTGTACTTGAGGTACTAGCTCATGCAATTCGACTATATAAAGAGGTCAAAGGGATACAAATTGGAAAGAAAGAAGTCAAACTATCATTATTTGCAGACGACATGATAGTCTACCTAAGTGACCCAAAGAACTCCACTAGAGAGCTCCTACAGCTGATAAACAACTTCAGCAAAGTGGCAGGTTATAAAATCAACTCAAGCAAATCAGTGGCCTTCCTATACTCAAAGGATAAGCAGGCTGAGAAAGAAATTAGGGAAATGACCCCCTTCAAAATAGCCACAAACAGTATAAAGTATCTTGGGTTGACTCTTACCAAACATGTGAAAGATCTGTATGACAAGAACTTCAAGACTCTGAAGAAGGAAATGGAAGAAGACCTCAAAAAATGGGAAAACCTCCCATGCTCATGGATCGGTAGAATAAATATAGTTAAAACGGCCATTTTGCCAAAAGCAATATACAGATTCAATGCACTACCCATCAAAATCCCAACTCAATTCTTCACAGAGTTAGAAAGAGCAATTATCAAAGTCATCTGGAACAACAAAAAACCCAGGATAGCTAAAACTATTCTCAGCAACAAAAGAAAATCTGGGGGAATCACTAACCCTGACCTCAAGCAATACTACAGAGCAATAATGTTAAAAACTGCATGGTATTGGTACAGTGACATGCAGGAGGATCAATGTAACAGGATTGAAGATCCAGAAATGAACCTACACACCAATGGCCACTTGATCCTCGACAAAGAGGCTGAAAACATCCAATGGAAAAAAGATAGCCTTTTCAACAAATGGTGCTGGTTCAACTGGAGATCAGCATGCAGAAGAATGCGAATTGATCCATCCTTGTCTCCTTGTACTAAGCTCAAATCCAAATGGATCAAGGACCTCCACATAAAGCCAGACACTCTGCAGCTAATAGAAAAGAAACTGGGGAAGACCCTTGAGGACATCGGTACAGGCAGAAAGTTTCTGAACAGAACACCAATAGCGTATGCTCTAAGATCAAGAATTGACAAATGGGACCTCATGAAATTACAATGTTTCTGTAAGGCAAAGGACACCATCAAGATGACAAATCGGCAACCAACAAATTGGGAAAAGATCTTCACCTATCCTACATCAGATAGAGGGCTAATATCCAATATATATAAAGAACTCAAGAAGTTAGACTCCAGAAAACCGAACAACCCTATTAAAAAATGTGGTACAGAGTTAAACAAAGAATTCTCACCTGAAGAACTTCGGATGGAGGAGAAGCATCTTAAAAAATGCTCAACTACATTAGTCATTAGGGAAATGCAATTCAAAACAACCCTAAGATTTCATCTTACACCAGTCAGAATTGCTAAGATTAAAAATTCAGGAGACAGCAGGTGTTGGAGAGGGTGTAGAGAAAGAGGATCACTCCTCCACTGCTGGTGGGGTTGCAAACTGGTACAACCACTCTGGAAAGCAGTCTGGCGGTTCCTCTGAAAACTGGGCACCTCACTTCCAGAAGATCCTGCTATACCACTCCTGGGCATATATCCAATGGATTCCCCACCATGTAATAAGGATACATGCTCTACTATGTTCATAGCAGCCCTATTTATATTTGCCAGATGCTGGAAAGAACCCAGGTATCCCTCAACAGAAGAGTGGATGCAAAAAATGTGGTATATCTACACAATGGAGTGCTATTCAGCCATTAGAAACAATGAATTCATGAAATTCTTAGGCAAATGGATGGAGCTAGAGAACATCATACTAAGTGAGGTAACCCAGACTCAAGAGGTGAATCATGGTATGCACTCACTAATAAGTGGTTATTAACCTAGAAAACTGGAATACCCAAAACATAATCCACACATCAAATGAGGTACAAGAAGAAAGGAGGAGTGGCCCTTGGTTCTGTAAAGACTCAGTGAAACAGTATTCGGCAAAACCAGAACGGGGAAGTGGGAAGGGGTAGGTGGGAGGACAGGGGAAGAGAAGGGGGCTTACGGGACTTTCGGTGAGTGGGGGGCTAGAAAAGTGGAAATCATTTGAAATGTAAATAAATTATATCGAATAAAAAAAGAGATATTAAAAAAATTTTTAAAAAAATGAGGTAAAGAGTTCAAGAATTTTCACCTGAGGAACTTCAGATGGCAGGGAAACATCTTAAAAGATGCTCAACTTCTTTAGTCATCAGGAAAATGCACATAAAAATATCCTGAGAAGTTTATTTGGGGGTAACAGTTTCAGAGTGTTTAAACCCATAATCATCATGGTAGAGAACATTTCACATTTAAACAATCATAGAAGAGATCATTCCCTACTCTCTCTAGATTTCTGTTCAAAATTTGAGCTTTTGAAATTTTAAGCTTTTACTTAGAAACGTGTCAATTCTCTATCACATATTTTCTTTTTTGAAGATTTACACTAAGTATACTAATTTTCTTTCTACTTTTTCTAAAAAGTTTATTACTTTGTTTAAAAAATACATTGTGTACCACTTTGAGAGACAGAAACTTAGTATTTTAATGAAAAAGTTTATGTCATATCTATCAAAATATGCAGATTATATTTATGAGATGTTTCCTTTCTATTGCTTCAAAAAAAAAAAAAAATAAGTCATGACCTGATGGGAAGGCAAGGGTTACTTCATCATTGACTTTGTTGATTATCACAAGGAAAGTCAGAACAGGATGTCTAAATTTGCTTTGCATAGTTTTCTCAGTCTATTTTCTCATACAAGCCATAAGTTTCACTACGTATGGTAGGATGGAACTGGTACACCAATTACCCATCAAGAAAATGGCTCAAAACTTGTCTATAAGAAAATCTGAAAAGGGTAGTTTCTTCAAATTAGGTTTTCTTCCCAAATAAGTCTATTTCATGTCAAATTAATGAAATTAAGAAGACCCACAACAGATAACGAATTATTTCTGCTAAATATATGCTAGTAATCTAGATATCTTCAATAAATGCACTGTTTCTATCATAGTTATAGCGCATCAAAATTTATTTTTATCTAATTTATACCACACATTGCATCTTTCTGATGACATGCTCTGCTCTCAATGTTGAAACCCCAGTATTGCAGGGTTTTTGGTGTAATTTTCCTTTTATGTTTTACCTTTAAATATATATTAGTTTCTTGAAAACATGGGGGGATCCGGGAAAGGGGAAATCATTTGGAATGTAAACAAAGAATATAGAAAAAATATTAAAAAAAAACATGTATTGCTTAGTACTTTCAAAATTTGAAGCATGGTATTTTATATTAAAAATTAGTAACTTATACGTCCACAATATGCTGTATTCATTAACAAACACTTAAACCTTTTAGAAAAAGAAATCGCTTGGTTCAAAAGGTAGAGTACCTTCAACTAATATATGCACATACACTGGGATATTGTCAAACTGTGGGATAGCAAATGACAATCATTTGTAGAAACAGTATTGGAAAATCTTCAAATATGGAATTCACTGAGCACATTTTTCTAGCTTACTATTTAATTCTTGCTTGTGATAATTACAGAACTCAATAGATGTGATAATTACAGAAGTAAATAGAATTAAAAGCGGAACAAAACGCCCATGGGAGGAGAAAGAGAGACAAAGTATGAAACAGAGACTGAAGGAAATGTCATCTAGAGGCTGCCCTACTTGGGGAACCATCATTAATTGAACTAAGCCAGACTGATAAATTCACATTTTAAGTGACTATACTAAAGCAAGTGGCATAAGCTTCAAGGGTTGACTTCCTACTTTTGATTTCTGTGAAGTTTGTCCAGAGGGAGCAATGCTTCTTGGTGAGAAATAAAACATCCCATGTGATCATGAGAAAACTGTATTTTTAGGAGGCCCCATTAGATCAAAGGTGTAACTTTTGAATCCTTAAACATCACAGAAAGAACAATACCAAAGTTATGGAAAGGAGATAGGCCCTCACCCTTGTGGACAGACAAGGAGTAGTCCTCTTTACTTCTATAGAGAAAGTTGATCCAGGTACTTCAGAGAACTCTAGAAAGTCCTTAACTGTGAATATCCAGAGAAGCTTGACAGTAATCTGTGGCTATTTCTCACAAGTGGGGTCAAAGAACCCGAATATGTTTTTCTCTATTTAAACTTACAATAAGCCACATATGTGGGTGTGGAGGACAGTTAGCTTTCTGGTGAGCAGATTAAAGAGAGATTTTTCTTGGATCCTGGCTGAGGTTTTTATTCATAGTCCATGGCACTTGTAATCAAGATCTCTGAGGACTGACCAACAAGGGCGGAGGGAGAGACTTTCTTCTCTCTTAGTTGAAGTGTAGTCCTGAGTCAGGCATGAGCAAAGAGAGAAGCTCCTGTGCATTCTTGTTCACAAGGATTCAGTCTGAAATACACTAGAGCTGAGACTGAATGTTTGAGACACACTGCTCAGTCACAATGTCAGTTCTGCAGCATGCTTCATCAAAGGGACATGTCTCATATCACTCAGACAGAGGAAGAATCAAGTCATTTTATTTATGGTCAGCCAAACTCTTTGCCATACCCTTAATGTAAGGTGCAATTACAGTTTCAGTAAATAACCCTAAGGCCCACTTCAAATGATAATCCAACTGTTTGTCAGTCCCTTTGAAGATATGGATTTGTTTAATTCTGACTTGATTTCATTATTAGCTTGACTCACAAATTATCCTGGTTCTTGAAGGATGCATCTGAGTACCCACTGTGAATTCATCAATGCTCTTGCATGCTGATAGTAAAAGGGCTATATTTGTGGCCTTCTTAAAATTTTGAGATCTGAAGTCCTTTGTTTATTACGATACATGTGTCAGGGCCTCTGTAGGCCTGACCTATGTAGCACATATGTTCCGAAATGGTAACTCTGAGAGCTCTTTGAACAAATAAAAAATATCTGAGGGTACAAGTTCTCAAGGGAATTATATGTTGTTAATGCTGTCTTCAACACTGGGAATTGCCTGATATATTTGATGTTGAGGGGATACATCTGAAACACCCATGAGTTATTGATGAAAGTTATGAGACATATTCTTTCTATTTCATGTATGTGTGTATACTGTCCCAGTCTTTAGAAACACAAGAAGTTGGCATTAGTTGACCATTACTGATGGTCTTGCTTGGAATTGACGTTAGTATCTCCCATCAGGCATGCCATGCTATTAACTGCTGAAACATATTTCCAGCCCCGGTACATTGGTGGCACATTGTGCAGAAGAAAATTGCACTATATTTTCTTCTGAGGAATAGTGAGTTCTCTGTTGCCATTGGGTAAGTGGTATTATATGTGGGGTAGGTGGAGCCATAGTGAGATAAATCTAGGCCTCTAGGAATGAGCAGGATACTTGATGTGGTCTCCATTAGTAACTGGTAAGTGTCTGGGAGCCACAGTGGCTAAATGATACATTATCAGAGCTTCTGTTCCTAGTGACCAAGGTGCTAGTATCTTTTGTGCAGAATGGTAGGTTCCCATTTCAGATGGGAGAGACAAAAAGTGTGCAACATTTCCATGGGTTGTTGAAGTAGCACCAGTACTCTGGATGTTTGTGGAAAGATCCATAGGCCTTTTCAAAGACATGACAGTTCCTCTAAACCCAGGAGAGGATGCAGAAATCTCCATAGGCATCTGAACTGAGGGTACATGTCCTAAAATCCCTTGTGCTGGTAGGAACAATTTACATCTCATGGGAGGTAGGACAAATGTTGTGTAAATTTTAATAAAGATGAAAAACTTTTGAACACCCTGAGCAGATGACAAAATTCCTTTCCCTTGTGTACACAGAACTCCAGGATAAAATGCTACATTTCCTAAAGACATTTGGAAAGTTCATAGAGTCTATATATTCCTGCTTAGACTTTGATGGTACCAGTAATTCTATGCTAGATGGTAAATGTTCTCCTGCAAGAGTGCTGGAGGAAGAAGGACTTTTAGATTGTTTAGAAGAAATTGAATTTTTCAGATAAGGTTGGGCTAATGATATGTCTAGATTGTATATTTTTAGGCTTCGACTTTTTCTTAACTTTGTAATACGGAAACGTTGAATTTCAGAAGTTTAATTTGGAAAGTGATAATTTAACATTGAGCATAGGGTAAATGTTCTGGAGCATTTGACAGAGATGAATAAATGCCCTAAAGTCCTGGGGTAAACATGCTAGAGTCTTTCCGGTAGACAAAGAAAGCCTGTAAGACATTTGTGAAGATAAGAAATGTCTAACATGCCCTTTGGAAGATTGGCAATTTTCCACACTCCCTTGGTCAACTTTGGAATTTTCCAAGTATTTGGGATAGATATTGATGGTATGGTACACACCTGTTTGTAAATTTTGTTGTTTTTCTGACAGCAGGAGATGATTGCAAGCCCCACAATTGTAGAAGTTGCTAAGCATTCTTTTTCAAAAGGATCAACATTTAAATTGTGTATTCTAGAACCTAAATGTCTGTGGACCACTTTGGAAGAGGTTTAATGTTTACAATTCCCCCCCAGAGAAGGCATGTTAATAAAACTCTCTTGGAAAGATGGAGATAATAATAAATTACCCTGTTCATAAAGGGTAGATCCCATGGCCTCCTGCGCAGATGGGAAAGGTCTTAATGTGTTTTGTGTACTTGTAAAAGACTGTTGTTTATGAGTGAGGGGAAGGTACTAAAGCTGCCTGTGTAGATATGTTCTCACCTTGAGCACCATGGGCATATGTGAGAAGTGTAAGAGCCTTATGGGCAGTTAGGGAAGTTTCTAGGCCTCCATGATTACTTGTGGTGTCTGGGATGAGAAATCTAAATTGTTAAAACACCTCCATTACATTCCCTCAGGGAATATTGTGGGTTATTTTTTGTTAATTGATTAATGTGAGTGATTCCGGCCCACTGTGTGACAAAAAGTCCTGGGTTATATAAGAAATCATCTGAGTAAGTTATGGAGAATAGGCCAATAAGCAGCAGTCCTCCATGACTTCTGCTTCAGTTCCTGCCTCCAGATTCCTTCCCTGACTTCCTGACCTGAATCTACCCAGGGATTAACAATAAGCTATGCAATGAAATAAACCCTTTCCATCCCAAGTTGCTTTTGCTCATTGTGTGCAATGGCTGTTGTTGATTGTCAGCTTGACTCCACCTGGAATGTGCAACATGCCAGAAATGGAATATATATCTGGGAGTGATTTCCTGCTCGGTTTGAAGAAGGTAAATTCCCTTGTAAACTGGATGTGGGAAGACACATCTTTAATCTGAGCCACACCTTCTACTGGAAGACTTTATAAGGGTGTGGAAGAAAGAAGATTTTCCTCTTTGCCTGCTTGCTCTTTCTGTGCTGGCATACCCATTCTTAACTGGCATAGGAGCCTATACTTGCATCATATACTGAAGACCAGCTGAGACATCCGGTCTATAGGGTTGAGCAACTGTTATATTGTTGAACTTTCCCTTCACAGTTAGTCATTCCTGGATTAGTGGCACTGCAGGTTTAAATCATCCTTAACATCAGTGATTCTTTCCATAAGTTCTGCGGCTCATGGAGAAGCCTGATTAATATGTTGTTTTATCTCATCAATAGAAATTCAAAAACAGAAATCAGTACCAGATCATTAGTTAGTAACACCTAATACTCATGAAACCAGCACACAAATGGCACGCAATATGTGTTTAGTGAATGAAAGCCTCAATCATCATCACCAGTATTATTATTATCATTTGTTTATTTGTATGTTTCTGTCTCCCAAGTTCCTACAGACCCAACTTATTACTTAAGCATGTACAAACACAGATGCCATTAGTTTCGCCATTTAATTTCCTCTGAATTTCTCTTTCTTGCCACTAGGTGATCGCCATATGGTGGGGTAGATTCAGAGGCCTTGAATTGCCTGGAATTGCACAGTTCTTGAAAACAGAGATTTAGATTCAGTCTCCTAAACTGCCAGTTTGAAGCTTGTCATGGAGTCATCCTAGCTTTCTCACTTTAAATGTCCACTGTACCACAGGTTTTCTGTGATCAGAGTAAATCAATTCCATGGTAAATAGATGCCTCAAGAACCAGATAAAATGTTAGAAGGGTGAGACAATTCCCAAGGGAATCCAGGACTAATAAGGCCATAATAGTTTTGGTTTCTCATTAATACTGCAACTTGTGAACCCAAGGTTCATTCCACTGCTCTCAATATTTCCTTATGCTGGCTGGTAATGTCCTTTGGTCCACTACAAATGAAAAGCGTTTGATTCAAGATACTGTAGAATATTAATCCTAAAAGACACCATGCTAGGATTCAGCCTTTGATGAAGTCTCTCCAGATTCCCACTCAGCAAATTCTCCAGTGTAACAAAAACATATTATTGTAGGTTTTTCCCTCTGCATTGTATTAATTCAGCAAGATAAAACCTGTTCATTAATTCTAAGTGAGAGATGTCAACACAATGTTTTTAGACCCCTATCCAACTCACCCAGCACAGAGAAAATTATTTTTCTGCTTTTAGCTTGAGAAAGTTTGCCAACCTTGTTCTACTTCCAGTGTTTAACTCTACAATGCTCCAAGGACACTTGCTCCAGATAATCTCTAACCTTCCTTATGGCATAAACTATTGCCTGATTTCCTCATTCAGTATTTTCTCATTCCATGCTTAATATTTCCACTACCCCTTGCCTTGTGAATTGTGTCTTCCACCCCTTTGCTTGTGATTTTCCCCCTTAAAGTACCCCTGACTTTAGTTGCCCGGGGCCCCACACTCCTCTACCTCTGTGCAGTATATGGCTGTTGACCCCAGAGCTCTGGAATAGAAGAAATCCTCATGTTCTTGCATCAAGACATTTTCTTGAGAGTGATATGGGTGTCAATTTCCTAGGCATGGGGCGCTGGAGCACCCTTGCTTTTAGGGGTTTTACATTTTCTTCATGTGTTGGCCTTGAAATGAGACTTTCCTTCACATGCGAGAACTGACTTGGAGGTATAGGGGATCCCCTCTGAAATATGTGGGTGCCATCTGGTATATGTGTCTTGAGTGTCTGTCCTGCTCTGTTTTCTGAATCTGAGGAGGTGCACAATTTTGGTAGGCACCAGTCATTTTGGATCATGAAAACCAGAGGGCCATTGTGAGGAGATGTGCACTGTAGACCACATGCTGTGACTCTGGGAGATTCCCAGGGAATTTTGAAGGAATTCCAGGAACCCTGGAAGATTCTAGTCTGAGTGTTAGAAGAGACATGGTAGTTCTACTGAATTGGAGAACTTATAAACCCTCCTGGCCATCTGGTTTTCTGATCTGGTTCTGTCCTTCTCAGTTGAGGCAGATACTTGTCAGTTTTGTGTGACTCTCTCTACAGTTTGATCACTAGATTGGTACCATGGTTTGTTTTCTCGCTGTTTCACCATTTGTCAAAGCCTGTGTCTATAAGCCTTTCTGAAAATTTTGGTTTTGCTTGAAAGGTTCTGGGGCTCATAGAGACTGTCTGGTGCAAGGCTTTCAACTGGCAGCTGCTAGAGTCGAGACCACGGGGGACTGGATGAAGCTTTAGACCCAGTATAGAGCTGAGTAAGGCTCTCCTCCATCTGTAAATAGCAAGTCAGTAACAGGGGAAGCCATTATTTTACTGAAATCTGGTTTATCTGGTTCTTGCAGTGTGTGCAGGAACACCTGGTGTCTGAAACTGTGCACCTTTAGGGACAAATTGTATGATTTTTCTTGCCCAGTGTTCTTGAATCTATAGCCCTGATAGTGGCAGGTCAGGCTCTCTATGTTGTGTTGTTTTGTATCTGTGTTCTGTGTTCATGGATTTAGACAGATGATATTATTTGGACTTTAGATCTACTGAAAAGCAACTTTCTCTATGGCACCAAACTCAGGTCACATGACTCAAGCACGCCAACTGAGAACCAAAGGAGATATAAAATACTTGGACTCTGACACCCCCAGTTGGGGAAAATAAGTCTTGACAAGGCACTCAATGTGACAGGTGTGAGCATTTGGGTTTAAGTAGATACGATGGTTTATTTTTTTATTTTAAATTTTTTAAATTATTTTGATTGATGTGATTGTTAAACTTTGTGGTTATATTGTTCCTCTTGGAGAGAGGTCAAAAAAAGAGAGACCTCCAGAAGTCTAGATTCTAAAATATTAAGTGAAAAAAATCTGTCTTTGTGATACAAAATCTATATAAGTGTTAAGCTCAAGGCATACGTTTTTATTTGATACAGGTTTTATTTTGATACAAAATCAAGGTTTTCATTGGAATAAATATTAAAAATTTGAAAGAACAGGACTTACTCCCAATTCTTTGTTCTTATTACTACTATTCTGACATGTTTAAACCTGTGAGTTTATGGCCAAATAGAAATATAAGACTCCGAGTTTATTTTTAGTGTGGTTTCTGGGTTTTAATCAGAAATAGATGAAGATAATTTAACAGACAACTGTCCACATTAATTTTCATAAGTAGTTGGTTTTCAAAAAATGTCAAAAATCTGTGAAATATGATGTTTAAGTCATAAAAGCTGTGTTAAGCTTTCTATATATTTTTAGTTAATATTGGTCACTCTTAGAACTCTGATGGGGTTGAAAACCATTAGTCGCACAGACATCCCAAGATGTTTAATCCTGAGAAAGCTGATCTAGATTAAAATAATTGATTTTCATTTTTTGATATTTGTTTCAAATTTCAAACATTTTATGTGACTTAAAATTTAAAGCCAGGACATGTGTCAGTTCTTACAATGTTAATTTTTAAGTGTTAATTCTGACAGTCTTTTAAGATAATACAGATGAAAGGGTTCTGTTTAATTGACAGGGATGATAAACTAGGTGTTATGTCTATCTTATAGTTTTTAATTTACAAAAAGGTAATAATTGTGCTCAATTTATGTTTAGAAATGACCAGAGAGTGGATCAGGAGAGGACCTGAGACCACCTACCTTGATACCATGGTAGCTCCTCACTAAGGGTATATTGCCCAAGAAACTAATTAATCTCTTTGAGACTTTTATTTGTAATACAGGAAGCCAAAAAGATTACCCCCTCAGACAAAATGTAAGAGGCACATGAAAGAACAACACCAGACTCCAATAGCAGGTCTTGAGGGCATGGAAACCCACAAATTTGAACAAGTTATGTAAGGCAGAGCAGAGACCAGATGAGTCACCTGTAGCTATTCTAGAGCAGCTCATAGAGGCATTCTGCCAATAAACACACTATGTATCTAAGGGCAAGGAATATAAAGCTATTATGACATTGGCTTTTATAGACAGTGCTAGTAGAGATATAAGGAAATAGCTTCAGAGCCTAGAGGGTTTTTCAGATTGCTGAGAAGGACTGTAGAAGGTTTTAGTGTATGTTTGTGAGAAAATCTGTAGAGAGATTTAGTACAGTTTGCTGAGACAGGGAGATAGAGGAGGAGAAGAAACAGAAAAAAAAATGACAGAAAAGAAAGCTACAGAGAATCCTGGATATAATAATTTAAAAAAGCAAAAAATAAAAATAAAAAATAAAGACAGAAAAGGACCAATGTGAATACTATAAGGGGAGAGGCCACTGAGTCAGAGTGTACCCTAACAAATAGAAGCAGGGATCTGGAAATCCCAAATCTTGGGAAAAGTGGCCCAAATGGTAAACCCAGGTGTTAGCTCTGGGTAAAGACAGTGACTAGTGGAAAAGAGGTTTCTGACCACCTCCCCCAACCCTAAATAGCTATAGGAGTGAAAGAGAAACCCACTCAGTTCTTGGTGGACACAGGGGCTCAACATTTGGTCTTCAAAATAATTGGTGGTGTTTCCAAGAAAAGATCTTGAGTCCAAGAGTCCACTGGCACCAAATACATTCATGGACTACACGAAGAACAGTGGACCTAGGGATGGGGTGGATAGTGTCACCCTATACTGTTCCAACTCTCTTTTGGAGTAAATCATACTCTCTAAAATAGAGAGGGGACAAACATATATATATATATTTTGAATCAGTGTTTACATTTTGTCATATTGTCTCCTGAATCTGAAGGGACAAATTAAATATATTCAGTTTTAGAACAACATATTAACTTAACAGTGTGTTCCATACAGACTTGCAGTTCCAGGTTCAGAACCTCACACATATACATACACAAACACAAACAAACACAAACACACATATGCACACAAACACACATACATACATGTGTCATACTCAACCAAACAAAACATAATAGAAAAGTCACAAATCTGGGAAGGATTATGTGAAAAAAGAGATTGGGGCAATGGATTCAGAAAATAGGACATATTTACAGTATAGAATACAACTCAACTATTAAAAACAATGAAATTATGTAATTTTAGGGAAGTATGTGGAACTGGAGAATGCCATCCTGAGTTAGGCGTCCCAATTGCAAAAGAATACACATGGAATGCACTCAATGATAAGCTTGGAATACACAAGTCTCAACTCACATATGAAATCATTCCCAAGAAGAAGTAAGGAGAGAGTCTTGGTCCTGGAAAGGTTCAGTGTAGCATTTCAGGGAATACAAAGAAAGGGAAACAGGGAAGAGGTGATTGGAAGAAAGAGGGAGGCAAGGGATCTTATGGGACTTTTGAGGACCTTTCTAGGTTTCCTGGAAAGGGGATATCATTTAAAATGTAAATAAAGAATATATCAAATAAAAAAAAAAGAAAAATGGAAGGGTAAAGAGAGAACAGCAAAAAAATTAGACAATATTATATGTGTGTGCCTGTGTGTGTCTGTGTGTGTTTGTGTCTGTGTGTGTGTGTGTATGTGTGTGTGTGAATTTCTCAAAGAAAAAACTTCATATAAAAAGAATGATGAAAAAAAGGAATTTGATTTAATTGAGGTAATTGTATATCCAGTCACACTGATGAAGTTGTTTCTCAGCTGTAGGAGTTCTCTTCTGGAGTTTCTTGTGCCTCTTAAATATACTATCATCTCATCTGCAAATAGTGATAATTTGACTTCTTGCTTTACAATTTGTATCCCTTTGATCCCCTTTTGTTGTCTAATTGCTCTAACTAGAATCTTAAGTACTATATTATATAAATATGGAGATAAAAGGCAGCCTTGTCTAATCCCTATTTTGGTGTGATTGCTTCTAGTTTTTCTCCATTTAGTTTGTTGCTAGCTACTGGTTTGCTGTATATTGCCTGTACTATGTTTAGATATGGACCTTGAATTCCTGTTCTTTCCAAAACTTTAACATGAAAGGATGCTGACTTTTGTCAAATGCTTTTTCATTATCTAATGAAGTGATCATGTGTTTTTTTTTCTTTGAGTTTGTTTATGTAGTGGATTATATTGATAGCTTTCCATATATTGAGCAATTCCTGCATCCCTGGGATGAGATCTACTTGTTCATTTTGAATGATCATTTTGATGTGTTCTTGGATTCAGTTGGCAAGAATTTTATTGACTATTTATGAACCGATATTCATAAGGGAAATTATTCTAAAGTTCTCTTTCTTTGTTAGATCATTGTGTGGTTTTGGAATCAGTGTAATTGTGGCTTCATAGAACGAATTGGATAGTGTTCCTTCTATTTCTACTTTGAGGAATATTTTAAAGAGTATTGGTATTAGGTCTACTTTGAAGGTCTGATAGAATTCTGAACTAAAACCATCTGGTCCTGGGATTTTCTCTTTTTTTTTTCTTCCTTTTTTTCTTTTTTCATTTTCCTTTTTTTTTCTTTCTTCCTTCTTTTCTTTCTTTCTTTCCTTTTCTTTTTCTTTTCTTCTCTCTCTCTCTCTCTCTCTCTCTCTCTCTCTCTCTCTCTCTCTCTCTCTCTCTCTCTCTCTCTCTTTTGGTTGGGAAACTGTCAAGGGTCACTTCTATTTCATCGGGGGTTATTGGACCATTTAGATTGTATATCTGATCCTGATTAAATTTGGTAGTAGGTAACTGTCTATGAACATATTCATTTCATTCAGATTTTCCAGTAGTGGTGAGTGTAGGTTTTTGTTGTAGAATCTGACAATTTTTTGAAATTTCTCAGTTTCTCTTGCTATGTATCCCTTTTGATTTCTAATTGTTTTAATTTGGATAATGTCTCTGTGCTCTCTGGTTATCTGGCTAAAAGTATATCTATCTTGTTGATTTGTCTAAGAACCAGTTCCTGGTTTTGTTGATTTTTTTGTATAGTTATTTTTGATTCAACTTGGTTGATTTCATCCCTGAGTTTGATGATTTCTTGTCTTCTGCTTCTCTTGAGTGTATTAGCGTCTTTCTGTTCTAAGTCTTTCAGGTGTGCTGTTAAGCTGCTAGTGCAATCTCTCTCAAGCTTTGTATTGGAGGCATTCAGTGCTAAGAGTTTTCCTCTTAACACAATTTTCCTTGTGTCCCATATATTTGGCAATGCTGTTCCTTCATTTTCTTTAAATTATAAAAAAAAATTAAAATAATAAAATAATTGTTTTCTTTTTTTATTTATTCATTGACCTGGGTATCAGTGTTCATCTTCCGTATATATGGGACTTTGTGTTCTTTTTGTTACTATTGAAGTCCACCCTTACTCCATATTGATCTGATAGGATTTATGAGATTGGATTGATCTTGATATATCTGCTGAAGTCTGTTTTCAGACCAATTATAGGTTTAAATTTTGGGAAGATACCGTGAAGTGCTTAGAAGAAGGTATATTCTTTTGATTTAGGATGGAATGTTCTATAGATATCTATTTAATCCATTTGTTCGAAACTTTTTTTTTTAGTTTCACTGTGTCTGTTTAGTGTTTGTTACACTGATTTGTCCATTGAAGAGAGTGGGGTCTTGAAGTCACCCACAATTATTAAGTGGGTTGTGATGTAGGCTTTAAAGTTTCTTTTATAAATGAGCATTCCCTTTTATTTGGAGCATAGATGTTCAGAATTGAGAGTTCATCCTGTCAGATTTTTCATTTGTTGAGTGTAAGGTGTCCTTCTTTGTCTTATTTGATAACTTTTTTTATGAAAGACTATTTTATCCACTATTAGATTGGCTACTCAAGCTTCTTTCCTGGCACCATTTGCTTGGGAAACAGTTTTCCTGCCTTTTACTGTGAGATAGTGTTTAGCTTTGACACTGCAATGTATTTCCTTTATGCAGCAAATTGTCGAGTAATTTTTATATGTCTTGTCGGTAATTCTGTGTCTTTTTGGGGGGAATTGAATCCATTGATGTTAACAAATATGAAGAAACAGTGAATGTTGCTTCCTGCAATTTTTATGTATTTTTTTTTATATTGGTGTGGTTATGTTCGTTTTGATTTGTTTAAAGATTCTTTTCTTTTCTTTTCTATTGTGTTGTTTCAAATCATTTGTTCTTGTTTTCCAATTCATTATTCCTGGAAGGGCTGGATTTGTGGAAAACTTAGTTTTTTGTTTGTTTGTTTGTTTTTTGTTGTTGTTTTTCTGTTTGTTTGTTTGTTTGTTTGTTTTTTTATAAAATACCTTGGTTTCTACATCTAAGGAGACTGAAATTTTTCTGGATATAATACTTTGGACTGGCATTTGTGTTCCCTTAGGTTCTGCCTGACATCTGCTCAGCCTCTACTTGATTTTATAGTCTCTGGTGAGAAGTCCAGTGTAATTCTGATAGGTCTACCTTTATATGTTACTTAACCATTTTCACTTATTCTTTAGTATTCTTTCCTTGCTTAGCATATTTGGTATTATAGTTAGTATGTCACAGGAGGATTTCTGTTCTGATCCAATCTATTTGGAGTTCTCTAGGCTTCTCGTATGTTCAAAGATATCTCTCTCTTTAGGTTAGGGTAGTTTTCTTTTATAATTTTGTTGACAGTATTTACTGGCCCTTACGTTGTAAATCTTCACTCTTTTCTATACTTTTAATCCATAGTTTTGGTCTTCTTATTGTGTCCTGGACTTCCTGTATGACTAGGGTTCACACTTTTTGAATTTTGCATTTTCGTTGACTGTAGAGTCAATGCTTTCTAGAGTATCCTCAGCACCTGAAATTCTTTCTTCTATCTCTTGTATTATCTTGTTGATGTTTGCATTTATGACTCCAGATTTTTTCTCCAATTTTGTTTTCTATTTCCAAATATGTCTCCCTTTGTTATTCATAGCTGCGTTTATTTCTGTTTTTAGATCCTGGATGGTTTGGCTCATTTTTTCACTTGTTTATTTATGTTTTCCAGTAATTCTTTAATGGATTTTTGTGGTTTTTTTCCAGGGCCTATGCCTGTTGACACATGTTCTCTTTCACTTTTTCAAGAATTTTTGTGATTTCTCTTTATGGGCTTCTAGCTGTTGACATCTCCTGTATGTCTTTAAGTGATTTTTTGTGTTTCGTTTAGAAGGGTTTCTACCTTTTCACTTATTTTCTCCTGAATTTCTTTAAGGGTGTTTTTTATGTCTTCCTTGAAATCCTTTAGCAGCATCATGAGGTATAATTTTAAAATCAGGACTTGCTTTTCTGCAGTGATGATGTAGCTAGAACTTCTTTTGTTAGAGAACTTGGTTCTGATGGAGCTATGTTGCTTTTGTTTCTGTTGGTGATGTTCTTGATTTTGCTTCTTGCCATCTGGTTATCTTTATTGTAAGCTGGTGTTACTGTGTCTGACTGTGGCTTCTCTGTGCTCCTGGGAGGCCCATTCTCTCTGTGTACACTGCTGTGTAAGTACTTCTGCAAAAAACACTCTCTTGTACTTATATTTGCGTATGTAAAAATGAGGCTCAGTTCAAATCTGGGTGCAGGCAGTGATTGAAAGAATCCAGTCCCAGGCTGTTTCTAGGCTCTTGTGTCCTCAGGGTGCCTGGCTGTTTCCTCTGAGCAGCAGAAGTCGTCCTAGTATACTGTTAGATCTCCTCAGTGCTTAGCTACTTTCGTGCATGGCAGAGTATAGTGCAAAGCCGGAGACAGAAATTTGAAGGCTCCTCCCTGAGTGTTCCTCATGGGCTACTATGAGCTGCAGAACAGTTCTCACTGAGGCTGGATGTCTCCTCTGTGCCACTGGGTGAATAGCTGGCTCCTTGTGCCACATGGAGATGGTACACTGTCATAAATTTCTATTAGGATGTTTGCTATTGGCAGTAGGGATCCTGGACATAGTATAACGACTATTGACAGCTGTATCATTGCCATCAGCAATGACAGAAGTCATTATGGGCATAGAGCACTTCTACAGTGACAGGATGATTCAATCACATCATTTACTCTTCTGTTATCAGCAAGAATATCACTTATAACAAGGTCTAAAAAGATATAATACATGAATGTATCAGACATGTTGCCATAGCTTTCATGGTATGTAGGATCTTAGACATCAATATGATTTCGTGTGCATGCTAAAAATCTTAGCTCAATATGAAGATACCTTTCAGTGTGGAACATGAAATTAAGCCTTTTCTCATTTAGCAACACAGATTGCTGCCATCAACAGCAGTTTGGTTTGTTTGTTTGATTTTGTTTTGTTTTGTTTGGGAGGGGGAACTAGAAACTATGAATACTGACCTGGACTTTCATATACAACACTTCTGGCCACAGTAAACATAGACATCACCAATCTATTCAGAGACAACACTGTCTACAGATATCAATGTGTTTAAAAAAATCTCACAATAAATGAGTGATATCGATATATTTCTCATAGTAGAGAGGATGACTGATGTCATATTCTGGCTCCATGTGTCACTAAGGATGATTAAACCCAGGTTGCCTGTGGCATTCATAAACTTGGATATATCATGGTGTCTCTTTATTGCCAGGATGTACCAGGATCTTCAAAATATTTTCACAGAGAATGAATGACATTGAACAGGAAGCACATCATTACTATCAGGATCGATTATTGTCATCAAATTTGTTATAGTTGAGAGTGTATTTCTCAACAGTTAAATCACAGGTGACAAAACATGCATATACTGACATCAGCATAGATTCCAATGTCAATTGGTGTCCCTCATATTAATGTGGTTCTAAATAAGAGAATGGATTACTGACAGCATTGCTGCCTACAAAATCTAAAAATGTAAAAATGCAATGCTGTCTTTTCTCATGATATATCTATCAATTACCTCATCGTCCACAACAGGAGCTATACAAAAGCATCAGAGCTGTCATCAGAGTTGTGGAAGTTAGTATCTCAGACATCACTCTGATCTTCAATCCCAGCTCATTACACGTACCTAAATATAATATCAAGTGTCAGTCCAGACCTTAGAATTCACCATTCCAAAAGCAGCATCACAAATCAAAGCTATCATGATGTTCTCCATCAGCATATGAAACTATAGACTCCATCATGATTGTTGGCTACTTCATGTAGCAGTGACATCAACATATTATCAGTTTTCAGGTAGGATCAAAAGCATTAACGGTACACTCAGTAGATGCACGATGCACACAGCATTTACCTCATTAAGATATTAGGCAGGATTTTTGACTATTAATTTTACTACCAACTCTTATTATTGTGGTCACTCTCATATTATTGTGGTCACACAAGAAACAGCAGGGATCACTGACACATGGCTGTGAGAGACCTAAAGAGTAATAGAAATAAAATGGTGTCTGCTGTCATTATTCAGGTCGCTTCACTATATCATAGAACATAGAATTCTGTATGGCATGAGGGAGTAGTAATGACCTTGACCTTCATGCTTGACTCTGCTGGCCTCAGCTTTCTTTGACATTGATAATCTCTTCAGAAACTTCAAGGACAATGGGTTTCAAGATGACTACTAGAAACATTGGGAATGATTGCCATCTTCATAGTTCCTGCAGGTACTTTATTTAATGTTTTAGAAATAATAACATGGTTCTTAAGGACAGCTCACATAACTGCCTACAAATTTACCAATGGTCACATAGATCTTTGGCAATACCATGGTGTCTTTGCCACAAGTTTATATCAGTGACATCAAGATAGATTCAGATGGAAGAAGATTTTATGTTCAAAAACTACTTCTGCAGTTTCAGGACATTATTACCTCTTCTAGCGGCAGAAGGATCTTATAAATTACATGGTCAACATTGATAGCAATGTGCATGCATCATGGATATTTACATAGCTTCTTATTGCAGGTAAGCCCTCAAACATCAACCAGACTCAGAACACTTAACTCAAAACGATTTTGAGTGCACTATGGAACTTTGAATTTAATGGATTCTCATGCAGCAGAAAGATCATAGTCATCATCTTGATTTCCAACAGCAACAGGAACCATAGCTCCATTATGATTGCTCTTCAACACATGCAGTACTTACACAAACAAAGTTTCAGGTATCAGGTAGTATCATACACATAAAATGGTGTCCAGTAGCAGCACACAACACTTACCTCATTACACACTTCAGCAGCAGCACTGGAATTTCACAATAGACACTTCTGGTTGAAGAATTCCCGACAACTTTTAAAAGGCCCCACAGATAATGTGTTTCATAATAGTTACCAGTGGCATCAGGGGTGAGTACTCTTAATATATTTGCCCTGGCAGTTGGGATCAAAGATATCTTCAATCTTCTCAAAAGTGGCAATCTGAATCAGTTACAACCTGCTTCCATTTAGCAAAAGGGATCTCGAATTTATCATGGTGGATGTTGGCAGGTAGATTCAGGAAAATTAATGTATTTTCAGAGGACAGGTATGACCATGTACAGAAATACCTTGCTTGTAAATTGAAGGAGGTTTCTCTTAAATGGTTCAGAAGCGTGGAGTACTGACATCAGTAATAATTTTATTGGCAGCTGGAAACATTCACATTCTTGGGGCTTCAAGCACCAAAATACATTATATGGTCGATATGTTGTGCTACCGACATGCATCAGGCATATAAACTGAATTAATTTTGGCAGATAGGGTTTCAGATATCAATCTATCTTAAGTGCCAACTCAGAATACCTATCTTAATATGATTGTGGGTGTGAGGATGCACCATAAAATTCATTAGATTCTCAAGAGGCAACACCAATGATAGCCATCTCTATAATCTCCATCACATTAGTAATAATCAATTCTGTCATGATTTCTGGTCACAGTATGTCGTACTAACATCAACACAGCTTCTTCTTACAGGTAGTTTCACAGATATCAAAACATATACACGTTCAACATTGGGTGCTGTAAGTATGCATCAGGATCCTCAACTGAATTTACTGTGACATGTAGGATCTAGACATCAATCTGATCTCCAGTGCCAGCTATGTATAAGTACTTTACTATGATTGTGGACATGACTATGGACCATAATATTTATCAAATGCTCAAGAAGCAGCACCAATTACAACCATCACCAGGATCTCCATCAGGATAATCATATTTACTCCTTCATGACTTACTTCATTATAGCATAGGCAGCCTTACTGACAATGATCTTTGTAATAGACTCTTCTGGCTGAGGGTTCTCAGACGACAAGAATATCTTGAGGAGTTCTGTAGCCTTTACAGTGTGTTTCTGCAGGTTTTGATTCCTGTGCAGATGGACTCCACCTGGAAGTCTCTCAAGGTACACATAGTCAGGATATGTTCCAAGCTGACTCTGGTTCCTCCTGCAACTTCTCCAGTCTGTCTTTATCTGACATTCACATGAACCCCTTCCCCGGACACTTAGCCATCATCTTTTCCTTCTGCATTTCCTGATACTAGCTTATCACCACAAAGCCCAGTTGTACAAATTGTCTCAACTCCTTTAGCTTCCACCCTTTGTGTGCTTCCTGACTTCTCTCTTTTACTCCTTGTCTCTCTCTTTCTGTCTCTCTATGTCTCTCTCTATTTCTGAGTGTGTATGTGTGTGTGTGTGTGTGTGTGTCTGTGTGTGTGTCTGCTTCTGTGTGTGTGTCTGTCTGTCTGGAAATCTGGGAGTTTAGGAAAGAAGCTGGCTCTGAATTGTATTCAGCTTCCTGAATTAGCACAGGTATGGGTCATGTATCTTAGAAATGGGACTGGGGTCCCCAGAAAATGAGCACAAGATACAAATATTTCTGCAAGACACCACGTTTAACTCCTCAGAAAGGAAATAAATGTAATGATTTATCTGAAAAAAATGACGAAGGGGAAAAACATCAATTTTTAAACCTCAAATTTAAATAATAGAAATAAAATCAAATAGAATACTATTTGTTATCTACTGTAATTGTTTTTATAGTGAAGTTTTAGATGATAGAATGGATTAATTTACAGAATGTTTTTATACTTCACGGTGATTCTGAAGTGAGCAAATATGTGTTATTATATATAAGTACACTGTAGTTGTCTTTAGACACTCCAGAGAGGGTGTCAGATCTTATTCGAATGGTTGTGAGCCACCATGTGGTTGCTGGGATTTGAACTCAGGACCTTCAGAAGAGCAGTCAGTGGCTCTTAACCACTGAGCCATCTCTCCAGCGAGCAAATATTTTTATGGGAAAATTATACCTAAATCTTCAATGCAGTCTGACCTCCCTGTTGGTGAATCTTTCTTAGTCTATGTAGTAAACCGAATTAATATTTAAAGTCTCCTATGACAATGACATGTTGATATCTAAGATTCACAGTGTTAATGATGTTGCATTTTTACATATACCTTTGATAGGGCATAAAGAAATAAGATTTAGGTATTGAGAGTATGTGGGAATGAACATGATTTACTCAATTTAAAAATATTCGTCATTTCCTTGAGCAGATATAATTCCTTATAACTTTCAAATATCTATCTATCTATCTATCTATCTATCTATCTATCTATCTATCTATCTATCTATCTATCTATCCATCTTCATATATGTATGTGTGTGTTTATCTTTCTACCAATCCTTTCAACTATGTATCTATTATCAGACATATTTGTGAAAATTTTTACTTAATAAAAATACATATTCTTAAAAATTGTAAAAAGAATACATTTTAAAATCCAAAATATTGAAGAACTTTAAAGCACTTGTCACTGTCAGTTATAGCATGAGTCTTTGAATCTTGATATCACAATGGCCTGTCACCCTGAATACTATAGAATCATAAGACCTCAGTGGTTGGTTTACCAACTGCTATCTTTAGTTTGGTATTTAATGACTAAAAGGAAAGCGATAATTTCCCATCCATTGATTGATTCTTGACTCCAGGCTCCACTGTAAAGGTAAGTATATAACAACTAATTAGATTCTTATGATAGTTTATCGGATCAGCACTTGATCTATGTAGATTCCTCCAGATCTTCAGAGCTAATTAGTAACTTGGCAGTGGCTTCATTCAAGCATACTTATTACAAATATTCATTATTAATTCCCTAAAGAAATATAGTTATCATGTAATGGGAGATATGATTTGATCTTCTAAGAGAATGCTTTCTATAATTCTTAAAAAATACATACCCTTGCCATGAGAGAGGAACATTTTCTAGAATATCTAATTGTGTTTACAAACTTTTCGTATAAACTTGTCAGGTTCAACCTAAAACCTATGAGCTGTCTGATATTCAGGAAATTTCTAATTTTTTAAGTAGATATGGCATGAGTTTTTAAAAGTTATCAATATTTTAATGTTCATTCAGATAGAATGGAATCCCCTTTCCAAACATGTCCATTTACTTTGATTATTGCTACCATGAAACGGAGTTCATATAGCTTTTAAAAAATTATCTTTAAATTATTGTTGACCATGTTTGATGTTATCCATTTGCTGCTGTTCCTCATAACTCTGTTAATGTCATGGTTCCTAAATACTTTCCTGATAAAACCTGGTGTCTCACTACATATTCTTTGAAAGAAATATCATATGTATTGAGCAAAATAATTTTCACTTAAAATATGTTTTACTATTCAAATTGTATGCGCACGTTAGAGGAAAGAACCACAAATATCTGTCTACTGATCTATCATACATTTTTCTCTATATTCTATTATGTATGTAAGTTTTATATACATATGTATGGTTGTGAAAATGTTATACCTTACAAATTATTATGGCTCAACAACTATTAGAAACCATTTTTAAAGATCCTAAAAATAAGAAAAGGAATACATGTGATTCTTTATCAGTTGGAACGAGCCTTAGGATATTGACATCACAAAGGTTCTTCAGCCTGACTACTACAGAACCCTCAGACGTCAACATTGTGTTTAGCAACTGCAGTAACCAGTTTCGGGTCTAGGAGCAGGAAGGGAAAATTCAAGTTCATTGAAAGGTTCTCTCTGTCTGGCTCCACAGAAAAGTTATTTTTATAAGTAATGTGTTTCTCAGGATTGCCTAATTCTATAAAGAAATGTTCTATCTTTATTACTCCAGATCATATAAAATAATCTCAACTTAGTAGTGGTTTCTTTCTTTCTTTCTTTCTTTCTTTCTTTCTTTCTTTCTTTCTTTCTTTCTTTCTTTCTTTCTTTCTTTCTTTGCTTTCTTTCTTTCTTTTCGATATATTTTTTTATTTACATTTCAAGTGATTTCCCCTTTTCTAGCCCCCACTTCCCGAAAGTCCCATAAGCCACCTTTCCTTCCCCTGTTCTCCCAACCGCCCTTTTCCATTTCCCTGTTCTGGTTTTGCCCTATACTGCTTCACTGAGTCTTTCCAGAACAAGAGGCCACACCTCAGTGATTCTTGTACCTCATTTGATGTGTGGATTAGGTTTTGGGTATTCCAGTTTTCTAGGCTAATATCCAATTATTAATGAGTGTATACCATGATTGATCTTTTGATACTGGTTTACCTCACTTAATATGATGTTCTCCAGCTCCATCCATTTGCCTAAGAATTTCATGAATTCTAATTGTTTCTAATGGCTGAATAGTACTCCATTGAGTATATGTACCACCTTTTTTGCATCCACTCTTATGTTGAAGAATACATGGGTTCTTTCCAGCTTCTGGCAATTATAAATAGGGCTGCTATGAACATAGTGGAACATATATCCTTATTACATGCTTTGGAATCTTTTGGGTATATGCCCAGGACTGGTATAGCAGGATCCTCCAGAAGTGAGGTGCCCAGATATCTGAGGAACTGCCAAACTGATTTCCAGAGTGGTTGTACCAATTTGCAACCCCACCAGCAGTGGAGTAGTGTACCTTTTTTTCCACATCCTCACTAACACTTTCTGTCTCCTGAATTTTTAATCTTAGTCATTCTCACTGGTGTAAGGTGAAATCTCAGGGTTGTTTTGATTTGCAATTAAAAATAGTTATAAGAGAAATATTCAAAAGCAATCTTAATAACATTAATATGTGAGGAGTGTTATGATTTGATCATACAGGTGAACAATTTCTGTAAATTCTAAAAAAGAGTCCACTTAATGAGGATTATTTTATGTACCACCAAATTGTTTTAACCACCATAACTACAAAGATTTTTTGAAAGAATTGGTCCTATATATACATACATACATACATATATATGTATGTATATATGTATGCATATATATATATATATATATATATATATATATATATATATATATATATATATATATATATATATATATATATATATATATATTATCTCTCTATATATTTATGTGCCTGTTGTGATTCTGATATGTCTTCTTTGATATGTTACTTGCCCTTTTGTTCTTACTGCCCTAAGTATTCTTTCTTTGTTTAGTGCATTTGTGGTTTTGATTATTATGTGATGGGAGGCATTTCTGTTCTGGTCCATTCTGTTTGGAGTTCTGTAAGCTTCTTGTATATTCATTGGCATCACTCTCTTTAGGTTAGGAAAGTTTTCTCTCATAATTTTTTGAAGATATTTGCTGGCCCTTTAAGTTGTAAATCTTCACTCTTACCAGTGCCTATAATCCTTAGATTTGGCTTTCTCATTGTGTCCTGGATTTCCTGGATGTTTTGCATTTTCTTTAATTGTTGAGTCCATGGTTTCTATGATATCTTCAGAAACTGAGATTCTTTTTTCTATCTCTTGTATTCTGTTGTTGATATTTGCCTCTAAGGTCCCTGATTTCTTCCCAAGGTTTTCTATCTCCAAAGTTGTCTCTCTTTGTGATTCCTTAGTTGTTTCTACTTCTGTTTTTAGATACTGGAAGTTTTTGCTGAGTTCTGTCATTTGCTTGTTTGTGTTTTTCTCTAATTCTTTAAGAGATTTTTGTGTTTCCTCTTTCATGAATTCTGCCTGTTGATCAAACTTCTCCTGTATTTTTTTAAGTGATTTTTGCATTTTCTCCTTATTGGCTACTTACTTCTGATCCATATTCTCCTGAATTTTTTTTTTAAGTTATTTGTGTGTTTCCCTTGTAAGGGCTTCTAGCTTTTAATCATTTTTCTCCTGAATTTCTTTAAGAGATTTATTTATGTCCTTCATGTGTTCCTCTATCAGCATTCTTACCAATGCTTTTAAATCCAACTCTTGTTTTTCTGGTGTGTTTGGGTATCCAGGATATGCTTTTGTTGGAGAATTGTGTTCAGATGCTGCCATAATGTCTTAGTTTCTAAGAGCCATCCCTTTACCCTGTTGTTAGATAGTCATACTTTCTCTGTCTGGTGCTTCAACCTACTGAAGATCTTTAAGGTTATTTCTGCAACACTGGATGACTGGGTTTCCTCTGGCACAGATTACAGATATGCTGGGTTCCTCTTTTGTGCCTTTGGAGCCCTGGTCAGTCTTGCCTCAAGTAATGTTATACTTAGGTTATCAAGGTCAACCTGGTGTTCTCTGAGGGCTCTGTTATGGAGCTAAGATGGTGTGGTGGGGGTCACTACCTCTGGTGATTCTCACTTAGGGCACAGGTCCAACGATGGACTGGCTTGCAGATGAAACGCCCATGTTTTCAGTTCCTTAGTGCAGGCAGACCCATGGAGATTTGCACCGCCCCGCCCCCGGAGATCTAAAGGTCAGGGTGATCCATACCTAGTGAAGCTTTTCAGTCCTGGCAAGAGAGCGACTATGTCTGCAGAGAATCTCTTCTTCTGCTGCTCTCTCGGCAGGACACATGTCCCACATGCAGTGGGCTGGCAGACAAACCACCTATAAGCTCAGTTCTTTGGTGCAGGCAGATCCCTGGCGGTTAGCACCACCAGCGATTTAAAGCTCAGGGCGATAGATTACCTCATGTCCCTTTTATGTCCTGGCAGGCAGCGACTATGGCCTCAGGGCTTTTCTCCTTCTGCTGCTCTCTGGGCAGGACACAGGCCCCAAGCCCAACAGGTTGGCAGACAAACTGCCTATGTGCTCAGTTCTTTGGTGCAGACAGACCCCTGGAGGTTTGCACCACCAGAGATCTAAAGCTCAGAGTGATACAGTACCTAGTGACTCTTTTCTGTCCCTGCAATCCAGTTGGGGTTACTAATTCTTAATTATAATTGTCTCACCACAATGAAGCACAACACTCATGTGCTTCAAAATACAGATACAATAGAACAGGAACAGAAAAAAATCTGTACCAGCAACACATGAGGAGCTTTGTGAACGAACAAGATGTAGGACTCTTGGTAGATGTTCTAATTTTTAATAAAACACAACGATCCGTTTAAGGAGAAAGAAAGTTGATTTTGGCATCTTCAGTAGAATCCTAAATACAGAAAAAGGAGAATTTTACTGTTGATTGTCTGACAACTAGTGTTACTTATAAAAGTGTGAATAATAATTAATATTGGATTAAATATTTTTTAGACCAGCTCATAGCATAATCAGAATTTAAAAAAAAAATATAGAGAGAGCTAAAGTACTATCTAATATAGTATCTGCAAATCAATATTTCCTTTAGAATTATGGGAAATTTTGTAATATTATATATGAATTTCCCTGTTCTACATGTGTTATTGCTACACACAGAAATCAAAGGAAATTTAATGTTTCTCCATGGTGTCATATGAACAACAACTGTAGAAGTGACCTCTTTTCTACCTGCTACACCTAGGAAGGCCACCAAAACACATTCAATGACAAATTATGTGTCTTTAAGGAAACTGTAGTCTTAAGATTTTTTTCTTATTTATGTGTGTGAAGATTTCGAACAAGCAGTAACAATAATTCCTTTCACACAACAACATTTTTAGAGTGTTTTGACAAAGAGTGATTTTCGGCCAGAACTACAAACACAAAATTAGAATTAATTCCAGGTGCTTGATGTGATCTTCTCTATTTTAAGGTATTTTTTCCTAAAGAAATCTTAGAGAGTATGTGTTGTCTTGTGAATGTGGTTTTCTAGGAAGTATGTAACCTTAGCTTTAACTCTTTCTGATGAGGCACCAATATGATGAAAGTCTTGATTTGCCTTTGTTTCTGGCACAAATAGAATGTCAGAGCTACAATTAGAACAAGACTGATTTACAGCAACACTGAGATAAAACGACTCTAGATCCTTGCACGTGATCAATATAAAAACATCTGCACATGAGTAAAACATACTTGCCTATGGCCCATGTGTTGAAATGTACAAACAAAATGATGCTGGGAAATTAACAAGAGAATTAAGATCTTGGCATTTCTGAAGTATCCATTATGTACAAAACTCTTTCCAACCCTAATATTAAATTATAATCTAGTTGACATACTTCACTCAATAAATTTATTTCAGAATGTGACACTCCACATTTTTCTTTTCACTGAGTACTACTATTAATAGGTTGACCTTATAAAAAGAGAAAAGACCAGATGATTTTGGTACATGCCTGTAATTTCAGCACTCATTTGATTTAAATAGAAAGGGTTGAGAGTTCCTTACCTGCCTGTAGTCAATTTCTGTTGCAGAGAGGAAAATGAAGTCAAATGTGTGCATAGAGATTGCCTTGTTTGTTATCTAGTTTATTAAAACACTGGTATAAGTATTGACGAAAAATAAAAGTAGTCCAGTTTTGTTTACTTTAAATAATCAAGGATATAACCACAGATTCATCTCATGGTACATGAGTAAATTTTAAATAACCATGTCCTCTGATATCCAAAGTTCATGGGTACTGTTTCTTGTCTGAAGGTCACATTATGCATTAAATTTTCACCCTTTTATTAGCTTTAAAAGATCACCTTTGCAAGCAAAATTGATGATCACAAAATTTTAAATTTTATTCAAATGCTTCTGACCATTAAATTACTATTATTTATTTCACAATGATTTAATTAGAAAGAAACAAAAAAGACAATAGAAGGACTTGCAGGTGATTAAGTCAGGAATGCAACAATAAGCTGAATATAATTTCTCATTCAATGGGGAGATTACTGATCATAAAGAGATGTAAACTGCCCATTTCACATGTACTTAGAGATATGGAAACATTTACAGTTTTCATTAGATAATAGAATCCGCATAATTTGGAATAAAAAGAATACTTTTTAATGCTCACATATTTCTTTCTGCTTAAGAGAAATCTTTGGACACACACAAAATAGAAAAAATCTTGTGACCACAGTTTTTTTTTTAATACTTTATTAACAATAAAAATGTTGTTCCCTCTCCAGGTTGCCCCCAATCCAACAATCCTCTAAACAATTCCTGCTCCCTCTGTTCACCAGTCCACACACTCCTGCTTTGTTGTCCTTGCATTCCCCTATTCTGAGGCATTTAGCCAAGGGCCTGGGGGCATTTGCTCTCCCCTGAGTATTTGTTCTTGGCCATTCTGACTGGTGTGAGGTAGATTCTCAGGATTGTTTTGATTCACATTTTCTCAGGATTAAGGATGTTGAACCCTTCTTTAGGGGTCTCAGAGCCATCTCATATTGCTCGTTTGAAAATTCTTTGTTTAGCTCTTTACCCCAGTTTTAATATGGTTGCTTGGTTCTCTGGAATTGAACTTCTCTTATTCTTACTATATATTGGATATTAGCCATCTCTCAGATCGTGAGTTGGGAGAGATCATTTCCCGATCTGTTGGTTGCCACTTTTGTTCTATTGACAATGTCCTTTCCCTTACAAAAGTTTTGCAATTTTGTGAGGTCCCATTTGTCATTACTTTATCTTAGGGCATAAGCTATTGATGTTCTAGTCAGGAAACTTTCCCCTGTGCCCGTGTGCTCTAGGGTCTTCTCTAATTTCTTTTCCATTAGTTTCAGTGTAAGTGGTTTTATGTGGAGGTCCTTGATCCACTTGGACTTCAGCTTTGTACAAGGAGATAAGAATGGATTGATTTGCTTTCTTCTACCTGAAACATTTGTGGAAAATGCTTTCTTCACTTACACCCTCCCCTACTGAATGGTTTTAGCTCCCTTGTCAAATATCAAATGGCCATAGTTGTGTGGGTTTATTTCTGGGTCTTTCATTCTATACCATTGATCTGCCTGCCTGTCACTCTACCTATGCCATGTATTTTTTATCAGGATTTTTATAAAGTACAGCTTTTAATCAGGAATAGTGCTTCCCCTAGAAATTCTTATATTGTTGATTATAGCTTTTGCTATCCTGGGTATTTCTTATTCCATATAAATTTGAAAGTGGAACTTTCTAACTCTCTGAAGAAGTGAGCTTTGTACAAGGGATTAGCTCCTCTGCACCATGCCTGTCTGGATGCTGCCATGCTCCTGCCTTGATGATAATGGCCTGTTCTTCTGAACCTGTAAGACAGCCAAAATTGAATGTTGCCCTTTGAAAGGCTTGCCATGGTCATGGTGTCTGTTTATGGCAGCAAAACGCTAAGACAGTCTTTTAAATCTTTTTGGTTCACAAGTTGACAAAATATTTAAATTCTTATATTAATGCATATAAACAAATATTGACTACTAAAATCTCTCCTTTTGTTATAGTGTCTATTTCTCTCTTCATTGCTGTCAAATTTTACTTCTTGCGATCTGGGGTTATATTATTATTTGCTTCCATACTGATAATTGTTTCAAAGATTCATATTTTTATTATTATGGAGCATACTAAGGAATCCTTAGTTATAGTTTTGATGTCAATGTCTAGTCTATTTTGTCTTGTAATGGAATAGTTGGAAAGGTTTTTATAATTTCTATGTAAGTGGCAATTTACTTCTATCTGTTTACTATACTAGCTGTATTTAAATATTCAAATGGTTGGTTTCTCTAAGCTGCATGTGGTCTGAATTTTTAATCTAATTGACAACCTATGGATCATTTAATGTTCCAAACTTCATTGATATTGCTACACTCTCCTGTCTCTTATACAGTTCTCTTTCTGCTCTTGTTGGAATTGAGTAGGCAATTCAAAATTGTTATAATTTCATACCATTTGTAAACTCTGATGGAATAAATGACTGCGAGAGCGTATTTGTGGGATCTGCTATATTCACATGCTGATGTGCCATTTATAGTGTGTTCTTAATTTCAAACTTTGGAGTTGGCAGCCATTTGATGTTGTTACTTCCATGCTCCAAAACAACCTTTTTAACTGTCCTTCTCCTGGTTGCAGGGCATGGGTGATTCCTTTCTGTGATAATGCTATCATGCAGGTGTGTGAGGTGTGCATTGACATGCATGTGTTTGTGTGTGGAGGCTAGGGTTGTGTAAGGTCTTATGGGACTACAACTTTACATCACCTAAGAATGGAAAAGAAATACAAACATACAGTCTGCTGGATTTATTTACATAATCCCAGCATCCCTTGTTTTCCCTGAAGCATAAGTCACTGTTTTGCTATTTCTGTCAAGGCAGAGTGCTGACAACTTATTTTCTCAATTACTGATAACTTTGAAATGTGGAGTTTTTAAGACTAATTTTTAAGTGATAATTTTTGGCAACTGTAATATTAATTGAAAGCCAGAGCAGAGTTGCCTGCTAATACTGACTTCTCAGAAAGCTAGAAGAAACTGATGGGATTCCAGAATGTGGAAGCTAAACTGAGCATCATGGGGAGAGTATGTGTCTTAAAAAAATAAAGAATATAAGAATTCAAAAAGAAAAAGAAAAAGAAATTCCCAATAAGCAGCTGAAAGAGTCATATGCAGGCATTTGTTCACAAACAATGGAAATAAACTGGCTGAACTAGGGAAAAACTATAAGTGATGAGGTTGGCAAACCTATAGGAAGACCAGTAGTTTCAACTAACATGCACCCCAGGAACCTCTAAGACACTGAGCACCAATCAGGCAGCATACACCAGCTAATATAAGTCATCCAGTACTTATACACCAGTGGACTATCTTGACTAGACTCAGTCAGTGAAGATACATGTAACTCTCCAGAAACAGGAGGCCACAAGGAATGCGGAGGTCGGGTGTAATGTGGGTTGGGGTATCTTGCTGTTAAAGTTTGGGAAGTCTGGGAGGAGTTATGGGAGATGTAACAGTGACAGGGTGGACCAAGAGTCTGTATTGTAAAACAAAGATTTATTATTATTATTATAATTATAATTATAATAATTATTATTATTATTATTAATCAAAACAGAACCACTCACTAAACTCACCAGTACACCCCAGATTAATAGATGGAAACACATAGCAAAATGAAACAAAACATTGTAATGATATTCTATCTTAGAGTATAAGATTATATCTAAGATTAGTAAAACAAATTACAGTAAATGATAGCAAGAATGATGGAAAACACAAAAGACTTTTGCTCTTGGTTAGAGTGAACACTAGAAGAGTCCTTGTGAAATTCTTTGTGGTTTTGTCCCAAAAGGAAGAAAATAAACATGCCAATAGATCCAGCTATATCAATATTGGGCATGTATGCAATTGACTGTATGTGTTACTACAGATATTTCCTTTATATGTTTATTTCTCTTCTATTCATAATAACTAGAAATTGGAAACAGTCTAGATTAATATCACCTGACAAAGAGTAAGAAAATGGCAAATTTACACAATCTGTCAGTATTCATCTGTCCCTTCCCCTCCAGCATTGAGCTGGGCTTTTCAGCCTCTACACTCAGCCTGTGACATTCCTGACCGCCAGCCCCTGCTCTTAACCTGTGGTATTCCTGGCCTTTGTACTCTAGAGAACAATTCAGGCTGCTGCTCACACCTGGAAGCCATATGGAAGTAAAACTGTTAGACCTGAAGTATGCTGATCTTAGCAGGTGACCTGCTGAGATTGAAGTCAGCCAGTTCTCAGCTTCACCTCGATGCCTGGGAGGAGGGGTACTTCCTAAGCTATATATTGATTAATATTTACTAAAGTTTTGGTCATGATTGGCAAAAGTCATCCTGACTCAGTTCTTTTTCTCCACCCCACATAGATCGCCAGGATTCTCTTTTAGGCCTCTGGTTCACCAGTCGCTGCAGGTAGCAACAGACTGGTGCCCGGACATGGATGTATTTGATTCAGGAGTATTTCCTGATGTGAGCCTATCTTGGTGAAGCTTTGCAGAAAGATGTAAAGAGGATGGTGTCCTGCATGTTAAACAACTATAAGAATTAAATACTAGAGCTAGTGTAAATTTTAATCTCTTTGAAACTTGTTCTGGGTGCAAAAGGATATGGCTAAGTGCAACAGTGTTGGCCTGGCATGGTGTCTGTTTAGGATAGATAGTGGAGTATATGGCAGGAACATTCTAGGCAAGATTTTGTTCGCAGCCTCCGGGAGCTGCTTCAGGCAAAAGGGATCAGGTTTAAGAATGATAGTTAGAAGAGTTCTTAGATCTGATAGATTCTTGCTGCCCATGGTTCCAAGAAAAAAATAACTTTAAATGAGAGAACCTGGGAAAGAATTGGCAAGGCCAATTCTAAAATTCTCTAAAGGTCACCAAGGCAGATAGTATTACCCTCTGCCTCTGGGCACTTATAAAGGATGTTATTG
Organism: Apodemus sylvaticus; assembly: GCF_947179515.1. Classification (NCBI taxonomy): domain Eukaryota; kingdom Metazoa; phylum Chordata; class Mammalia; order Rodentia; family Muridae; genus Apodemus; species Apodemus sylvaticus. Next base: position 136,540 of record NW_026262999.1, read on the forward strand.
ATGAATGAACCCTGAAAGAATCATATATCATGCAGGAAGACCTTGAGGAATCTCAAGAAAAAGGCCTGCTGGAGAGGACTTCCTCAAAAAAGTGTCCTCTCAACCCTAAATTACAAAAATGTAGAGATAGTGCTGATGATCTAATTATAGCAAAGGGTGCTCATCCAAAAAAGGGAGTGGCTGAATTTCATGGAGAAGAATGGACTCCTACCACATCTTCTGCTCATCTTATGACCTTAGTTGTAGGGGATGATAGCCATAGGAATATGCAGTTACAAAAACTGGAGTTTGAGAATAAGTAGCAGAAGCTGACTAATGAGATACAAGAGTTAAAAAGGGTTTCAAATATTAGAGAGAACAATGATTTTGAGATAGGCCAATCACTCCTAGAAAGAGCTGCAAGTCACGCTAGTGGGGAAGGAAAAGATAAGTCGGACCTGTTAGCTTTCCCTGTCCTTGAGATCTGAGACCAGGAGAATAGGATTAGACAATATCAGACATTGAATTTCAAAGTGATAAAAGAATTAAAGGTAGCTGTGGTGCAGTATGGCCCTATAGCTCCTTTTATGCAAGCTTTATTGGATTCTGTGATAGAGTCAAATTAAACTCCACAGGATTGGAGAACTCTATATAAGGCTACTTTGTCAGGCGAAGATTTCTTGCTTTGGATTTCTGAGTGGCATGAAGCTAATAAAAGAACAGCCACTATAAATGCTGAGGCAGGCCATACAGATTGGAATCTGAAATGTTATTGGGAGAAGGTATATATGAGGAAAATACTAATCATATTGGGTTGCCTATCAGAGCGTTTGTTGCAATGACTACCCTCTGTGTGTAGAATCTATTACCATCAAAGGGGGATCTTAGTGGAAGCTTAATGGGTATTAGACAGGGTCCTGATGAGCTTTTTCAGGATTTTCTGGATAGATTATTCAAAACAGGGAACAGAATTTTTGGAAAATTCTCAGGCTACATATCTGTTGGTCACTCAGTTAGCTTATGAGAATGCTAATACAGCTGGTCGCGAGGCCATCAGACCTCACTGTGGGAAGAAAAAATTAGCTGGATATATTTGGCTCTGTTCCAAAATTGGCCCCTCCTATAATCAGGGTCTAGCCATGGCCACAGCTTTGTAAGGAACCACCATACAGGGAATACTTTCAAAGAGATTAGGGAATAAAAGTGTTTTAAATGTGGTAGTCTGGTTCATTTTAGAAGTGATTGCCCTAGCAACAGGGATCCTATAAACAGACTATCAAATTGCACCCCAGTAATCTGTCCTAGATATAGGAAGGTTAATCACTGGGCTACAGATTGCAAATCTAAGGTTGATATTCAGGACTGACAACTTGTGTCAGGAAATGGGCAGAGGGGGCGGCATCAGGCCCCATGATAACCACAGCAAGCAGTTTATGGGGCTATGCAACTGCTGCCAGGCCAGGAAAATCCATTTTTGAACTTATCAGATAAACAACAGGAAGCACTGGCCTGGATGTGTGCAGTACTGCTCATGTTTTATTAACTCCAGAAATGGGTGTTCAGATTAGCCTACTGGAGTCTTTGAACCTTTGTATGCAGGAAATTGGGGATTGCTTCTAGAATGAAGTAGTACTACTGTAAGGGGGCTGCAGATTTATTCAGGTGTCATACAAAATAACTATGAGGGAAAAATAAAAACTATGGCTGCTTCCCCTCATGGTGTTATAACTGTAACTGCTAACCAAAGAATTCTTCAACTTGTCTTGATTCCCTTACATCCATTGCCTTCCAAATTTGTAAAGAATAAGAGAGCAAAAGAGGGCTTTGGCTCCTCTGGGGTTTATTGGGTTCAAACAATTACTAATAAAAGACTTAACCTTAAATTAAGAATTGAAGGAAAAAGTTTTGAAGGATTAATAGGTATGGGAGCTGTGACAAATATTAAAGGACAAAACTGGCCCTGCAGCTGGCCTTTGACAGAAACACTCACCTATCTCTAAGGTATTGGAAATGCTAATAACCCTAAGCAGAGTGCTAAACTTCTAACTTGGATTAATGAAGAGGGAAATTCAGGACAAATCCAGCCTTATGTTATGGAGAACATGCCTACTACCTTTTGGGGGAGATTCCTTTTGTCACAAAAGGGTGTGATTATGTGCAGTCTTGATGATGGTGTAACGAGGAGCCAAATGCTAGAGCAAGGGTTTTTGCTTTGTCAGCCTCTTGGGAAAGAAGGACAAGGCATGTTTGAAAGTCCCAATCCTAACCTTAACACTAGAGGTTTGGGGCCTTTTCAGGAAAGACCACTATCTTGCCTGCACCCCACGGCAATAAAATTCAATGACTTAATGATAATCCTGTGTGACTTGATCAGTGGTCTTTATCTAAAAAAACAAAACAAAACAAAACAAACAAACAAACAAAAAAAAGGTCTTATTTTCGCTAGCATAGGAGCAGCTAGAGGCAGGACATTTACTAGAATCTCAATCCCCATGGAATACCCCAAAATTTGTTATTAAAAAAAATCTTATAAATGGAGATTGCTACAAGATCTAAGAAAGGTTAATGAGATCTTGTTACCCATGGGGGCCTTACAAACTAGTCTTCAATGTCCCTTGGCTATTCCAAGTGATTATTATAAAATAGTTATAGATTTAAGAGATTGTTCCTTTACTCTTCCATTGCTTTTTGAGGAGTGCAAAAGATTTGCTCTCGGTGTTCCTTCTATTAACATCATGGAGCCTATGAAAGGATAAAAGGATAGTTCTTTCTCAGGGCATGGATAATGGTCCCACCTTATGTCAGAAGCTTGGGGCACAGGCCATTCAGCCTGTAAGACACCAGAGGGTGAATATTTACCTTGTCCATTACACAGATGATATTTTGATTTCAGGAAAATAGCCAGGTGATGGTGGTGCACGCCTGTATTCCCAGATCTCTGGGAGGCAGATGCAGGTGGATTTCTGAGTTCGAGGTCAGTCTGGTCTACAGAGTGAGTTCCAGAAGGGCTAGGGCTATACAGAGAAACCCCGTCTTGAAGAAACCAAATCAAAAAAGAAAAATTGATTTCAGGAAATAATCCTCAGAATTTGCTTTTGTGTTTTACAGATTTGCAACAGGCTTAAGCCGCTAAAGGATTATAAATAGCTCCTGAGAAAGTACAAACCCAGGATCCATATAATTATCTGGCTTTCAAACTTACAGATCAAGCTGTTTTTTTTTTTTTCCAGAACATAATTATTCGCAGGGACAGTTTAAAAACTTTAAATGAATTTCAAAGGTTGTTGGGCACTAATAATTGTCTTCACCAATATTTAAATCTTACTACAGGAGAATTATGACCTTTATTTGATATTCTAAAGGGGGATGCTGACCCTAAATCCCCTAAATTAGTAACTTCAGAAGGAAGTTTTGTCCTTACAGCAAGTGGGAAAAGCTATTGAAAACCAATTTGTTACCGATATAGTTTATTCTTTACCTTTACATCTGCTAATTTTTAATATGACACATTTGCCTACAGGTTTATTATGGAAAAGGCTCCTCTTATGTGGATTCATTTGAGGGTGTCTCCTAAGCGTACTATCTTGCCATATTATTGGGTAGTAGCCCAGGTAATTATGCTTGGAAGAAAGCAGGTGCTAACTTATTTTGGCAAAGAACAAGATATTATTATTCAGACTTTAACTTAGATCAAGATGCTTGGTTAAAACAACATAGCACAGATTGGTTGCTTGCTCACATAGCCTTTGAAGAAACTACTGATAACCATTGTCCTCAAGATAAATTGATAAAAGCTTTTAAATATGCATTAGGCTGTATTTCCTAATATGGCATTTTTACAGCTGCTCCATAATGCTCTTTTAATTTTCACAGTTGGCTCTTCCAAATAAAGATTATCTTAATAATAATCAACAGGTGATTATAGAGAACCCTGGCTTTCTGCTCAATTATCAGAACTGACAGTGGTATTATGGGTCTTTCAGTCTGTAAGTAGTACCTTTAATTTCTTTATAGACAGTGCTTATGATGCAGATTCTGTACCACGATTAGAGATCTGTGTCACATTTATTTTTAATACACCAGCATGATCTTTGTTTTCACAATTGCAAAATATCATTCCTGCTAGAATAACACTCCTTTTTTATTGGAAATAAACAAGCGCACTCTGGTCTTCCAGGAGCATTATCTGAAGGCAGTCATTGCATTGACAGAGCTCCAATAGGAGAGGTTTTAGTTTTAGAAACTGTTGAAATGGCTAGATGTGATCATAATAAGTTCCACTTGTCTAGCCATACATTAAGACTCTGTCATAAGATCACAAAGGAGAAAGGAAGAATGATTGTAAAGCAATGCCCTAATTTTCTTACATTACCACCAGTTCCCCATTTAGGGGATAATCCATAAGGCCTCATGCCAAATTACATTTGGAAAGTGGATGTTACTCACCATGCAGAATTTGAAAAATTAAAATTTATACAGGATTGCATTGATACATGTTTAGGATTTCTCCTCACTTCTCCACATTTGGGAGATGCCTCTAAAAATGTAATTGATCATTGTTTACAAGCTTTTCATACCATGGAATTACCTTAAGTCATTAAGACAGACAATGGGCCAGCCTACACTGGCAATACCTTTATCTCATTTTGTAAAGAATTTGGGATTAAACATAAAACTGGAATTCCTTATAACCAAATGGGCCAATGATTTGTTGAGCATGCACATCACACTCTTAAAAGTTGTCTTCTTAAAACAAAGAAGGGTCACTATACACTTCCAGGTCATTGAAAGCACACCTTGCTTTTGTTTTATTCATTTTGAATTTCCTGCAAACTGATGCTAAAGATTTGTCTGCTGGGGATTGCAATTGGCACCCTGTTACTTCTATTTCTCATGCCATGTTTAATTGGCGTGACCCTTTAACTTATACATGGAATGGTCCAGGGCCTGTTTTAATCTGGGATAGAGGCTCAGTTTGCCGTTTTTATAAAAATGAAGATTGAGCCTGATGGCTACCTGGTATGAGCTTGAAAGACTGGTGTGACAGATATATTCAGACCCTAAACCAGCTGGTAAGTATAACGAATTCAAAAGTATTCTCAAAGCTGCTTCACAGGTATTTGGGAAGATAGGTTTCTTTGTGCTCTAGCAGTTTATTTGCAAGCCAGGCCCCATGCCAGAGTCACAAATTTGCAAACAAATTGAATGCCTTGGCCCTTCAAGAGACAACCCTTGAAGGTTTTCTTTTTCTTTTTCTTCTAATCTCTTCCTTTGTGTTTCAAACAGGTTTCTCCCAGATACAGTTCAAAGGCTTCCAGGTTTCGAAGATGGGTGGCTGTGTAGGCCCGCCAGGTTACATTTACAGGACATTTATTTTACCAATGGATTTCCAAAGATGGAGCTGCATAGAACTCAGATCGATGCATGTTTGTTAATTAAACAAACATAGGCATTAGTTATGACGTTGTGGCGAGGCACTGCAAGGGAAAAAGGAAATTTCCTGCTTCTGAGTTTCTCTGATAGCACAACTGACTGCATAGGGGTTGACTTTTAGAGACTGTTCTTAGAATAATAAGACAGTCTATTTCACCTCCTATTATATGTCAATTAATATTTAAGGTGGTCATGGTCAATGCTTTTTCTCACTGGTCAAAGCACACATTCATTAGATAGATGTATTTATCCACTGGTTCTTTAAAAAAAATTATAATTAAGGGTAACTTTGTCCCTTCCCCGTCCAACATTGAGCTGGGCTTTTCAGCCTCTGCACTCAACCTGGGATATTCCTGGCCACTAGTCCCTGCTCTCAGTCTGTGGTAATCCTGGCTTTGTTCTCAAGATAACAATACAGGCGGCTGCTTGCACTTGGAAGCCACGTGGAAATAAAACTGCTAGACTTGAAGTATAATGATCTTAGCAGGTGACCTGCTGAGGTTGGAGCCCTCCAGTTCTCCGACTTCAACTCAAAGCCAAGGAAGGGGGTTCTTCCTAAGCTATATATTGACTAATATTTATTAAAGTTTTGGTCATGATCGCCAAAGGTCGTCCTGACTCAGTTCTCTTTCACCACCCCCCATATACTCCTAGGATTCTCTTTCAGGCCTCCATTTCACCTATCATTGTAGTCAGCAAAATTCATACATTAAGAAAAGTGAAATCATGGTATTTGCATGTATATGGGCAACACTAGGGAAAACATAGGAAAGGTTGTTGTAACGCTGGCATGAAAAAGGCAAAATGCATTTTTTATGATTATGTTTTAGACAGGATGGATAAAGCCTTGCACACACATTCACACACAATGTAGACTTAGAGAAGAAACCCATCCTGCTGTGGTAAAACTGTTCTCATATACAAGCACATAGAACACTATCCCTCATCAGTGAGGTTGGTACAATCTAAAGGAAAAGTCAATATACTAAATACTTAACAAAAATATTCCAAAATGACAAAACGAGATACACACTTTGAGTGTGAATTTAACTCATTTAACTCTCTCTTTCAAAATTATCTTTAATCTTCTTTTCCTGACCAGCCTTAATCTCTTTCCTGTTCTGTGCTCCTACAGTTCCTCTTTCCATTCATCCTCCACACACGCCAGTCTCCAGCCACATGTTCCCACCTTCTACATCCCACTGGATTATATGCCCTCACTCTCTGGGGCCTCATGTTTATCAAGAGGGAGGTGCATTTTCGTTTACCTAGGATAGAGCAAGCAGTCCTCTGCTGTATGTGTTAAGGGCTTCATAAATGCTAATTAATGTTACCTGGTTGGAGATTCAGTGTACAAGAGATATCAGGGGTCCAGGTCATTTGAAACTACTGATATTCCTATAGTGTCACCTTCCTCATCAGTTTCTTCCAGTCTTTCCATCATTCAAACACAGGTATACTCAGATACTGTACATTGGTTTGTTCTAAGTTTCTGCATCTGACTCGTTGACCTGCTTTTTGGTCCTCTTGGAATCCTGCAAAGATAGGTTCCTGTCTGTAAGCACACCATGACATCTGTATTCATCTCAAGCCTTGGAGCCTGCCCTTGACTAGATCACAATTTGGACCATTCATAGGACATCCTTTCCAACCGATTCTTCTTCATTTTTGTCCCTTCAGTTCTTTTACACATGAACAATTCTGGGTCAGGATTTTTACTATGGGATGCCTACCCCTATCATCACTGGATTACTGATATTTCTCTTGGAAACTGACTCTACAAGTCCCCACTTCCCCCTATTGGTCATTTCATCTAAGTTTCATCTAAGTTTCTTCACTATGAATTCTGAGAGTTTCTCAGCCCACATTCTAGAGGGTTCCCTTAAGGTTGCTACCTTGCAAGGTTTATGGTTTTGATCCCTTCTGATGACAAGAAGCACATTGTTTAAAGCAGTACACAATTTTGTATTAATTTTCTCAATCTTCCTTAGTTGACAAGCCCACAGTCAGTGTCACTGCTTCCCCCACTGGTATGGGGCAGAATTGGAGGCAGGCTGGCTGGAGGCAGCAGGCTACATTCCCACTCTGCTGGCTCTTCCTGCAAAAGCCCTTTTCTTCTCATTTCAGTAAGCTTCTTGGGAAATTCATCTCTTCCAAAACAAAGGCAAAAGGATCATGCATTGAATGAATGTTATGTCTGCATTTTTGCTGCCATCTGGATGGCTGGACAAAATCAGACACAAGTGGAACAAGGCCTCCAGAGACCCTTGCCTCCTGGTAGTACCATCTTAGGCCAGGGCCATATAACACCAAGAATTCTGTTGCACTGAAGATGTGACTTTGGCAGGGGATGACAGACAGGTGCCTATGTCTTTATCTGAATACAAGACACACTGTTGAGGTCACTTTTCTCAGAGTAGTTGTTTTCTCCCACTGCAGACATCACTGCTGCTCCCCTGAGGTGGTCGCTTATGTGAAAGAAAACATTTTTGGCATAGTCATGTAAATCAGAATAAGAGGAAGTGGGAGTCACAGAGACAGAGCCAGTGCTGTTACCAGATTAAGTTTTTGACTTCTGTTTAGGTTTTCATTTCCTGGATTGAATTGTTTCATTTTCATAGCAATGGTCAAGGAAGCCCATAAATTTTCCTATAGAATATTTCCTAGAAGCCCCCTAGAGCATTGCACAAGGACTCACCCTTAGCATCTCTGTGCCATATAGTAGTGGTTGTCGTGCTACAGTTGGCACAGGACAGTCCAAGCGGTGGTGATGAAGGCACAGGTTTCCGTGGCTTGATGCAGTATCTGCTGAGTCCATTCATCATGCTGTAGAGACCACATTCTTTGCACATGTGCCATCTCATCTCAACAGTGGCATCTGGATGGAACACACTGATCTCTGACAGATCCCCCAACAGGTCAGTGCAGGAGCCTTGTGTTACCTGTAATAGCTGCTCTGTATTATTCCATGCAGCTCCAGCATTTCAACATGTCCTGTGGGCCAGGCAGAAGTCACCAGGGTACACATGTAGGTCACATAAGTCGGGTTATGATGATGATGATGGTAGAGGTACTTTCTGTTCAGAGAGACTGTACTGAGGGCAGAGAGCTGTACTGGTCCTCTTCTCCACCCATGGCCTCCAGGCTGCTGCCACTGACACTTATGCTGCCCATGCCATTGCCCATTATATGGGTTCTTGGTTGCAAAGTAGAACACTTCCCTGAATATGGTTTCAGGAAGCAGTACTGACCATGGAATTCAGCAGGGTCTCAGTTGATAACAGGGATCATGGGTATTACAAGTTCTCCATTTGGACATCAGCCTGGTTGACTGGTGGGTGTGAATAGTCATCAGTTATTTCAACTTGCAGTTCAGGTCATAGACTTCCAACTGGAGCACTCTAGAAATACGTAAAACTTACTTTAACATTGTCTTAAGCAGCAAGAGGGACCAAGGTTTTAAACATGTCTATCTTGTGGCAAGATCAAGATGTGGTGGTACTACATGGATGATGGCTATCAACAAGATTTCTGTAGAAAACATGGAGTATTGTCACCATGGTTACTGAAGGAAGAAGAGATCAGAGATACCAACATAATTGCCAGAAGCAGTAGGACTTATGCTCATATTTCGTATAATTGAATACACATTATTTCAGTTTTAGGTATATTTTGTTATTGTTAACACTGACAATTAATTATTTTAAATTGATAAAATATTAGAACAAAACATAATATAAGCACATAAATATGACTTTTTAATATTAAAAATATATTAAACAATTCAATCATTTGAAAACTTTTTCTGACCCAAAACTCTGGTTTTTAAGTACTCGTTCCTTTTTAAGGCATATATCTAAATATTTTTTCTACCCCTTTATAAGCCTTCACAAGCCACACATAAATACTCCAACTTTCATTCCTTGAGACAAAAACAATTGAGACTACATACTAGTTGTTAATTTTTGTGTTACACATGAATTTCAATGATTCCAGAGTGTAAACTCAATGAGCTCAATATACTGATGACTATAATAAAATAGAATATCAACAATTTCAACTTATGCATTTTGAATACCATATTCGTTAATGGAAATAATTAGAAAATATATTTCCTATGAAATCAACAAAAATTACTGCCCATTTTTACTTAAAATTGATATTGAGACCCCTTAAAAATGAAATTTTAGACAGAAGTTGTGTTAAGATAAGGAAGTCTGTTTTAAGGCAATTCATTATCCACTAACATTAATAACTGTTTATAAAGAAAAACTGTTTACTTATGCATAGTCTACAAAGCACTGGAAATCACTAAATCCCACAAGGATAAAGGGAACTTTATTGGTCTTTTTAATTGTTTTTTGCCTCTTTCTCTTCTTATAAATTAAAAAAATAATAAAATACATAACGTGAAGTTTTTATTTATTTATTTATTTATTTTATTTTTTTTACTTTTCAAAGCTTTATATCCTTAGAATGTAGAAACAAATATTCCCTAGTGTTAAAATCAATAGGAATAAAACATTAAATTCTGGTTATTTCTTATTTATTATTTAGTTTTCTTAATTTTTTAAGTTGAAATATGCTTAAAACATTTACTGCTAGCAGGCTATAGGTGCTAAATTTTCTTCTATTTGTGTAATCTATTAAATATTTCTTCTTCTCTTCCACTTCTATTTCTTAGCTGTTCCCTCACTCATATATAATCATTCTTCATGATTTTCAGTAAACATGCTTCACTTATTGTCGTTTTTTTCCCTTTTGTTTCGTATTATCTCATAGTTTTAAATTCATTTCTTGCAGGGTACTAGTTTTTCTCTACTTATCTTTTTTCAAATGGTATACTACACTGCATCAAAATCTTTGCCTTTATTCCTCTCTCTATGTGTATGTTTTGAAAATACTGTGAAAGAAGGTAATAGGTGGGAGTTCTTCATGAGAAAGACCAAAGAATTCGAAAAGTCTCACTAGTGAGTTGCAATGAGAAATTGCAATAGTTTCTCTGACAAGATCTTTTTCTTATTGGTAAATTATAGTACATAATTGAAGAATAATTCATGTAACTGGCCAGCACAACAAATTTTTTCCTAAAAACTGTTTTTTTAATACCATGTCTCCAATAATTCATAATACAGTGACAAATATAAATCAAGAAGTTTTTTGTTAATAACAGAAATATGTCAGAAGTCAAATAACCGGTTTTTTAACCTTACCAATAGTTGCAAGAATCCTTTTATGAAAGCATCCTGTTTTCTTTATAGTTCAATCTTTTTATTCATTATTATTTCATTTCATTGTGGTTACTATGACAAATATTTAACATAATACATATTTTAATTTTTAACAAGTTTGATCAAAATGGCTGTTGAAAATATTTAAACTGCTGAAAGGAAATTTGCTCATGTATATGGTCATTGGTCTCATATCAGTGAATTTGTAATACTTTGATTACTTTTTAAATGGGCATATATCCAGAGGATTCTTCAGCATGCAATAACGACACATACTCCACTATGTTCATATCAGTCCTATTTGTAGTAGCAAGAAGCTGGAAACAACTCAGGTGTCCCTCAACAAAGGAATGGATACAAAAAATGTGTTTTATTTACACAATGGAGTACTATTCAACCATTAGAAACAATGAATTCATGAAATTCTTAGACAAATGGATGGATCCGGAGAACATCATACTAAATGAGGTAACCCAGTCTCAAAAGATCAATCATGTTATGAACTCACTGATAAGTGGATATTAGCCTAGAAACTTTGGATACCCAGGCATAACCCACAAATTAAATGATGTCCAAAAAGAATGGAGGAGTGGCCCCTGATTCTGGAAAGACTCACTGCAAGAGTATAGGGGAATTCCAGAACAGGGAAGTGGGAAGGGGTTGATGGAAGAATAGGGGGACGGAAGAGGGCTTATGGGACTTGCGGGGAGTGGGGATCCAGAAAAGGGGAAATCATTTGCAATGTAAATTTAAAAAATTTAAATAAAAAGCATAAAAATTTATTATCCTCATTTTTTTTAATAAAATACAATACATAGCATTAAGGTTTGTTCTGAAAATTGACTAAAATGTAAACCTTTATTTATAAAATGTTTTATAATAGCTAATATGGTAGTTTGTATTAATTAATTTTTTAATTATCATTTAGGAATCAAGGTACTGAGCACATATATGACACATGAAAAAAATTAACAATAATCTTAGTCTAAATTAAGTATAATCTCAGATATTGTCTGTGCAGAAATAACTTGATTATGATACATGATACAGAAAACCCCATCTGAATTATATTAAGGATCATGGCCTGGTCCAGACATACTGAACTACACATAATGGAGGTAGCAAGTTAAAAATCTACTCATTCATTCTTATCTAATTTTGACTCTATGTTTGGTTTAATGAAGTTTCTCAAGGTCTCACTGCTGTGACATCCCTGCCATGAAAAGCACAACCTCAAGTTGGGAGCTAAATAAACATTTTCATTCTCAGAAAAAATAAAGGTCTCTTTTGTCAGAACATTTTACTACATCAGTTGGGAAAGAAACTAAAGCATCTAGCTTCTGCTAAAGCTCATTATAAGGAAGTTTTGGATTTTAGATGTGGTGAATCTTACTACCGATTTTTATTTACACAAACACTCAACCTTCTTCTTTAAAAATGCCTTGGTCATATTAATTATTTATATATTCACAATAACTAGGAAATAGAAGTAACATACATGCCCTAACTGATGATTGAATATGTGGTCCATATAGAATATGGAAGTGTATTCATCTGTCAAAAGGTGCAGTAAGGACTTTTGCAAATACATGAATAAAATTAAAAAAAAATATTGCTGAGTTAGTTAATCTAGACATTAAATTAGAAATGTTGCACGTTCTTTCTCATAAGTGGCTCCTAGATTGATATCTTCTGAACTGAGAGCATAACATGAAGAAAATTCAGAAACCATTTAGTAATTGGCACCATTGCAGGCTTTGAAGTCAGAGAGCAGTAGATGGGGCAAGGAAATTAACAAGTGAACTGATGGAGGACATATATATATATATGGAGGGAGGAGGATCAGATGAACTCAGGAAGTCAGAAAATGTTAAAATAACTCACACTATTAAGTAGCTACATGAAGACCTATAATACATGTAAGCTATAAATAAATGAAGATACATAGTATGCATTATTTATCTTGCTTCTAATTTACCTATTAAAAGCCATGTATACAATTATTCATTCATCTTCTTTCAAATTACATAACATTTTCTGGCTATTTTGCTACAACTAAATTATATTATTATTACAACTAAATATTACCCAAATATATATGATATGCTTTCATGTATGGGTTGAGTGATTCTATATCCATCTAGCTAAAAAGAATCATACTGGGTTTTCACTTATGGCAAATGACCACTTGAGCTATGGGAATTGATCAAATTTGCACTAAGAAACATAAGTACTCATCAGAATGCTAACTTCTAGAAAAAGAAGTTACCTAGTTTCCTCATTCTCATCTGTTATATGCAATAAAAAGGGAAATAAAGTAGAAGTCATGTGATGTGTAAATTCTCAAAGGCTGCCTCCTATAACATACTTCTTCCACTATCTACATTACCTACTATACCTTACCAGTCATCAGACATGAAGAGAATAATGTATAATAACACCTAATCCTAGAGGAGACATTTCTCACTTTAACCATCATAAGCAGTTACTGTTGTTATTATATTCACGGTCCATATCCCTAACAATATAAATTTCTGTTTCCCAATAGTAAACAGAGGAAGTGGATAGAGTTCTTAGCTCATACGGGGATTTTCTCGAGTACTTTTCCCTATATCCTGGGATTTGTCTGGCATGTTCTTATAGAGGTTTCATGCATATAGATAAACACACTATCAATTCATTTGTAAAAAAGACTTCTATTGTCTGGAAAGCAGACTTTTTCTGGAGTCATTCACTATTTTTGATTCTTAGAATCTTTCCACTGCCTCCTCCAGGGTGACTTCTGACTCTTGAGAGGAGGGTGTGCTGTTGTGGTTTAAGTAAGTAATTCCACCACTAATATTGAGAATTTGAACAAGTCATTCCAAATAGTTAATGCTGCTTGCTAGGCAGGGGATTGTGTGAGGAAAGACTATATCTTCACAGACAGAAACTCACAGCTAATATCATATTATTACTTCCAATTAAATCTCTCTGCTTCCTGCTTTCAGTTCACGATGTGAGCACTCAATATTCCTGTATCCAAGATCTATTCTGTACAAACAAATGGACCAAAGAAGCAAACTGGTTTAGTCATTCTAATACCACACACACACACACACACACATACACACACACACACACTATATATATATATATATATATATATATATATTATTATATATATTGAATTATATATATAATATATATATAATATATTATTATAAATATTGAATTATATATATAATTCAATTGGTCCAAAACTTCAATTAGTTTTACTGTGTCCCTATGTAGTTTTTTGTTTTCCTGATCAGTTCATTGAGGAGAGTGGAGTGTTGAAGTCACCCACCATTATTGTGTTGGGTGCATTGTGTGCTTTGAGCTTTAGTAAAGTTTCTTTTATGAATGAGGGTGCTCTTGCATTTGGAACACAGATGTTCAGAATTGAGAGTTCTTCTTGATGGATTTTTCCTTTGACCAGCAAGAAGTATCCTACCGTGTATCTTTGGATGATTTTAGGTTGAAAGTCAGTTTCATCTGATATTAGTATGTCAACTCTGTCTTGTTTCTTGAGACCATTTATTTGTAAAATTGACTTTCAACCTTTTACTGTAAGGTAGTTTTTGTCTTTGACACTGAGATGTGTTTTCTGTATGCAGAAAATGTAGGGTCCTGTTTACATATCCAGTCTGTTAGTCTATGTCTTTTTATTGGGGAATTGAGTCCATTGATGTTAAGAGATAATATGGAGTAGTGGTTATTGCTTCCTATCATTTTTGATTTTAATTTTATACGTGTGTGGTTATCTGCTTTTGGGTTTGATGAAAGAAGTTTACTATCTTGATTTTTCCAGGGTGTAGTTTCCCTCCTTGTATTGGAGTTTTCCTCCTGTTATTCTTTGTGTGACTGGGTTGTGGAAAGATATTATGTAAAGTTGGTTTCATCATTTAATATCTTGTTTTTTTCCTTCTAAGGTGATTGAGAGTTTTGCTGGGTAGAGTGGTCTTGGCTGACATTTGTGTTCTCTTAGAGTCTGCATGAGATCTTCCTAGGATCTTCTAATTTTCATTGTCTCTGGTGAGAAGTCTGGTGAAATTCAGATAGGTCTTTCTTTATATGTTACTTCACATTTTTTCCTTACTGTCTTTAATATTCTTTCTTTGTTCAGTACATTGAGGTTTTGATTATTATCTGACAGTAGGTATTTCAGTTCTGGTCCAGTCTATTTGGAGTTCTGTAGGCTTCTAGTATATTCATGTGTATCTCTCTCTTTAAGTTAGGGAAGTTTTCTTCAATAAATTTGTTGAAGATATTCGCTGGCCCTTTAGGTTGTAAATCTTCACTCTCATCAATGTCTAGAATCCTTAGGTTTGGTCGTCTCATTGTGTCCTGGATTTCCTGGATGATTTGGGTTTCAAGCTTTTTGCATTTGCATTTTCTTTGACTGTTGAGTCAATGGTTCCTATGGTATATTCGACATCTGAGATTCTTTTTTCTATGTCTTCTATTCTGTTGTTGATATTTTCATCTTTGATCCCTGATTTCTTCCCAAGGTTTTCTATTTCCAAAGTTGTCTCCCTTTGCAATTACTTTGTTGTTTCTTCTTTTGTTTTTAGATCCTGGATGGCTTAGCTCAGCTCCTTCACTTGCTTCTTTATGTTTTCCTGTATTTCTTTAAGAATGGCAATGTTAGGCCTGGTCCCTTATTTATGTCTTCAGCCTCAATATAGACCAGTCATTGGTTGTAGCTTTAAGCTACAATTGCCATCTCAGTACCTGTAATAAATAAAAAGGTGCCTGACTTGTAAGTCCAATGAAAGGTGATGTTGCAGGGATGAAAACAACCCCACTATTTGCCAGATGTTCATTTGGATCACTATCAAACATCTCACCCTCAACTGCTATCTATGTTGCCCATTATATTCATGACATATTAATTGGCTACTCAAATAGCAGTTGCTAAAACCATGAAGCAACAACAGACCTAGGTTCATGCTGCAGAGTTAGCAGTCATATTAGATAAGATCCAGACCCACAAACACTCCTTTTTGTTGTCCACTCAGCACAATATGGAGTTCCCCATGTCAGCTTCTCTAGCCTCCATTCAGATTCTTCTGTTGAACCTTACCTGAGTGTAACCTTCCTGCTGCTCACTACCACTCCTCACCAAACTCTTCACTGCCATACCTCACCCTCCTCTTTTCATTGTTGGTGGCTAGTGCACCACTTCTAAGGCAAAACTTACAGAGATAGCAAAGGAGAGATCAAATACAGTGAATGAGTCAATTAATAATATGATCTACCATTTTTATGATGCGGGCCTTTGTTCCAATTCCTGATCTTCACAAAGGATTCCACACTAGGGATGTGTTTGGGCTCCTCATTGCAGTCATCTATAAGGTGCACATAACCCATTCTACTCTGCCTATTTTCATACCATTTTTGTACAGTTTATTTCTCCTGACTCTCAAGGATATAAAATCCCCCAGCTTATCCTTGACCTGGCCCTACATGTTATCATATTTCTGGTGGCTCAGAGTCTTGTGACTAGATCATAGCCAACTATAATCATGCCCAGGTATTTCTATGTTTTATGGGAGAAGAGACAACCACTAACTGAGAACCTGTTCCTATCCACATTGCTCCTGAGGCCTAAGACCCATTAAAGGAAGAAGTTATCAGATCCCCTCATGAAGGTTGTTGCATTAATGTTTATTGACAATTCCAAAAGAAATACAGCTTTTCCTTTCAAGAACCTTGGAGCACTGGGAGCACCAATTTCTGTTTCTTTCAGGGTTTGGTGCAATTGGTTGAAAACTTGATCAAATTAATGCTGCTTTCTTCAAACTGGCTCAACTTTAACTTCTTCAGTGACAGCCACTATGTTGTAAATGATGTAAGGTACACTTTCCTGTAATTAAACCATCGGGGATCCAGTCCACCTGGTCTTGTCTCAGATTCTGGCCTAGCCTAAGGTAGGAGATGCTCCTTTTTATGTTCAGCATTTCAGGTCTGTGTTAGCCATCTAGGAAATGCTATGACAACCAAGTGAAAATTCTATAGATGGTCCACCCTTTGCGTTGTTTTAATGGGCATTCACTGAGATTCAAGGTCCTTAAAGTCTTACTCTTAGTTTGGATCTTAATGCTGACATGCCATCCCTGCCATTATTACATAAATTAATGATCCCA
The DNA here is from genome assembly GCF_947179515.1 of Apodemus sylvaticus. Lineage (NCBI taxonomy): Eukaryota > Metazoa > Chordata > Mammalia > Rodentia > Muridae > Apodemus > Apodemus sylvaticus. The sequence continues at coordinate 153,353 of NW_026262999.1, forward strand.
CGACAAAAGCTCACCATCAAAATGAAGATATACTTTCATGTAGTACTGATGTGTTGATGATTTGATAAATGGTGATAAGGAATATATAGAATTCCAACACTGATACAAGTAATCTCAACCCATCTATAGAATGAAAGGTGCAATTAGAGATCTATAAATCTTTAAGTGTCATGTATTAATTGCACTTGGAAAAGATAAAAGCCTTGAAACAAGCTTACAATCTAGGAAAAAACTATTTCTAGGTTAGACATGACAACAGTATCTGATACCTAAAAGTCATAAACTGGGAATGAGGAAATTCTAGTAGCCTCAAGGACAAAAAAATAAAGGATGGATTAGTTGATCAATACAAACCTTCACAAAAATAAAACAGAAGTTAAACAACATATCCCTTAGCAAATCCATGCTAACACATAAAAACTATAGCTTTATAAAAACTAAAAGAATCTTACCTCATGATGATTGTTGCCTGTGAATTTTTCAACATAATCACAATACACAAATAAGAAACAGCTACTTAACCAATAATGCCCCAAACAAAACAAAACAAAAAACAAAACAAAACAAAACAAAAACACAAAAAAAAACTAAAAAAAAAAAAAAAAAACAAGATAGAATATCAGTTTATCTTTGGAAATGTGAAGTTGAACAATAAATTGACCATCTGAAGCTGTTGAATTGGTTGTGTTAGGCATTGATTAGTTGAATCATTGCAGCTCCTGGAAAAGAAGGAGGAGTGTGGAGGTGGAAGCAGTCACCTCTAGAAAGAAATGTCTGTGACTAAAAGACCCTGTCACTATGCTTTGTGGAACAGTGACCAAACTAAAAGCTACTAATAAGAAGGAAGGAAGGAAATGGGAGAGCTAAAGAGGGGAAAGAAAAGCAAGATGAAGACAAAATACCCCTGCAGAATAAAACAGTATCCTTCAAATGTATAATGCAGATATTATATGGGGGCTAGAAAACAGATAATGTTTTTCAGGTTTTATTCTTAATGGAACAATATGTCAAGAATTCTGCTGTAAGTTCTTAAGTATTTCCTGGCATGAACTATAGCCTTACTATTACTATGAGCATTTAGAATGTTCTTTATCTTTAGCCATCAGTGAAATACTATTTAGAAAATTTTGAATTTATGATTATAAATTTTTACCAAAAAGAATGATTAATATCAAATCCCAAGGAAAGTTACATGGTACAGTACAAATATTTTATAAGGATTTGAAACATGGGGATCACATTTCATCCTTTGTTGGTAGAATTGCACACCAGTACAGCTAAGATGAAAATCTATATGATGGTTCCTCAGAAAACTAAAATATCCTACTGTGAGACACAGCTATATCACTTTTGAGCATATGCCCCAATTTTTCTACTTTGCTAACACAGAGACACTTGCTCAACCATTTTTATTGCATATTTATTGATAATAGAAACTTTAAACAGCATAGTTGTCCATCAACTGAAGAATTGATTAAGAAAATGTGCTACTATTACCCAGTGAAATAACTTCTCAGTGTTTAAACCAATGATATTCTTAAATTTGTAGGCAAATGAATGAAACTCAATTAGATTATACTGAGTGACATAGTTCAGATACTGAAAGACGAGCATGGTATGTACTCTCGTATGTGGACATTACCTGTTTAGTAAAGGATAACCGTGTTTCCGTCCTCATACCCAGGAAGCTTAAGTAAACTTCTCTGGAAACAATGAAAATGACACTAGCAACATCTTCTTATAATTACAGAATTATATCCTGAACTGCCCATTTTTTGGAACCAGGCAAAGCTACTAGCAGTTCTTTAAGGAAAATACTCCAAGTCTATATGATGGATACTCAGAAAACTAAAATATCCTACTGTAAGACACAGCTATATCAATTTTGAGCATATGCCCAAAATTTTCTACTTTGCTATCACAGAGACATTTGCTCAACCATCTTTGTCCTACAATTTTTCTTGCTTAAAAAAAAAAGTCAAAAAGTGCTCAGGTAATGGAGGTCCAGGCATTTGGATCTAGTCCAACTTAAGGTACATGAAACATGAGCAAAACCATGTCTGACACTGTTTAGATGGCCAGGATCCAGGGAAAGATTAGTTCATAAAGCTAATATAAAATCAAATATGGCTAGCAAAAAGAGTTAATGAAATGTGAGGACACCTCAGTCCCACTTGGGAGGGATAAGAAAGCAATCACAAGTAAGGAGGGAGGGAGAAACCTTGGAGGAAAAGTAGACAGGGGCGAGGAGAGGGGGTCAGAAGGGGGAAGGAGAACAGGATCTGACACTGGGGGAGCAAAAAGGACTGAAACTCTGAGGTCCAGCAGAAAGAAAGGAAACAGGCAACATCGGGAGATAGAAGGTTGGAGGGATCCTCCAAAATGCACCAGAGACCTGGGAGGTTAGAGAGTGGCAGAAATAAAAGGAAAAATCCTTAGATGTAATGCTTGGCAGTTGGGCGAGGGAACTTATAGAGCTTACCTCCAGCAGGAAGTCAAGGTTTCAAATGAGGGAGAGGGTGGCCATTCCATATTCATACCTCTGTTCCACAATGGTTTCTTTCTTAAGAAATATGAAGATGAGAATGTAAGGGGCTAGAGAAATAGAAGTTCCAATGACAATTTCAAAGTAGGATACAGAACAATAGGATGCCTCAAGAACACACACTGTTACTGAATTATATCAAAAAGGAACCTAGCATGAGAGAATTCCAGACAACCCAACAAGCAACTGAAGGTGTCAGTTGTAGCCTTTTGAACCCAACTAATGTACAGAAGCAGTTTACCCCTGCAGTTAATTTAGGGAAGGCTTAATCAACCTAAGGTGACCCTGTAGGAGGACCAGCAGTCTCAATTATTCTGAACCCCCAGTATCTCTCAAAATCTGGACCACCAAACAGGCAATATGCATTAGCAGATATGAGACCCCTAGCCCATGAAGAATAGAGTGCTATGGGGCCAGTATTTATTCAGAGATAATGAAGCTAACCCTCAAATAAATGGAGACCGCAGGGAATAGAGAAACCAGGTGGGTTGGGGGTGTAGAGACATGCATGTGGGGACAGGGAGAGGGGAGGAGATATGGGATATAGAACAGTATGAGTGTGGGCAGTGTTTACCGGGTTTAGATTAAACTAAAATATGAAGTGTATAACAATAATTAATTAAAACAAGTATAAAATAAATAACATATATTTATTATTAATTTATATTTATAGAATAGATTACAATCTCTAAATTCTATAAAGAACAAAATTATATAAAGTGTAAATAAAATAAAAATTATGGAAATGACATAATTGAAATATGAATTTATATAATATTTATCTTAACATAGTTACTTGTTTTTATAGTAACACATATTTTATATACCTCAAAATTTAGACAGGACATTCAAATCATTCTGGTACTAATTTAAAACAGCAAAGAACATCATCAATAGGCCATAGATGCAGCCTACTAAATGGGAAAAGTTGTTTTATCAACTCCACATCCCATAGAAATATAATTTCCAACATACAAAAAGAATACAAGGAGCTAGATATTACAAATCAACTAAAAATTTTATAATTTGGGTTACAAATGTAAACACATTATGCTCAGGATAGGAACTCAATGTTTGTGAGAGACAGTTAAAGAAACTCTCAATCCTCAGTCATGAGGCAAATGCAAATCAAAACTAAAATCCCCTCTTACATGTGGAAAAATGGCCAAGATCGATAAAATAAGTGACAGCTCATACTGTTGAGAATGTAGACCTGGTGGGAGTGAATAAATTTACACACACTATAGAAATCAATATGCAAGTTCCTAAGAAAATTGAAAATTGATCTAATTCAGGATCAAGATATACTGGTCTTGGGCATGTTCCGAAAGGACACTTGATTGTACCACAAGGACACAGTTTAACTATGTTCATTTTGAGTTTATTCACAATAGCTGGGGAATGTAAATACCCCATATATCACTCAACTGATTACCAGACACCCCCCCAAAAAAGTGGTACATTTACACAATGAAGTATTACTCAATGGTTAAAAGTTGATAACAAATAATTTATAGGCAAATGATTAAAATTAGAAAAGTTTATTCTGAGTAGGTAACACAAACCTAGAATGCTATATATACTATATACTTACTTCTAAATAGATATTAGTTTTTAAGTAAATGGTAATCAAGCTAAAATCCATAGACCAAGAGAGGCTAGTTAGGTAAGGATGAAGGTTGTATGAGGGAAGCATGGAACTCTCTGTGAAAGGGAAGTAGAACAAAGTCTATGGGTAAGAAGGGAGCAAGTGAGAACTGGAGTGGAAGAGATAAGGCTGAGGTTGATGAAATGTGGGGATTATTGTGGGATGACACATCTGAAAATTTAGGAGGCAAAGTGTGGATACCTAGGGCACTAAAAATATCCTATTATCTATGAGTATTACCCTAGAGAGTTGCCCTAGTGTTGACCATCCGTCTTTTGTACCCAGTCAAATTTCCCAGTTGTAGAAATGGCTTACATTTGATTTAGTTGGTTAAGGAGATCCAGTGGAGATCACTAAATATCTCATGCTGATGGTAGAACAAGTTACTCTCTGAAAACTTACTGTGGTCTCCATTATCCATGTAGCTCATTTAACATAGACAGGTCTAGCTGGAGTGGGTTCTGAACATTCACCCTACATTCTAATGTCTTTCTTGTGAGAACATAACCTGAGGGTACTTAAAGAGAAAACTGAATGCAAATTCAGCCATCAAATCCTCCACCTAAAAACTTTCCTGTGTGAAACAAACGTTGAGTTAATGGAAACACAAAACTAACAGGAGTGAATTAATAAATAAAAAATTATAAAGAAAGCAGAGAATAAAAAATAAAGGGATAGTGGAGAGTGTGAAGGAGAAAGAAAGAAAGAAAGAAAGAAAGAAAGAAAGAAAGAAAGAAAGAAAGAAAGAAAGAAAGAAAGGAAGGAAGGAAGGAAGGAAGGAAGGAAGGAAGGAAGGAAGGAAGGAAGGAAGGAAGGAAGAGAGAGAGAAAGAAGAAAGGAAGGGGAAGGAAAATAAAGGAAGAAAGATAAGAAAAGAAACAGCAAGAAAGGAATGAAAATAAAAAGAGTGAAAGAGACAAAGAAAAAAGAGAAAGGAGAAAGAGAAATGAACATGAAAAATAGAATAGAAGAGAAGGCTCAGTTAAGTGAAGTGAATGAAAGTGAAATGAAGTGAATGGAATGGTAGGGAAGTGAATGGAAGGGTAGGGAAGGGAAGGGAAGGGAGGGGAGGGGAGGAGAGGCGAGGGAAAGGAAAGGGGAAGGGAAGGGAAGGGAAATGAAAGGAACTGAAAAGAGATGCCAAAGAAATCAGGCAGAGGCCTGCAGACCTCTGAGTTCAAGATCAATCTGGCCTACAGAGGAGTTTCCAGGACAGTCAAAGCTACATGGAGAAACCCATTTGTCAAAAAATATATTAAACATATTGAGCTATATTGATGGGTAGGTTTATTGTCCAGATGTCATCAGAGAGGCTTACTCCAGCAGCAAATATGCAGTGTCTATGTTGGAGGGCTCTATCTGCTTCCTACCCTTGGAGATCAGGGAATTGCTCAGAAGATGGAGATGGCAAAGGGAAGGGGGAATACCTGCAGAATATGACCCAGCAAACTAACTAATAAAGGCTCACATGGGCTCTCAGAGACTGAAACAGCAAGAACAGATCCCGCATAGGTTTGTCCCAGGTCCTCTAAATGTTATGTTGAGGCATTTTTCTTAGTGTTTTGTGAAACTCCTAAGGATGTAACAAGGTATATCCCCAATTCTTTTTTCTCTTCTTCAGTTCCCCCCATTGGGTTTTCTTATCAACCCATGACATAATGAGGGCTTTAATGCTTCTTGTCTTACTGTGTCTTCTTTTTTCCTGTATGGTTCTCATCACTAGGAGGCCTTTGCTTTTCTGAAGAGGAAGTACAGGAATATATCTGGATGTGAGGGAAGGTGGAAAACAGCAAGGAGAAGAAAGGAAAAAATGGTTACAATGTACTGTATAAGAGAAGAACCTATTTTAAATATAAAAGACAAAAATAAACAGCCAAAATCAGCCTATGTTTAAAAAAAAAAAACATTTTCAACAATAAGTGGTATGCACCACTTTTATTTTACTACGTGTATACAAAAAATATAAGAGGTTTAAAAATGCATGGCTTTCAGTATTTGTAAGATAGTGGATATATTTTTACGAAATTTATAATTGTATATTTCTTTATATGAGCTAAATATTGTAAAGACCAGCACAATTTCCTCAAGGACTAACTTCTGTCACTCAGAACACATTATCTTCTTTTTCTTTGAAGTTTGCAGATTTTACTTAGAGTCTCACTCCTGCTAAGGATCCTTTTTCAGCCTCTTCTCTAAGAAAAAATTAAGGACAAGAGTTTAGGCATCTTCTTGGTGAGGGCTGTTATAAGGTATGTTGGCTTTCCAACAGCCTCTGCAGTTGAAAAAAATACAAGTGGCTCTGAATATAGAGAAGGAACAGAAGTTTTACAGAACAACTTGATTTCCAAAGAGAAAGAGAACTTGCCTTTAAACAATTAAAACCTGTTGGATGCTTGAGCTGCTTGCGCTGAGGCTTTGATTTCCTGCTTCTGTAGAGATGTGGGGATGTAACCACATGGTTGTTTTTTCTTTTCCCAAGATGTGTTTTTAGGGGTCCAGAGAGTTGCTCTTTACACTTATTCCAAACTGTACCAAAAAAAATTCTCTTCAGAAGTTTTAAGAAATGTTTTCTTAAGCTACTGGTTTAGTCTCTGATCTCCTACATTTTCATTGTAGATTTATTAATACCGAATAATCTCATGTAGAGGAAGACCATGGTATATAGACTGATCAGTTGCCAGCACTGAAAAACAAAATGTACCCATAAAGTTCCAAAATGGTGTGGTATCTGTTTTGGTCCATTGTCTATGATAGTTAAACTTGTGTGCACTAAAACAATGCCTGCTGCCTTTTCCCCAATTTAAAACCCCAGTGTCTGGAATCAGTTAAAGGGAAAAGTTGCAGCAAACTAGCAATGGAACTGTAAAGTTCAGTCTATGAGAATAGGTGAAGTACTACACTGGGAACCATGATTTTCAGTAATTTTGAAAAGCAGGGAAGTCCATTGGCTTAGCAGAACCTGCCATTTCTATGCCTCATCATTTGAAAGCCAAGTTCAGTAACCTCTCCTTCAGGAAGTTCATATTACTTGCTCACATATCACTCAGCCTTCTCTAGGACTACTTCTTTTCAGTTGGTTTAAACTGACATGGAAGCATCTTTATGCCTCATTCTCTTCTCTCTATACTCCAACTTTTTCTCATAAGTAGATTCAGAAGAATTACCAATGAGTGTATACAATATAATCATATATAATACACATTCACATACACACACACAAACACACACACACACACACATACACACACACACATACACACACACACACACACACACACACACACACACACACATACACATTTCCAATAGTCAGTTTCAAAAACTAATGGCTATTTTTGTAGCTATAACAGTGGTGAAACCACAGGAGATGATCTTGGCTTTCTGAATACAGTAAAATTTGCATAGCAAGTTTTGCTGGTAATATGGGGAACAACCTTTGACACTTTAAAAATTATCTTGCTGAGGTGATAAGAATTTGAGGTTCTGTTTCCAGGAATTTCCAGAGGAATTTAGTCAACAAGAATTTCCTTCTTCCAAAGACAGAGTGTGTTTGTTTTTATTTTTGTTTTTGTTTTTCTTTGTTTCTGTTTACATATGAGTTGCAAAGAGCTATGAATAAAGAGGAAGATCTTCAAAGTGAATATATATAAAGCTTATTTTCAATAATACAGATTTATAACGTGGTCTAGAAGTAATTCTAAAATCTAATAAAATGAGCTTTTAACTGAAATCAATCAAAGGATGAAGAGAAGGATCATTCATATCGCTAAAAGGAAAAATCTACCAAGGTTATAATTCTGAAAACAAATATCGCAATCACAGGGACATGCACTTTTGTTTGAAGAAACACAGCCGAGATTAATTCCCACATCAGAACCCACATATTAACAGTGTCTGATTTAAACACCCATCTCATATCTGAAGACTGAACATTCAGAAACAAACTAAAAAGTGTAATAATGAAGGTAGAAAATATAATAAATCAAATGAATTTACAGATATCTATATAAAATTTTACCCACACTCAAAGAAAGATTCATTTTTCTCAGCATCAAATGTGCAATTTTTTAACATTGACAATACACAGAATAAGACTCATGATAAGATAAATCTGAAATACTGCTGAAAGACCAACATGTATCAAAGCTTTATTACAACAAGTGAAACACAAGGAGAACTACAAATTCCTGGAACTTGAACATCACACTAATCAATGGTCTCTAGTTCTGAGAAGAAATAAAGAATGAAATTAAGACTTTCTCAAATTCAATGAAAATGAAAGCATATCACACATCAATTTATGAAAAGCCATGAAAAGCATTGATAAGAGGAAAATTCACTGCAGTATGAGCATGAATAAAGAAATTAAAGTTTCTCACATCAGCAATTTAAAAGGTCAACAGGATATCACTAGGGAAACTAGGAAGTAAGAATAAAAAAGGAGTAAAAGACAAGAAGTATTAAGATCAGGGCAGGAATCATTCAGTAAGAAAAAAAAAAGAAAAGAATACAAAGAATCAATGAACACAGGCAATGAATCTTGAATAAAGTTAACATAAAATTAAACTATAGCCAACCTAAGGCAAGCAATAGAGACAATATTCAAATAATCAAACTCAGAAATAAAAAGCGAGAGATAATGGACACGGCATTTCCAAATTGTATATAGATTTTACTTCAAGAGCCTGTATTCCACAAAGTTGAAAATTGCTAATGAAAAAATGATTTTTATTTCTATGAAAGGAAACACTTATCAAAGCTGAATCAAGATCAGTAAACTATTTAAAATATTCTTTAACATATTAAGAAATAGAAGGACTTCTGTAACACCCTGAGCCTTAGATTTCTGGTGGTGCAAACCGCCAGGGGTCTGCCTGCTATCAGGAACTGAGCACATAGGCGGTTCATCTGCAAGTCAGTCCATCATAGGACATGTATCCTACGTGAGAATCAACAGAGGGAGTGACACGCAGCACAACTTCTTCCCTTCATAATAGAGCAGACAAAGAACACCTGGTTGACCTTGACAACCTAAGTATAGCATTGCTTGAGGCAAGATTGAGAAGGGCTACAAAGGCACAAAAGAGGAAGCCAGCATATCAGTAATCTGTGCCAGAAGAAACCCAGTCATCCACTGTTGCAGAAATAACCTTAACGATCCACAGTAGGTTGAAGCTACAGCCAGTGAAAATAAGACCATCTAACCCCTGGGAGAAGCAGATGGCTAAAGGCAAACATAGGAACGTTACTAACAGAAACCAAGGCATTATGGCAAAAACTGAACCCAATTCTCCAACATTAGCAAGTCCTGGATACACCAACACACCAGAAAAACAAGATTTGGATTTAAAACCACTGGTCATGATGCTAGTACGGGAACACATGAAGGACATACTTAAAGAAATTCAGGAGAGAATGGATCAAAATTAGAAGCCATTACAAGGGAAACACAAAAATCATTGATAGAAAATCAGGAGAATACAAAAGCCAATAAGGAGGAAACGCAAAAATCTCTTAAAGAAAAACAGGAGAGCCTTGATCAACAGTCAGAAGTCATGAAAGAGGAAACACAAAAATCGGTTAAAAAATTAGAGGAAAACACAAAAAAGCAAATGACAGAACTGAGCAAAAATTTCCAGGATCTAAAAACATAAGTAGAAACAAGTAAGAAAGCACAAAGGGAGACAACGTTGGAGATAGAAAACCTTGGGAAGAAATCAGGGACCATAGATGCAAATATCAACAACAGAATACAAGAGATAGAAGAAAGAATCTCAGATGCTGAAGATACCAAAGAAACCATGGACTCAACAGTTAAAGAAAATGCAAAATGCAAAAAGCTTGTAACCCAACATATCCAGGAAATCCAGGACACAATGAGAAAGCCAAATCTAAGGGTCATAAGTATTGATGAGAGTGAAGATTTACAACTTAAAGGGCCAACAACTATCTTCAACAAAATTATGGAAGAAAACTTCCCTAACCTAAAGAGAGAGATGCCCATTAATATACAAGAAGCCTACAGAACTCCAAACAGACTGGACCAGAACAGAAATACTTCCTGTCCCATAACAATCAAAGCCCCAAATGTACTAAACAAAGAAAGAATACTTAAGGCAGTAAGAGAAAAAGGGCAAGTAACATATAAAGGAAGACCTATCAGAATTACACCAGATTTCTCACCAGAGACCATGAAAGCTAGAAGATCCGCGGCAGAGCTCATGCAAACTCTAAGAGAACACAAATGCTAGCCGAGACTACTATACCCAGTGAAACTCTCAATTACTATAGATGGAGTAACCAAGACATTCCACGACAAAACCAAATTTACACAATATCTTTCTACAAATCCAGCCCTACAAAGGTTAATAGGGGGGAAAGCACCATTACAACGAGGGAAACTATACCCTGGCAAGAGCAGGATATTAAGCTTCTTTCATCAAACCCAAAGAGGATAACCACACATGTATAAAATTAAAATCAAAAATGTTAACAAGCAATAACCACTACTTATTGATATCTCTTAACATCAATGGACTCAATTCCCCAATAAAAAGACATACTAATAGACTGGTTACATAAACAGGACCCTACATTTTGCTGCTTACAGGAAACACACCTCAATGTCAAAGACAAAAACTACCTTAGAGTAAAAGGCTGGAAGACAATTCTACAAGCTAATGGTCCCAGGAAGCAAGCCGGAGTTGCTATTCTAATTTCAGATAAAATTGACTTTCAACCTAATGTCATCAAAAGAGACATGGAAGGTCACTATTTGCTGGTCAAAGGAAAAGTCCAACAAGAAGAACTCTCAATCCTGAACATCTATGCCCCAAATACAAGGGCACCCTTATTCATAAAAGAAACGTTACTAAAACTCAAAGTACACATTGCACCTAACACAATAATTGTGGGTGACTTCAACACTCCACTTTCACCAATGGACCGATCAGGAAAACAGAAACTAAACAGGGACACAATGAAACTAATTGAAGCTTTGAACCAATAGGATTTAACAGATATATATAGAACTTTTCATCCCAAGGCAAAAGAATATACCATTTTCTCAGCACCTCATGGTACCTTCTCCAAAATAGATCATATGGTTGGTCACAAGATAGACCTCAACAAACATAAGAAGATTGAAATAATCCCATGCCTCCTATCAGATCACAATGGAGTAAAAGTGGTCTTTAGTAACAGTAAAAACAACAGAAAGCCCACATACACATGGAAACTGAATAATACTGTACTCAATGATAACTTGGTCAAGGAAGAAATAAAGAAAGAAATCAAAGATTTCTTAGAATTTAATGAAAATGAAGGCACAACATACACAAATCTATGGGACAAATGAAAGCAGTGCTAAGAGAAAAACTCATAGCTTTGAGTGCCTTCAAAAAGAAATTCGAGAGAGCTTACACTAGAAGATTAAAAGAACAACTGAAAACCCTGGAACAATAAGTAGCTAATTCACCCTGGAAGAGGAGAAGACAGGAAATCATCAAACTCAGGGCTGAAATCAAACAAGTAGAAACCAAGAGAACCATACAAAGAATCAACAAGACCAAATGCTGGTTCTTTGAAAAAATCAACAAGATAGATCAACCCTTAGCCAGACTAACCAAAGGGCACAGAGAAAGAATCCAAATTAACAAAATGAGAAATGAAAACAGAGATATCACAACAGACACCGAGCAAATTCAAAAAATCATCAGATCCTACTACAAAAACCTGTACTCAACACAACTGGAGAATCCGGAGGAAATGGACATTTTCCTAGATAGGTACCAATTACCAAAATTGAACGAGGATCAAATAAACCATCTAAACAGACCCATAACCCCTAAAGAAATAGAAGGGGTCATAGACAGATTTCCAACCAAAAAAAAACACAGGACCAGAGGGTTTCAGTGCAGAATTCTATCAGACTTTCAAAGAAGACTTAGCACCAATACTCTTCAAACTCTTCCACCAAATAGAAACAGAAGGAACACTACCCAACTCTTTCTTCGAAGCCACTATTACGCTGATACCAAAACCACACAAAGATCCAACTAAGAAAGGGAATTTCAGGCCAATTTCCCTTATGAATATCGATGCAAAAATACTAAATAAAATTCTTGCCAACCGAATCCAAGAACACATCAAAACAATGATCCAACATGATCAAGTAGGCTTCATCCCAGAGATCCAGAGATGGTTCAATATAAGGAAATACATAAACGCTATCCACTACATAAACAATCTCAAAGGAAAAAAAAACACATGATCATTTCATTAGATGCTGAAAAAGCATTTGACAAAATTCAGCATCCTTTCATGCTAAAAGTTTTGGAAAAGAAAGGAATTCAAGGCCCATACCTCAATATAATAAAAGCAATATACAGCAAACCGGTAGCCAACATCAAACTAAATGGAGAGAAACTTGAAGCAATCCCACTAAAATCAGGGACTAGACAAGGCTGCCCCTCTCTCCATATCTTTTCAATATAGTTCTTTAAGTTCTAACTAGAGCAATTAAACAACAGAAGGAAGTCAAAGGGATACAAATTGGAAAGGAAGAAGTCAAATTATCACTATTTGCAGATGATATGATCGTATACTTAAGTGACCCTAAAAACTCTACTAGAGAACTCCTACACCTGATTAACAACTTCAGCAAAGTGGCTGGCTACAAAATCAACGCAAGCAAATCAGCAGCCTTTTTATAGTCAAAGGATAAGCAGACTGAGAAAGATATTATGGAAATGACCCCCTTCACAATAGCTACAAACAACATAAAGTATCTTGGAGTGACTAACCAAACAAGTGAAAGACTTATATGACAAGAACTTCAGATCTCTGAAGAAGGAAATCGAAGAAGATCTCAGAAAATGGAAAAACCTTCCATGCTCGTGCCTTGGCAGGATTAATATAGTTAAAATGGCCATCTTGCCAAAGGCAATCTACAGATTCAATGATATTCCCATAAAAATCCCAACCCAGTTCTTCATGGAGCTAGAAAGAGCAATTCTCAAATTCATCGGGAATAACAAAAAACCCAGGATAGCTAAATCTATTCTCAACAGTAAAAGAACTTCAGGGGGATTCAATATCCCAGACTTTAAACTCTACTACAGAGCAATAGTGATAAAAACTGCATGGTATTGGTACAACATCAGGCAAGCGGATCAATGGAATAGGATTGAAGACCCAGAAATGAACCAACACACCTATGGTCACTTGGTCTTCGACAAAGGAGCTGAAAGCATCCAGTGGAAAAAAGATAGTCTTTTCAACAAATGGTGCTGGTTCAATTGGAGGTCAGCATGCAGAAGAATGCGCATCGATCCATTCTTATCTCCTTGTACCAAGCTCAACTCCAAATGGATCAAGGACCTCCACATAAAACCTGACAAACGGAAAATAATTGAAAAGAAACTGTGGAAGACCCTGGAAGACATGGGCACAGGGGAAAAGCTCCTGAATAGAACACCAATAGCTTATGCTCTAAGTTCAAGAATTGACAAATGGGACCTCATAAAACTACAAAGTTTCTGTAAGGCAAAGGATAACGTCAAAAGGACAAAACGTCAACCAACAGACTGGGAAAGAATCTTCACCAACCCTAAATCTGACAGAGGGCTAATATCTAATATATACAAAGAACTAAAGAAAGTAGAACCCAGAAATCCAAATAACCCCATTAAAAAGTGGGTTACGTAGCTAAACAAAGAATTTTCACATGAAGAACTTCGGAGAGCTGAGAAACACCTTAAGAAATGTTCAACATCTTTAATCATTAGGGAAATGCAAATCAAAACATCTCTGAGATTTCACCTCACACCCGTCAGAATGGCTAAGATCAAAAACTCAGGAGACAGCAGGTGTTGGCGAGGATGTGGAGAAAAAGGAACATTCCTCCGCTGCTGGTGGGATTGCAAGATTGTGCAACCACTCTGGAAATCAGTCTGGCAGTTCCTCAGAAAACTGGGAATGTCACTTCCTGAGGACCCTGTTATACCACTACTGGGCATATATCCAGAGGATTCTTCAGCATGTAATAAGGACACATGCTCCACTATGTTCATAGCAGCCCTATTTGTAGTAGCCAGAAGCTGGAAAGAACCTAGGTGTCCTTCAAAGGAGGAATGTATACAAAAAATGTGGTATATTTACACAATGGAGTACTATTCAGCCATTAGAAACAATGAATTCATGAAATTCTTAGACAAATGGATGGAGCTAGAGAACATCATACTAAGTGAGGTAACCCAGTCTCAAAAGATCAATCATGGTATGTACTCACTGATAAGTGGATATTAGCCTAGAAAATTTGAATACCCAGGACATAATCCACAAATTAAATGATGTCCAAAAAGAATTGAGGAGTGGTCCCTGGTTCTGGAAAGACTCAGCACAAGAGTATAGGGGGCTTCCAGAACAGGGAAGTGGGAAGGGATAGATGGAAGAATAAGGGGATGGAATAGGGCTTATGGGACTTGCGGGGAGTGGGGACCCAGAGAAGTGGAAATCATTTGCAATGTAAATAAAAATAAAATAAAATATATATATATATAAAAATATAAAAAAATAAAAAATAGAAGCACTAATTAAAATCTCTCAACAAAAGAAACTCTTGGAAAATATTAACATAAATCTAAACTGTATCCATCCTAAGCCAAGATATAGTGAGAGTATTAAAAAAAATCAAAGTCAAAAATCAGATAACAGACACAGTCATTTCAAAATAAATTTAGAACTTACTTCGAACATATGTATTTTACAATGGTGGGGTTTTTTTTGGTATTTTTAAGAGATATATTCTTTATTCACATTTCAAATGATTTCCCCTTTACAGGATGTTCCCTCAAAGTCCCATAAGCCCTCTTCCTGCCCTCTGTTTCCCAATCAACCCCTTCTTGTGACCCTGTCTGATATTACCCTCCACTGCTCCATTGAGCATTTCCTAGAACACAGGCTTCTCCTTCCTTCTACTTGTGCATCATTGATTTGTAAAATGTTTCTTGGGTATTCTCAGCTTCTGGGTTAATATCCGCTTCTCCGTGTGTGCTCTTTTGTGACTAGATTACCTCACTCAGTATGGCATTCTCCAGTTTTACCCACTTGCCATAGAATTTCATTATTTTTTTGCTTTTAGCTGGTGAATAGTATGCCATAGTCTGATTACAACAGAGTCTGTAT
Organism: Apodemus sylvaticus; assembly: GCF_947179515.1. Lineage (NCBI taxonomy): Eukaryota > Metazoa > Chordata > Mammalia > Rodentia > Muridae > Apodemus > Apodemus sylvaticus. The sequence goes on from NW_026262999.1 coordinate 168,733, forward strand.
TCATTCCTCTATTTCTGGATATTCATTTCTATTTCCTTTATATACCTCTGTGTCTCCATACAAGCACCATGCAATTCATATGAATATTGCTCTGTAATTTAGCATGGGTATTTGGATAGTGATTCCTCCAGAAGATATTTGTGATTAAGAATTATTTTTGCTATTCTGTTTTTTTTTTTTTTTTCTGTTTTACCAGATATATTTGAGAATTGATCTTTCTAAATCTTTAAAAAGTTGTACTGGTATTTTGTTGGGGATTGTGTTGAATCTGCAGATTGTGTTTTGGTACATTTATGTTTATATTATGCTATTTATATTACTCCATAATAAGGAGAGATCTCTTCAGTTTCTTCAATGTCTTTCCTGAGAGACTGGAAGTACTTGCCATTCATATTATTTATTGATATTGTATAAAGTGCTCTAAAGTGGGGAGGGAGAACATATAGAGTCAATTTCCAGCAGAAAGAAAGGTCAACAGGTATATGAATGGCTTTGTAATTCTACAATCAATGGCTCTGACCCCAAAATGTTCCTGTTTGTAAGTACTGCAGGGATAAAAATCGAGACCATGCAACAAAGGAGGTCAAGTGACCAGCCCAACTTAGAATCCAGCTTAAGGGGCAGCCTGTGGCACTGACACATTTTACAGATCAGTGGTGTGCTAGAATATCTTGGCTGCTCTCTGAGGTACCCAACAAACAGCAAAAAGTCAGATGAATATATTAGCATACAACCAATGGACACAAGTTTGTTAACCCTGTGGTTGAATTAGGGAAAATCTGAAAGAAGTTGAGGAGGGCAACTACATGGGAAGACCAGCACTCTCAATTTACCTCAATCCCCAAGACCTTTCAGACACTGAAACAAAAAACAGACAGCATAAATTCTCTGATGGGAGTCTATAAAAACATATATAGCAGAACTTTGCCTGCTTTGACCACAGTGAGAAAAAATATACCTAACACTTGAGACCCTTAAGACCAAAGTTCTCTCTGAGACTTGTGGGGAGTGAGTATGGCATGCAGAAATCTTTTGGAGACAGGGATGAGTAAGGATGTCAGTGATGGAGAGAAGTCTGTGTACTGACCTGGAAGATGACAAAATCTGGACTGTAAAAATTTATTAAATTAAAAAATGTGAAGAAGCTGGAAAGAACCCAGATATCCCTCAGTGGAGGAATGGATAAAAAAAAATGTGGTATAATTACACAATGGAATACTGCTTAGCAATTAAAAACAATGAATTCATGAATTTTTTAGGTAAATGGTAGTGAAAAATATTCTAAGTGAGGTAATCCAATAACAAAAAGAATACACGTGGATTACAATCATTGATAAGTGGATATTAAATAGCCCTGAAGCTCTGGATACTGAAGATACAATTAGCATATTAAATGGTTCCCATGAAGAAGAAAGAAGAGGGCCCTGATCCTGTAAAGGCTTGATCCAGCATAAAGGTAATGGCGTACCAGGACAGAGAAAAGGTAGGGGGAAATATAGGAGAATGGATGGAGAGAAGAGAACTTATGGGATATATGGGGGGAACTGGGAAAGGGGAAAACATTTGGAATATACAAAGAATATAGAAAATTACACACACACACACACACACACACACACACACACACACACACACACACACACACATATATATATATATATATATATATATATATATATATATATATATATATATATGCAAAAAATGAAAAGGAAGTACTTCAGACCAATTTTTCTTATCATAATACATGCAAAAATACTCAAAACTACCCCAAAACTGAATCTAGGAAAACATTAAAAAGATCACCCATCTTAATTTTGTGAGTTTCATTCCTTGGATGTAGGGATATTTTAATACATAAAAAATTATCGAAGTAAAACAAGACATAAACAATATATAAGAGATCAAATGATCATCAGGTTTGAAAATGAAAAAGCATTTGAGAAAATCTAACACCACTTACAGCTCAAAGTTGTAGACTGATCAGGGATAAATGGTTCAGGACTAAACATAAATAAAATCAATATAGAGCATGTCAATAGCCAACATAAAGCGAACTCGTGCGAATTATAGTATAAAGTCTGGTACTAGGCCAATTTGCCTATTCTCTGCCTTAGTATTTCATATACAACTAGAGGTTTTTCCATGAGTAATAAGACCCTTGAAGACATCATAGTAATACATATTAGAAAAGAAGAAATAAATGAATCATTACTTGCAAATGACATCATAGCAGAATTGTCATCCACAATGTGGAATGAATTTGTCCAGAGAAATAAGTTAGGCAAACAACACCGTTAACAATAGCCACAAGTAATTTTAAAAATATCTTGTCATGAGTTTTAACAAGCAAGTGAATGATCTGTATGACAGGAACTTTAAGTTCCAGAGGAAAGTTATTACAGAAAATTGAAATGGATATTATGATTAGCATATTGAAAATAGATGTTATCAAAGGAATCTACAGATTACATTCAAATACTATGAAAATTTACACATTTGTTTTTATAGATTTTAAAATTACTATTTCCATCTTCATATGGAAAAAAATTGGTAGCTAAAATGATCCTAAATAATCATAGACGTTTGGGAGAAATTGTCATCCCTTATTGCAAGCTGTATAAAGTGAAATAATGATAATAAATGCATGGAATTTTAATAAAATGTTCATATTCATACAAAATGAAACATCAACCACAATGGTACTACTCTATCTGAATATTTTCTTGAGGAAAAAAGAAAAATTTTCATATTAATCACCCTCCACAAATGTCAAGTCCAAGAGAATGAGCACCTTATAATAAAAGCAGATACAGTGAATCTCATACAAGAGAAAAAAGGAAATATCAATGTTTTATTATTACAATAGACAATTTTTAGAACAGAAAAAATGGGTAGGCTCTAAAATTAAAAATTTATAAATGGAACATCATGAAGTTACAAGTTATCTTTAAGGCAAAAAAAAAAAAAAATTAATGAGAATACTTTGACCTTACAGATTATTAAATGATATTGACCAACTCTCTGTGTAACAGATGGCTAGTATCAAAAACATATACAAAATTCAAGAATTATTGGAATCCAACTCCACTTCTACCTTTTTTTTCCTTCTCTGCTGATAGAATCTAGACTGTACTTGACACATGCCTGAATCCTTTTCATATCGTTATACTCAAGATACCTCCCCAGTGCTTGTTAAGAAAATGGTAAAATTTGAAGAGCCATAGCATTGGACGTATCACCTTCTATCTTTGGGCATGGGAATATATTATTTTAGAATCCTTGACTTTCAGGAGTTATACCATGCAGTGAAGTTCATTGGCTTTAAAACAGTTACAATTCTTGAGTATCATTGGATTGCTGACCACAGGACTACTTTTTTTTAATTTTTATTTTACATTGAGATAGAATGCAAGCTTAATTATTCCTCATGCTCAATCCCCTATAACCAATTTTTTTTCATCTAAGTAGACTCAGTTTTCCCAACATGTATATGGGTGTATCCTGTATTCATATCCAATATATACAAAGAACTCAAGAAGATAGACCCCAGGGAACCAAATAACCCTATTAAAAAATAGGGTACAGATCTTAACAAAGAATTTTCACCTGAAGTAATTCGGATGGCCGAGAGGCACCTTAATAAGTGCTCAACATCATTAGTCATTAGGGAAATGCAAATCAAAAGAACCCTGAGATTTCACCTTACACCAGTCACAATGGCTAAGGTCAAAAACTCAGGAGACAGCAGGTGTTGGCGAGGATGTGGAGAAAGAGGAACACTCCTCCACTGTTGGTGGGTCTGTAAGATAGTACAACCACTGTGGAAATCAGTCTGGAGGTTCCTCAGAAAACTGGACATGAGTTAATGTTCTTAATATGCTGATGAGAATTTGAAGAAATCATTTCCAAGACATTCTTTAGAGATAAAGACATTGAGAACTTCCTTTATCCAAAGCCTATGATTTCTCTAGGTTTGAATGTAAACAACTAAGATCTTACAAATATGGGAAATGAGTCTGTAGTTTAAAAAACCTGACCAAGAATCTTTCATCTCTTTAAAATTTCCCATTTATGAATGCAAATTATTTACTAGTACTACAAATCTATACTATGTGGATGATGCTTAAAACTATCTGTCTCATCATGTACAAGTGTCTGAAATAACATATAGGAAAAGCATGTTGGCCTATTTGAGAGGAGTATGTTGGGTAGGGTTACAGCCATAGAAGCCATAGAATCATCTTAAAAGATTTCCAAATGTCCTTAATAGACTGATGATGCAGTCATATGATGAGGAAACTGTGTGGTTAATATTTGACAATGAAAACTGAAGTACCGGAGGTACAGAAAAGAAATACCTTGTGGTGAATGTGATGTCCTCTACTCTCTATCAAATATATCAAAGTGTGACTGGACAAAGGTCTTTGTGAGATATATTCATAATATCAGTTTTATGTCAGAAAAAAAATCAATTTTTGCTAAAGAAACAAGAAAGTTGAAATAGATCAATTTACAGTCTGACTGCCTAGAATATAGAAATCCCAAAGTTCACTGACATGTAATTTTCTATTTATCTTCAGTGGAAACACTTCTACTTCTAGAACTTGGGAAATAGAAACAGGTTGATTGAATCTCAAGGATAAACTGTAAAACCAAGTGATACCAACACTCTTTTTTTTTCAGAGTGGAATACTCTTGTGCTTTCAAATTAATTTTAAATATATTATCACTATATTTGATTATGGACATACTTGAAATCAAACTTACCAAGGATCCATAGGAAAGTCAGAGGACAACTGGTAGAATATGGCTCTCTTCCTTTTCTTTCTTCTTGGAAATCCGTATGTGCCCTAGGCTGTTAAGCAATTACAGAGATTAAATTTTGCTTGGGAATTCTGGATTTATAGAAAATGACTTGTACAGCACTTGACATCATTTGACATCACATTGTCACAAGAGTGATGATTTGTAAATCTTTTTTCAGTCAAAAATAACATTTTAAAAACCCACTTTAAATAGGCAATCAATGTAAACAATATTAAATTGATCAAATTTTAATGGAGAGTAATAGTTATATATTTTTCACAATATCAAATCAAAACCAAAACACAAGAACAAAATTCCAAACAAAAACTCATTCAAATAATATAATATCAGCCATTTCTCACTACTGATTTGACAGCACAGGCCTACATCTAGTGGCTGCTGTTGGACACTTAAGGGCAAAGCAATCACCCAAGTTCTCTTACAGGGTATTATCCAAGAAGAAATGGTGATAAGATTAAGGAATATACTAACTAAATCACTTTCTATTTATTAGGGCTTGTTAACACTAATAAATGGATTAAGATAAGTAAATGTTAATCCAGTAATCCTGTGGTTTCTGGTCATAGGGCTCAGCATGACATTCCCAATAAAGAAGCTCTTTGTGCCAACTAATCTCATCCTCATCAGTAGGCAATTCAATGTGTCAGACTGCAATATTAACTTATTCTATATCAGAATGTTCACAATATTTCTAATTTTAGTCCTATTCAGTAAAGTGCTTCTGTAGGTAGTGCGGGAAATCATTCTATATTGTAAACTACTAAATGACTCCTAGTTCTATCCCTTCTACAAGTCTTTTTTTAAAGAACTATGTCTCTTAAGAATTAGTGGAGATTTAGGACAGTTGCCAATGCAGGTATGAAAATGTGCTCCTAATAGTGTAATTTGTCTGTGAACAGAGAAACTAAAGTAATTTTGATGTAAACAAATTTGGCTTCATCACAATAAAAAGCATCCCATAGACCACCAGCAGATAGGGTGATTTCAACGTGCCCTAGGCTTTCTAAAGTAAAGGAAATTCGTCAAAGTAAGGGACAAATCTGTAAAATCTGAGTCTGAAGAGAAAGACTTTACATGTTCATAACAATTAGATTAGTAAAGCTCTATCCATACCTGAGATACCAGAGCTACCAGATACCTATATCAAGATTTGAATCAATTTTTTTATTTATAATTCTCTCAGGCTGTAAGAAAAATGTTGGGAGGGGTAATATTCTGTTTCACAGGTTTTTTTTTTTTTATTCGATATAATTTATTTACATTTCAAATGATTTCCCTTTTCTAGCCCCCCCACTCCCCGAAAGTCCCGTAAGCCCCCTTCTCTTCCCCTGTTCTCCCACCCACCCCTTCCCACTTTCCCGTTCTGGTTTTGCCGAATACTGTTTCACTGAGTCTTTCCAGAACCAGGGGCCACTCCTCCTTTCTTCTTGTACCACATTTGATGTGTGGATTATGTTTTGGGTATTCCAGTTTTTTAAGTTAATATCCACTTATTAGTGAGTGCATACCATGATTCACCTTTTGAGTCTGGGTTACCTCACTTAGTATGATATTCTCTAGCTCCATGCATTTGCCTAAGAATTTCATGAATTCGTTGTTTCTAATGGCTGAATAGTACTCCATTGTATAGATATACCAAATTTTTTGCATCCACTCTTCTGTTGAGGGATACCTGGGTTCTTTCCAGCATCTGGCAATTATAAATAGGGCTGCTTTGAACATAGTAGAACATGTATCCTTATTACATGGTGGGGAGTCTTCTGGGTATATGCCCAGGAGTGGTATAGCAGGATCTTCTGGAAGTGAGGTGCCCAGTTTTCTGAGGAACCGCCAGACTGCTTTCCAGAGTGATTGTACCAATTTGCAACCCCACCAGCAGTGGAGGAGTGTTCCTCTTTCTCCACACCCTCTCCAACACCTGCTGACTCCTGAATTTTTAATCTTAGCCATTCTGACTGGTGTAAGATGAAATCTTAGGGTTGTTTTGATTTGCATTTCCCTAATGACTAATGAAGTTGAACATTTTTTTAAGATGCTTCTCGGCCATCCGAAGTTCTTCAGATGAGAATTCTTTGTTTAATTCTGTACCCCATTTTCTAATAGGGTTGTTTGGTTTTCTGGAGTCTAACTTCTTGAGTTCTTCATATATATTGGATATTAGCCCTCTATCTAATGTAGGATTGGTGAAGATCTTTTCCCAATTTGTTGGTTGCCGATTTGTCCTCTTGAGGGTGTCCTTTGCCTTACAGAAACTTTGTAATTTTATCAGGTCCCATTTGTCAATTCTTGCTCTTAGAGCATATGCTATTGGTGTTCTGTTCAGAAACTTTCTCGCTCTACCGATGTCCTCAAGGGTCTTCCCCATTTTCTTTTCTATTAGCTTCAGAGTGTCTGGCTTTATGTGGAGGTCCTTGATCCATTTGGATTTGAGCTTAGTACCAGGAGACAAGGATGGATCAATTTGCATTCTTCTGCATGCTGACCTCCAGTTGAACCAGCACCATTTGTTGAAAAGGCTATCCTTTTTCCATTGGATGTTTTCAGCCTCTTTGTCGAGGATCAAGTGGCCATAGGTGTGTGGGTTCATTTCTGGATCTTCAATCCTGTTCCATTGATCCTCCTGCCTGTCACTGCAACAATACCATCCAGTTTTTATCACTATTGCTCTGTAGTATGCTTGAGGTCAGGGATACTGATTCCCCCAGATTTTCTTTTGTTGCTGAGAATAGTTTTAGCTATCCTGTTTTTTTTGTTGTTCCAGATGAATTTGATAATTGCTCTTTCTAATTCTGTGAAGCATTGAGTTGGGATTTTGATGGGTTTTGCATTGAATCTGTATAGTGCTTTAGGCAAAATGGCCATTTTAACAATATTGGTTCTACCGATCCATGAGCATGGGAAGTTTTCCCATTTTTTGAGGTCTTCTTCCATTTCCTTCTTCAGAGTCTTGAAGTTCTTGTCATACAGATCTTTCACATGTTTGGTAAGAGTCACCCCAAGATACTTTATACTGTTTGTGGCTATTGTGAAAGGGGTCATTTCCCTAATTTCTTTCTCAGCCTGCTTATCCTTTGAGTATAGGAAGGCCACTGATTTACTTGAGTTGATTTTATAACCTGTCACTTTGCTGAAGTTGTTTATCAGCTGTAGGAGCTCTCTAGTGGAGTTCTTTGGGTCACTTAGGTAGACGATCATGTCGTCTGCAAATAATGATAGTTTGACTTCTTCCTTTCCAATTTGTATCCCTTTGATCTCCTTATGTTGTTGAAATGCCCGAGCTAGTACCTCAAGTACAATATTGAAAAGATAAGGAGAAAGGGGGCAGCCTTGTCTGGTCCCTGATTTCAGTGGGATTGCTTCAAGTTTCTCTCAATTTAGTTTGATGCTGGCTACCGGTTTGCTGTATATTGCTTTTACTATGTTTAGGTATGGGCCTTGAATTCCTGTTCTCTCCAAGACTTTAAGCATGAAAGGATGCTGAATTTTGTCAAATGCTTTTTCAGCATCCAATGAAATGACTATGTGGTTTTGTTCTTTGAGTTTGTTTATGTAGTGGATTGTATTGATGGATTTCTGTATATTGAACCAATCCTGCATTCCCGGGATAAAGCCTATTTGATCATGGTGGATGATCGTTTTGATGTGTTCTTGGATTCGGTTGGCAAGAATTTTATTGAGTATTTTTGCCTCGATGTTCATAAGGGAAATTGGTCTGAAGTTTTCTTTCTTTGTTTTATCTTTTTGGCTTTGGTATCAGCGTAATTGTGGCTTCGTAGAAGGAATTGGGTTGTTTCACAGTTTTCAAATGTTATTCACATTGCCCAAAATGTATTCTTCAGATTAAGAAGCAGAAGGGTCTTATTTGAGCTTCAGATTCTCCATCCTACGAAAATGAAAAGCACAAATAGCCATTTCGCCAATATTGGTGTCCTTGGCAGGAACATACCAATAGAAAGCCATATTCTTATGCTCTATGAGGTTCTTCATTATTTCAAGGATATCATCCATTAACGACCTTAAGTTTTAGTAAATAGAGGTGGGCCTGTGAGAGGACTGCACTCAGCAAGGATAGAACCTCAAGAAAACAAAACATATAAACTCAGTCTGTTTCCGTGATGACCCCATTAAAGGAGATACTTTACTGTGATACTTATATAATGTTAAATGTTTAGGGTTGCCCTTCCTATTCTTGATTAAAGAACCAGAATCTATGTTACAGTTGGATGTTAACTGGCAGGTGGTTTTACTAATAGAATAGTAGGGGCAGTCTAATCTATGAGTTCTTCAACAGCCTAGTCCCCAAGTCTTTGCCAAACAAAGACCTGTTATTTAATATCTACGGTATTCACAACAGATATGGAGCATGACTGATACCTATTCATGAAATGGGAGACATTGCAAATAATTCTGAGAATGAAGCCAAAGAGCAGAAACATTTTAAAAATTGCCAAAGGTATGCTCATGTAACTCTAATGTAACCACAAAGGCAAAGAGTAGAGATGAGGACAGGGTCTCCCAGCCCTCTCCATCAGCATTACCTACAAAGAGTGAAGTACTCTTAAACTCAGCTTAAAATGGCGATATCTGGACCCTGATTTTGAAGGAAACACAGTATTCACAACATTGCAAAATGTATAGGCATACACTTCGGAAAGAAGGAGAGACTGTAGGAGACAAAGAGACATACAGTGACACAGAGAGACATATGAAATAATGAGCAGGAATAACATAATGATATGAGGTCCTCTAGGCAATCATTGAGATGTAAAACTTGAGAAAAGAGCAAATGTACTGCTATCATGTGCTAGTACCAGATAATCTGACAAAGAAGGAGAAAGAACCATAACCCTGTATTACATTTTTTAATAGGGTTATTTGGTTTTCTGGAGTCTAACTTCTTGAGTTCTTTATATATATTGGATATTAGCCCTCTATCTGATGTAGGGTTGGTGAAGATCTTTTCCCAATTTGTTGGTTGCCGATTTGCCCTTTTGATGGTGTCCTTTGTCTTACAGAAACTTTGTAATTTTATGAGGTCTCATTTCTCAATTCTTGATCTTAGAGCACATGCTATTGGTGTTCTGTCCAGGAACTTTCCCCCTGTACCGATGTCCTCAAGGGTCTTCCCCAGTTTCTTTTCTATTAGCTGCAGAGTGTCTGGCTTTATGTGGAGGTCCTTGATCCATTTGGAGTTGAGCTTAGTACAAGGAGAAAAGGATGGATCAATTCGCATTCTTCTGCATGCTGACCTCCAGTTGAACCTGCACCATTTGTTGAAAAGGCTATCTTTATTCCATTGGATGTTTTCAGCGCCTTTGTTGAGGAGCAAGTGGCCAGAGGTGGGTGGGTTCATTTCTGGATCTTCAATCCTGTTCCATTGATCCACCTGCCTGTCACTGTACTAATACCATGCAGTTTTTAGCACTATTGCTCTGTAGTATTGCTTGAGGTCAGGGATACTGATACCCCAGAAATGTGGTATATCTACACAATGAAGTATTATTCAGCCATTAGAAACAATGAATTCATGAAATTCTTAGGCGAATGGATGGAGCTGGAGAACATCATACTAAGTGAGGTAACCCAGACTCAAAAGATGAATCATGGTATGCACTCACTAATAAATGGGTGTTAACCTAGAAAACTGGAATACCCAAAACATAATTCACACATTAAATCAGGTACAAGAAGAATGGAGGAGTGGCCCCTTGTTCTGGAAAGACTCAGTGAAGCAGTATAGGAGAAAACCAGAACAAGGAAGTGGGAAGGGTTGGGTGGGACAACAGGAGGAGGGAAGGGGGCTGATCTGAATTTTGGGGAGTGGGGGGTCTAGAAAAGGGGAAATCAATTGAAATGTAAATAAAAAATATATCAAATAAAAATTAAAATAAAATAAAAAAGAAAAGAAAGAAAGAACCATAACCAACTCTCAACACTTAGAATCACAAAAAGTCATTGTTTTTGAAGATCTTTCCAAACACATTCTGGGAATGTATTCTCCTATCCCTTAATACCTGAGTTCTGTTTCTCAGTTTTTACTTTCATTAGAGGTGACTGAAAATACCATTTCCTATCTAACTCCTGATCAAGCCTCTGGTTTTGCCTACGAAGAGTTGATTTACTCATTTAAGAATGGTTACAGGAACACCCTGAAATTATGGTCTACATCCTTAAAGTAGGAAGATGTGTCAGACTTCAAAGACCTAACTTTGTATCATGGAGTCTGGCACACTGTATATTTATTGTGCAATATACAGGTAGTTCAATTATCCATTCTTTTACTGCTCATCAGATTCTATAGTTTGGTCAGACTCTACATTTTATTCTTCAACGTGTTTTGTGAAAAGAATTAATGGGGATTTGGCTTCCAACCCCACAAGATAGAAGAAAGCATGTGAATTTTCATAGAATTTCACAATTAGAACTCATAGAACATGGACAGACAACCCTGATTTAGAAAAAGTTGAAGAATATGCCTAGAAAACAGTGAAATACTAAGATTTTGTTCATTTATTGAGATATCAAATCTATGATCTAAGTTTTCCCATCAATATTTAGAGGGTATTAAAGGAGACATGGGTTTCTCTGTCCCCCTACATATGCTTAGGATAACTGTTGTGTTCACATGATTATTAACAAACTCAGTTTATGCAACTTGGCTTAAGAGCATTCCAGATTCTTGTTTCAAAATCTAACAAAAATTTGCTGTACACCCAGCTACTGTGAGTAGATAGCAAAGACTCATATTTCTTACTTTAGGCCCATGACAGAATATTAACAATCATTAAATGGTCAGAAGAATAATCTGTTTGTCCCAATTTCATTGCAAAAAACCTTTCTGATGGCAAAAGGATACACTGCTGTTACAGTTCCTATGACTATTGCATCGTGGTACTAGAGAAATGCCTGACACTCTCAGTAGATAATTCAGAAAACAAAGTGTGATCTCTGGGAAAAGATGTCAGAGATGTGACAAAAAAGATCACATAATCAGAGGCATATATCTGCCCATGTCATTATTTTCAGGGAGAATCTGCACATGGTAAAGAGCCAATGTGAATTAAGTGAAGAGACACTCTGTCTTCAACTGGGAAACATTAGTTCTTGTTTGATTGCTGATGTTCAACTTTCATTGCAATGCTACTTATCCAGTGCTCAACAAGAGCTAGTGCTAGCAACTTGTGGTAGAATAGCATGGATACTTCAAAGTGAAAGCTGTGTGTATTGTTACATCACATTCTGGAATATTTCCTTTTATGTAATAATAATAAGATGGGAAATCAATTTGCTTCCAAAAGGCTCCATTGCATGTGCCGCATTTCTTTTATTTTTATTTTTATTTTATTTTTTCTTATTTTTTTGTTTTGATTCGATATATTTTTTATTTACCTTTCAAATTATTTCCCCTTTTCTGGCCCACCTCTCCCCGAAAGTAACATAAGCCCCCTTCCCTCCCCTGTTCTCCCATCCACCCATTCCCACTTCCCTGTCATGGTTTTGCCCTATAATGCTACACTGAGTCTTTCCAGAACAAGGGGCCACTTCTCCATTCTTCTTGTCCTTCATTTGATGTGTGGATTATGTTTTGGGCATTCCAGGTTTCCAGACTAATATCCACTTATTAGTGAGTGCATACAATGATTGATCTTTTGAGACTGGGTTAACTCACTTAGTATGATGTTCTCAAGCTCCATCCATTTGCCTAAGAATTTAATGAACTCATTGTCTCTAATGGTTGAATAGTTCTCCATTGTGCATATATACCACATTTCTGCATCCATTCTTCTGTTGAGGCATACCTTGGTTCTTAGTGGAGCATGTGTCCTTATTACATACTGGGGAATCCTCTGGGTATATGCCCAGGAGTCGTATAGCAGGATCTTTCACAAGTAATGTGCCCAGGTTTGGAAAGAACTGCCAGAGTGATTTCCAGAGTGGTTGTACCAATTTGCAACCTCACCAGCAGTGGAGGAGTGTTCCTCTTTCTCTACATCCTTGCCAACACCTGCTGCCTCCTGAGTTTTAATCTTAGCCATTCTGAATGGTGTATGATGAAATCTCAGGGTTGTTTTGATTTGCATTTCCCTGACGACTAATGAAATTGAGCATTTTTAAAGATATTTCTCTGCCATCCCAAGTTCTTCAGGTGAAAATTCTTTGTTTAACTCTGCACTCCATTTTTAATAGGGTTATTTGTTTTTCTGTGGTTTAACTTCATGAGTTATTTGTATATATTGGATATTAGCCCTATATCTGATGTGGGGTTGGTGAAGATCATTTCCCAATTTGTTTGTTGCCGATTTGTCATTTTGATGGTGTCCTTTGCTTTACAGAAACTTTGTAATTTTATGAGGTCCCTTTTGTCAATTCTTGATCTTAGAGCATAAACTATTCGAGTTGTGTTCAGGAACTTTCCCCCTGTACCGATGCCCTCAAGGCTCTTCCCCAGTACCTTTTCTATTAGCTTCAGAGTATCTGAATTTATGTACAGGTCCTTGATCCATTTGTAGTTGACATTAGTACAAGGAGACAAGGATGCATCAATTTGCATTGTTCTGCATGCTGACCTCCAGTTGAATGAGCACCATTTGTTGAAAAAGGCTTTCTTTTTCCATTGGATGTTTTCAGCCCCTTTGTCAAGATCAAGTGGCCATAGGTGTATGGTTTCATTTCTGGATCTTCAATCCTGGTACATTGATCCGCCTGCCTGTCACTGTACCAATACCATGCAGTTTTTAAGACTATTGCTCGGTACCATTTCTTGAGATCAGGGATACTGACTACCCTAGAATTTCTTTTATTGTTGAGAATAGTTTTAGATATCCTGGGTTTTTCGTTATTCCAGATGAATTTGAGAATTGCTCTTTCTAACTCTATGAAGAATTGAGTTGGGATTTTGATGGGTATTGTGTTGAATCTGTATATTGCTTTTGGCAAAATGGCATTTTTAAATATATTAATCCTGCCGATCCATAAGCATGGGAGATGTTACCAATTTTTGATGTCTTCTTTTATTTCCTTCTTCAGAATCCTGAAGTTCTTGTCATACAGATCTTTCACATGTTTGGTAAGAGTCACCCAAAGGTACTTCATACTGTGTGTGTCTATTGTGAAGAGTGTCATTTCCATAATTTCTTAATCAGCCTGCTTATCCTTTGAGTATAGGAAGGCTACTGATTTGCTTGAGTTGATTTTATAACCTGCCACTTTGCTGAAATTGTTTATCAGCTGTAGGAGTTCTCTAATGGCGTTTTTGGGTCACGTAGATAGACTATCATATCATCTGCAAATAATGATAGTTTGACTTTATCCTTTCCAATTTGTATCCCTTTGTCCTGCTTATGTTGTCTAATTGTCCAAGCTAGTATGTCAAGTACAATATTGAAAAGGTATGGAGAGAGAGAGGACAGCCCTGTCTAGTCTCTGATTTTAGTGGGATTGCTTCAAGTTTCTCTCCATTTAGTTTGATGCTGGCTACCGGTTTGCTGTATATTGCTTCTATTTTGTGGAATAGTTTGAAGAGTTTTGGATTTTTTCCTTTGACCAGCAATAATTGTCCTTCTGTATCACTTTTGATGACTTTAGGTTTAAAGTCGATTTTATCTGATATTAAAATGTCTACTCCGGCTCGATTCCTGAGACCATTGGCTTGTAAAATTGTCTTCTAGCCTTTTACTCTAAGGTGTTTTTTTTGTCTTTGACATTGAGGTGTGTTTCCTGTATGCACCAAAGTATAGGGTCCTGTTTCCTTACCCAGTCTGTTAGTCTATGTCTTTTTATTGGGGAGTTGAATCCATTGACGTTAAGACATATTAAGGAATAGTGATTATTACTTCCTGTCATTTTTGATGTTATTTTTATATTTGAGTGGTTATCTTCTCTGGATTTTATGAAAGAAGGTAATTATCTTGCTTTTTTCCATTGTGTCATTTCCCTCCTCATATTGGAGTTTTGCTCCTATTATTCTTTGCAGAGCTGGGTTTGTGGAAAGATATTGTGTAAATTTGGTTTTGTCATGGAATATTGTAGGCCGTCAGCGGCCACATACAAACTGGGTTACCTGCAAGAAAATTCTGAGGTTAACGGGAAGGGGGGGGGGCAAGAAAGAGATGAGTCAAGGCGACAAGCCGGTCAAGACTAACATTAATATTTCTATGACCAGATTTATAGTCTTAGGGGAATAAGCCAACCCCTCCCAGAGGCTGGTCACATCAAAGGCCGGGCTGTGAAGTCTTCGGCTCCATATCTCAGTGGGTCGCCTGCTTTCAGCCTGTCGAGGCCTCTGCTTGTTCTCAGGTGAAGCCTTGAGGCAATGTTGGTAGTTAAGGTGACGGTGCCTTATTGTTCCAAGGAACAAAGGCCGGAGGTAGCCCATCGGAAGAGTGGGGGTTGCCAGCCAGCTTAATGTTGTGGGGGAAGAGACAATTCCTCCTTAATTATTAATTTTTAACAACTCAGTGGATATAAGTAAATTCATCCAATGAATGATGGGCTTTTAACCAGTGAGTGAAATCAGAGGCCCAACCCCCTTAAACGTTAAGGACATCTTTTTCGGAGGGGGGAATAGACTGCCTTAATAATTTAAGGATTTTTCCTTTTCCCTTGCAGTGCCTCGCCTCGCACCTCAACTGATGCCCATGTTTGTTATGTTAACAAACATGCATAGTTCCGAATACTATGCAGCCTCCTTTTTGAGGAATCCACTGGCAGAGTAAATGCTCTGCTGATAAGAGCTGGCTGGCTATAATAACCACCCATCCTCAACCTGGGGGTGATTGCTGAAGGAGCTTATCTTCTGAGTGTTATCTGCTGGAAATATAAAAGGAGATTAAGAGAAAAAACCTGTTTGGTCAGTATCGGAAAGCCCAAGACGTTTAGTTTGTTGAAAATTAGTGTCTACAGGCAAGAAGCCTGGCTTGCAACTTAATTTGCAAGAACACAAAGGAACCTTACTTCCCAAGTAAGTGGCTTAGAGAAAGCCTTTTGAATTAATTATACTTACCAGCAGTTTTAGGGTGTGTTTGCCTGTCGGACCAATCACTCTGGCAGCCAGTGCGCACTGTCTTCTTCCTGAGAGAAAATGCAGATGGACTCTCTCCCCCAGATTAAAACGGGGTCCAGACCATTCCATGTATTACTTAAAGGGTGCCGCCACTTAACCATGGCGTAGGAATTGGAAGTAGCTTGGTGCCAGTGTCGGTCTGCTGCAGACTGACCTTTAGCATCCGTTTGTAGAAAATTTAAAACAAATAAAACAAAGGCAAGATGTGATTTAGTGGACCTAGGAGGATATAGGTTCCCCTTCTTAGTTTTAAAAAGCCAGTTTTTAAGGGTTTGGTGAGCATGCTCCACAATTCCTTGCCCCATTGGATTATAAGGAATTCCAGTTTTAACTTTTATATTAAATTCCTTGCAGAATTATCCTGATCTATCCTGTACAAACAAATGGACAAAAGAAGCAAGCTGGTTTTGCCATTCTAGTATACATATATGTAAATATTTCAAACCAAAACTAAGTACAAAGGACAAGGAAAGACTGTTCATAAATATTAGAAAGACACAAGGTGATTTTCCATTTCTTAGAAATAATGCTCAACTTCATTAATCATTAGGGACATGCAAATCAAAACAACCCTGACTTTTCACCTTACACCAATCAGAATGGCTAAGATTAAAAATTTCAGAGACAGGAGGTGTTGGCAAGCATATGGAGTAATAGGAACACTCCTCCACTGCTGGTGCAACCATCTGTGAATCAATCTGGCCATTTCTCAGAAAACAGGTCATGTCAGGTCTGGAGGATCCTGCTATACTACTCCTGGGCATATGCCCAGAGGATTCCCCAGTATGTAATAAGAATACATTCTCCACTATGTTTATAACAGCCCTATTTTTAATAGCCAGAAGCTGGAAAGAACCCAGGTATCCCTTAAAAGAAGAATCGATGTAAAAATGTGTCATATATATATATATATATATATATATATATATATATATATATATATATATATATATATATAAACACACACAAAATGGAGTACTATTCAAACATTAGAAACAATGAATTCATGAAATTCTTAGACAAATGGATAGAGCTGGAGAACATCATACTAAGTGATGTAACCCATTCTCAACAGATCAATCATGGTAAGCACTCACCAATAAGGGGATATTAGCCTAACAAACTGGAATACCCAAAATATAATCCACACATCAAATGAGGTAAAGAAGAATGGAGGAGTGGCCCCTGGTTCTAGAAAGATTCAGTTTAGCAGTATTTGCCAAAACTAGAACCAGAAATTGGGAAGGGGTGGATGGGAGAACAGGGGTAGGGAAGGGGGCTTATGTGAGGTTAAGGAAGTGGGGGTCCAGAAAAGGGGAAATCATTTGAAATGTAAAATAAAAAATATTGACTAATAATAATAATAATAATAATAATAATATTTACTGTCCTGAAGGGAAAGGTTTCAATATTTACAAAGGAAAGAAATTGTACAAAATTATATTTAACCATGCAACACTAGGAACTGATAGTGGATGACTTCAATGCCACTTTTGCAGCAAAGGAGTGGGCATGTGGACAAAACCTAAACAGAGATACTGGAGCTAACAGATAATAGTGAACCAAAGAGTACTTACATTCATCTACTGAACACATCAAAACCCAAAAGAATACATTTACTTTTTATCAGCTCATGAAACACTCTTCAACATTTACCCTTTGCTAACAAATTAAATATTAACATAGGCAAGAAAATTTAAGTAATCCTCTGTGTCCTCTCAGACCACCATAAACTAAAAGTCCATTTGAAAAAGAGAAATATCTGAAGGCCTACAAAGGCACAGAAACATACATAAACTCTGTACTCAATGACTGCTGAATCACGACAGAAGGTAAATTCTAAACAGAGGCTTTCAAATGTTTACAAACACTTAAAAGGTTTTTATTATCTTTAGCCATTAGGGAGACAAAATTTATAACTAATATATGATTAATTTATAACTATCTGAATGACTAATATCAAATTTAAAGGAACTGTACATAGTAGCAAGGATTTGAAACGTATTTCCTCCACTATTGGGGGAATTACAAACTAGTACAGCCATGATGAAAATCAATATAATGGTTCCTCAGAAATCTGTAAATCATTCTATAGTGAGACACAGCTATATCACTTTTGTGTTTATGCTCCAAAATTTCTACTCTGCTACCACAGAGACTCTTGATCAGTGATCTTTATTGCATCTTTATTCAAAATAATCAAAAATTGTAAATAGCATAGATGTCCCTCAACTGAAAATTAGATTAAGAAAATGTGGTACAATTACCCAATGAAATATGTGCTCAGTTGGTAAAACCAATAATATCCTGAATTTGTATCCAAATGGATGAGATTTTGGAAGAGTATATTGAGTGACATAACTCAGATATTAAAAGACGAACATGGTATGTATTCACATAGAAATGGACATTAGCTGTTAAATAAAGGACAATTGTGCTTCAGTCCTCAAACCCAGGGAGCTTAAATTAAACTCTCTGGAAACTATGAAAATGAAACTAGCAATGTCTCTTTGTAATTGCAGATATGGATACTGAACTGCCCATCTTCTGTAATCAGGCAATTTTTCTAGAAATTTATGATGGGAAGCAGTCCCAGTCACAAAACTTTGTTCTACATTTTGTCCTACAGAATGTCGAAAATTGCTCAGTTAATGGAGGCCCAGGCATTTCTATGTAGTCCAACTTAAGGTCCATGACACAAGAGGAAAATCATGTCTGATATTGTTTAGATGGACAGGATCCAGAATCAGATTAGCTCAGAGACCTAGTGTAGAATTAAAAATGACTATGAAAAAGAGTCAATTAAATGATATTCAGATACCTCATTCACCCATGTGAGGAAGAAGTAATCTATCACAAGTAAGGAGGGAGGGAGAAAACTGGGAGGTAAAGTAGACAGGGCAGAGGAGATGGGTTTAGAAGTGGGGACAGGAAAATGATCTGACACTGAGGGAGGAAAATGGTCTGAATCAGAAAGAATGGAAACAGGCAACCTAGGGACGTTGGGGGGATCCTCTAAAATGCACCAGATACCTGGGAGGTAAGAGAATCACAGAAATAAAAGGTAGGAACCTTAAATGATATGCTTGGCTGTTTGGAGAGGAAACTTAGGGTTTCAAATGAGGGAGGGGGGCCATAACACATTCATACCTCTGATCCAAAATTGTTTCTGTATGAAAGAATTACAGGGATGAAACTGCACAGGAACTAGAGTAAAACAAGTCCCAATGACAGGTTCAAAGTGCGATCCAGTGCAGACATAGTGCCAAGGACTGACACTGTTACTGAATGCTCCCAAAATGGAAACTAGCAAGACACCAATCCAGACAACCCAACAAACAACTGAAAGAGTCAGATGCAGATATTTGAACTTAAACAATGTACAGAAGTAGCTGACACCTACTGTTGAGTTAGGGAAGGTCAAATTAAGCTTAGGTAACACTCTAGGAGAACCAGCAATCTCAATGAATCTGAACTCCCTGTATCTCCAAAGCTCTGGAATACCAAACAGGCAATATACATTAACTAATATTAGGTGCCTAGCACATGAAGAATAGAGGACAGCAATGCCTGTATTCATTCATAGATAATGCACTAACCCTCTATAAAATCGAAACCCCAGGGAATTTAGAGATCAGGTGTGTGGGGAGGGTAAACACATCCATGTGGGGACAGTGGGATGAGAGGAGATATGCAATGTGGAGTGGTCAGAGGGTGGACAGAGATTGGTGCTGTGTTCAATAGAATATGAAGTCAATAACAATAATTTAAATGCTAATTAGAGATTAAATTTATTATTGATTTAAATTTTGAAATAGATTACAATCTTTAAATTCTATAAAGAATAAAACAATAATGTCAAGTATAAATAAAATGAAGTTAAGAAAATGACATAATTAAGTTATACTTTTATGTAATAGTTATCTTAAAATAAAGCTACTTGATTGATAGTAACATTAATATATTTTGAATCACATATAGCTAAAAATCATACATGGCATTCAAAGCATTTTGCTGCTAATTTAAAACAGCAAGGGGATCATCAATAGATCATATATGCAACCTATAAATGGGAAAATATTTTTATCAACTCCACATCCCATAGAAATATAATATACAACATACAAAAGGATCACAAGAAACTAGATATTAAAACAAAACCTGCAAATGTTATAAAGTGAGTTATCAATCTAAACACATTATTCTCTGTATAGGAACCCAGTGTGTGAGAGACACTGAAAGAAATTCTCAAACCTTAGGCATCAGCTGTTGCCGCCCACTGCCACATGCGAACCAGAGTTCCTGGAAGAGAATTCTGGGTGTAACGGGAAGGGGGAGAAAGACAAATGAGTCAAGAGGACAGTTGCCCATAGAGACTGACTTTACTATTATTTAGCCAATATTTATAGTCTTTGGCCTCGAATTCTTGGGATCTTCTTCTCGGCGGGTTGTCTGCTTTCAGTCATGCAGTTTTCTGCTGGGCTCTAGGTGGAACTGCACTGAGGGGCCCTGATAGTTAAGGTGAAAGGGTTGTATTGTTCCCAAAGGAACAAGGGCCAGAGATAACACCAGGGAAAGGGTGGAGGCTGTAGGCCAGGAATATCGCAGCTTGAATAGGCCGGAGATAACGCCAGGGAAGAGTGGGGGTTGCCAGCCAGGAGGGTCACAGCTAAATGCTGTGGGGAGAAGGGACAATCCCACTTTAATTATTAAATTTTAACAACTAAGTGGATATAAGTATATTAGTCCAATGGAGGATGGGCTTTCAGCAGTGAGGGAAAAAAGAGGTCCAACCCCCTTAAACATTAACGACATCTTTTTCAGGAGAGGGGAAATAGGCTGCCTTACTAATTTAAGGACAGTCTCTTAATGTCAACCCCCATGCAGCTGGATGTGCTTTTCAGGGAAATCCGGAGACAGGATTTTTTCCTTTCCCCTTGCAGTGCCTCGCATCGCACCTCAAACTGATTCCCATGTTTGTTATATTAACAAACATGCATAGTTTCGAATACTATGCAGCCTCCTTTTTGAGGGTCCACTGGTAAAATAAATGCTCTGTGATTATGAGCTGGCTGGCTATAATAACCACCCATCATCGTCCTGGCGGCCATTGCTGGAGGAGATTATCTTCTGAGTGTTATCTGCTTGAAATATAAAAGGAGATTAAGAGAAAAAAACTGTTTGGTCAGTATCGGAAGGCCCAAGACGTTTACTCTGATTGAAAATTTGTGACTTCAGGCAAGAGGCCTGGCTTGCAACTTAATTGCAAGAACATAAAGGAACCTTTCTTACCAAGTATGTGGAAAGCGGCTTAGGGAAAGCCTTTTGTGTTAATTATACTTACCAGCAGCTATAGGGTGTGTTTACCTATAGTACCAATCTCTCTGGCATCCAGCGTGCTCCATCTTCTCCTTGAGAAAAAATACAGACGGACCCTCTCCCCAAGATTAAAACAGGGTCTGGACCATTCCATGTATTAGATAAAGGGTCCGGCCACTTAACCATGGCGTAGGAATTGGAAGTAGCTGGGTGCCAATGTCGGTCTGCTGCAGACTGAACTTTAGCATCAGTTTGGAGAAAATTTAAAACAAATAAGACAAATGCAAGATGTGCTTTGGGAGACCTGGGGGGTATAGATTCCCCTTCTTAGTTTTAAGAAGCCAGTTTTTAAGGGTGTGGTGAGCACGCGCTACGATTCCTTGACCCATTGGGTTATAAGGAATTCCAGTTTTAAGTTTTATATTAAATTCCTTGCAAAATGAGATAAAGTTCTTACCAGTGTAGGCTGGTCCATTGTCTGTCTTAATGACTTTGGGTAATCCCATGGTATTAAAGGCCTGTAAATAATGATCAATTACATTTTCAGAGGCTTCTCTCGAATGTAGGGATGCAAAAATGTGTCCCGAGCACATATCAATGCAAACATGTATAAATTTTAATTTCCCAAATTCTGCATAGTGAGTTACATCCATTTGCCAAATTTGATTGGGCATAAGACCACATGGATTAACCCCTAAGTGGGGCACTGGTGCTAAAGTGAGACAATTAGGGCATTGTTTTACAATCATTCTTGCTTGCTCCTTTGTGATCTTATGACAGAGTCTCAACGTATGGCTAGAAAGATGAAATTTTTCATGATCACGTTTTGCCAATTCTATAAGTGTAAGCGCCAAAGCTTGCTGTAAATCTTTAAAACATAAAAGCAAGGTCTGAGGATTTTTTCCTGCAATTAGAAAATCATCTGAGAAATGGATAAAGTAAATATCTGGCCATTTCTGTCTTTCAGGCTGAATGGCCTGTGCTACAAATTTCTGGCATAAAGCCAGGCTGTTAGCCATGCCCTGAGGAAGAACTGTCCATTGGTATCTTTTCATAGGCTCTATGAAGTTAATAGAAGGAACGCTGAACACGAATCTTTTGTAATCCTCAGGGTGCAATGGAATAGTAAAGAAACAATCTTTTAAATCTATGACTATCTTATGAAATCCTTTAGGGATAGCCACGGGGGATGGAAGACCAGCTTTTAAAGTTCCCATGGGAAACATAGTTTCATTAACCTTTCTTAAATCCTGTAGCAATCTCCATTTGCCGGATTTTTTTTTAATAACAAATATTGGCATGTTCCATGGAGATAGAGACTCTATTAAATGTCCCGCCTTCAATTGTTCCTGCACTAGCAAAGAGGCGGCTTCCATTTTTTATTTAGATAAAGATCACTGATCAACCCACACAGGATTATCACTAAACCATTGAATTTTATCGGCGTGGGATGCAGGCAAGATAATGGCCATTACTGAAAATGCCCCATACTTCTAGAGTTAGGGTTTGGCTGGTGGCTTTTAAACTTTCTAGTGCCATGCCCTTCTTCCCCAAGCCCCTGAGCAGGCAAGGATTCTTGATCTGTCTTTTGCTTAGAGGCGATTTCATTAGGGCTACACATAATCAAATTCATTTGAGATAGTAGGTCTCTACCCCAAAGGGTAGTAGGCAAATTTTGCATAACATAAGGCCAAAATTGCCCCGAATTCCCCTTTGTATTTTACCAAGTTAGAAATCTCGCGCTCTGTTTTGGATTATTAGCATATCCAATGCCTTGGAGATGCGTAAGTGTCTCCGTCAATGGCCAGCTACACGGCCAATCCTGTCCTTTAATAATTGTTACATCGGCTTCCGTATCTATTAATCCTTCAAAACTCTTTCCTTCAATAGTCAATTTAAGGTTAGGTCTTTTATTGGTGATAGATTGAATCCAATACACTCCAGAGGAGCCAAAGCCCTCCTTTCCTTTTTATCTTTCACAAATTTGGAAGGCAGTAGATGTAAAGGAACCAAGACAAGCTGAGCAATTCTTTGGTTAGCAGGTATAGTTATGACACCATGAGGGGAAGCAGCCATAAATTTTATTTCTCCCTCATAGTCACTGTCTATGACCCCTGGATAAATCTGCAGTCCCTTTATGGTAGAACTGCTTCGTCCTAGCAGTAATCCCCAAG
Source organism: Apodemus sylvaticus (assembly GCF_947179515.1). Taxonomy (NCBI): domain Eukaryota; kingdom Metazoa; phylum Chordata; class Mammalia; order Rodentia; family Muridae; genus Apodemus; species Apodemus sylvaticus. The sequence goes on from NW_026262999.1 coordinate 192,118, forward strand.
TTCCTTCAGGTAATGGTCCAAAAACTCCCATAGGTAGGATCTGGATGCCCATTTCTGGGGTTAATATGGCATGGAATATACTGCAGAGGTCCAGTCCAGTGCTCCCTAATGTTGCTCTGGCGAGCTCGAAGATAGATTTTCATGGCTCGGCAGCAGCTGTGTTGCCCCATAGACTGTCTGTCCTGGATGAATCGGGGCCTGGGTCAGGCCCCTCCTCCCGTTTCCCGACACGGGTCTGCCTTGAATATTAGTTTTGGACTTGCATCCCTTAACCCAATGATTTCCTTTTTCTACACTTAGGGCATGTTCCTGGTGAGCAACCTGATTGCCCGTTTATAGTACCCCTGTAATCAGGGCAATCACTTTTAAAATGACTTAGACTGCCACATTTAAAACACCTTTAATTTCCTTGTCTCTGTGAAAGAATTCCCTGGATAGTAGTTTCCTGCAACGCTGCAGCCATTGCTAGACCCTGATTATACGAGGGGCCAATTTCAGATCAGAGACGAATATAACCAGCTAAGTCTGTCTTCCCCCTATGAAGTCTAATCGCCTCCCGGCAGGCCACATTAGCATTCTCGTAGGCTAGTTGAGAAACCAACAGATTTTCTGCCTGAGAATTTCCAAAAATTCTATTAGCTGTTTTTAGCAATATATCCATGAAATCCAGAAAAAGCTCATCGAGAGCCTGTTTGACATCTGTTAGGTTCCCACTAGGATCTCCCTTTGATGGTAAAAGATTCCAAGCACGGTGGGCAGCCACCGCAATCTGCGCATACACTTCGATGGGAAACCCAATCTGGTTAGTATTTCCTTCATATACACCTTCTCCCAGTAACATATCAGCATTCCATTCTGGATGGCCTGCCTGAGTATTAGTGGTGGCAGTTCTTTTGCTAGCCTCACGCCATTCAGAACTCCAAAGAAAGAAATCTCCTCCCGACAACGTAGCCTTACACAGTGTTCTCCAATCCTGTGGAGTTAAATTCGACTCTATCACAGTATCCAATAACGCCTGTGTAAAAGGAGCTGTCAGGCCGTACTGGGCTACAGCTAGCTTTAATTATTTTATCACTTTAAATTTCAAAGTCTGATATTGTCTAATCACATTTTCCTGGTCTTCAATCTCAAGGACCGGAGAAGCTAAGATTTCTGACATATTGCCCTTCTCCACGAGCCTGGCTTATTACTCTTTCTAATGGCGATGGGCGGGTCTCAACATTATTGTTCTCTCTAGTGTTAGACACTGTTTTTAGCTCCTGTAATTCATTAGTCAATTTCTGCAATTTAATTTCAAACTCCAACTTTTATAACTGCATATCTGTCTGGATCTCGTCTCCTGCCATCAAGGTCATAGGCGGAGTAGATGGCGCGATAGGGGACATTCTTCTCCATGAGATTCAGTTGCTCTTTTTGGGGGATGAGCTGGCTTTTTTACAATTGGCTCATCAGCACTGTCTCTGCGTTTATGTGACTTAGGGTGTGGAGGGTCCTCCTTTGCAGAAGTCCTCTCTGGAAGGCTTTCTTCTTGAGATTCCTCAATTTCTTGAATAATATCTAATTCTTCCAAACCTCCTTCATGTATAATATCCTTTATAAGTGTCCAGAGGCAGAGAGTAATATTATCTGCCTTGGCTGCCTTTATCGAATTACCAATTCTTTCCCAAGTTCTCTCATTTAACGTTCGTTTTTCTTAGAACCAAGGACAGCAAGAATATATCTGTTCCAAGAAATCCTCCAATCTTCCTTCTTCAAACCCTATCCCTTTCGCCTGAAGCAACTCTTGAAAATTGCGGGCACAAATTTCACGTGAACTTTCCTGTCCCATTTTTCCCTATCGCTCAACCCAAGTGGCCACTGTGCTGGGTCAGCACATTTTTCTTGCAAAACCATATCCCTCTGCACTCACAACAATAGAATAAAATTTTACACTAGCGCTAGCATTTGACTATGTTACTTACTGTATGGATTCCATCTTCTTTTCACTTTTTCTGCGAAGCTTCGCCAGATAGGGTCACCCCAGGAAATTATCCCGTATCAGGTCTGTCCCACGTTCAGGCGCCAATATGTAGGCCGCCAGCGGCCACATACGAACTGGGTTACCTGGAAGAGAATTCTGAGGTTAACGGGAATTGGGGGGGGGGGGGGCGAGAGAGAGATGAGTCAAGGCGACAAGCTGGTCAAAACTAACTTTAATATTTCTATGACAAGATTTATAGTCTTTGGGGAATAAGCCAACCCCTCCCAGAGACCAGCCGCATCAAAGACTGGGCCGTGAAGTCTTCTGCTCCAGATCTCTGCGGGTCGACTTCTTTCAGCCTGGCGAGTTCTCTGCTTGTTCTCAGGTGAAGCCTTGAGGCAATGTTGGTAGTTAAGGTGAGGGCGCCTTATTGTTCCAAGGAACAAAGGCCGGAGGTAGCCCATTGGAAGAGTGGGGGTTGCCAGCCTGCTTAATGTTGTGGGGGAAGAGACAGAATATTTTGTTTTGTCCATTTATGGTGATTGAGAGTTTTGCTAGGTATAATAGTCTTGGCTGACATTTGTGTTCTCTTAGAGTTTGCATGAGATCTGCCCAGGATCTTCTAGCTTTCATAGTCTCAGTTGAGAAGTCTGGTGTGATTCTGATAGGTCTTCCTTTACATGTTACTTGGCCTTTTTCTCTTACTGCCTTTAATATTCTTTCTTTATTTAGTGCATTTGGGGTTTTAATTATTATGTGGCAAGAGGTATTTCTGCTCAGGTCCAGTCTGTTTGGAGTTCTGTAGGCTTCTTGTATATTCATAGGCATCTCTCTCTTTAAGTTAGGAAAGTTTTCTTCCAATTTTGTTGAATATATTTTTTGGCACTTTAAGTTGTAAATCTTCACTCTCATCAATACCTATAATCCTTAGATTTGGCCTTCTCATTTTATCCTCGAATTCCTGGATATTTTGGGGTACAAGCTTTTTGCATTTGCATTTTCTTTAACTGTTGAGTCCATGGTTTCTATGGTATCTTCAGCATCTGAGATTCTTTCTTCTTTCCCTTGTAGTCTATTGTTGATATTTGCATCTATGTCCCCTGATTTCTTCCCAAGGCTTTCTGTCTCCAAAGTTGTCTCCCTTTGAGTTTCTTAGTTGTTTCTACTTCAGATTTTAGATCCTGGACGGTTTTGCTTAGCTCCATCACTTGCTTGTTTGTGCTTTTCTCTAATTCTTCAAGAGTTTTTGTGTTTCCTCTTTCATGACTTCAGCCTGTTGACCAAAGTTTTCCTGTATTTCTTTAAGTGATTTTTGCATTTCCTCTTTATTGGCTTTTGTATTCTCCTGAATTTCTTTCAATGATTTTTGTGTTTCCCTTGCAAGGGCTTCATTGTGTCCAAAGATTTCGATATGTTGTGTCTTCATTTTCATTAAGTTCAAAAGTCTTTAATTTCTTTATTTCTTCCTTGACCAAGGTAACATTGAATAGAATATTGTTCAGTTTCCATGTGTATGTGGGTTTTCTGTTGTTTTTGTTGCTATTGAAGACCACTTTTACTCCATTGTGATCTGATAGGAGGCATGGAATTAGTTCGATCGTCTTATATTTGTTGAGGTCTGTCTTGTGACCAATTATATTGTCGATTTTGGAGAAGGTACCATGAGGTGCTGAGAAAAAGGTATATTCTTTTGCTTTAGGAAAGAATGTTCTCTATATATCTGTTAAATCTAATTGGTCCAAAGCTTCAATTAGTTTCATTGTGTCCCTGTTATTTTCTGTTTTCCTGATCGGTCCATTGAGGAAAGTGCAGTGTTGAAGTTACCCACAATTATTGTGTTAGGTGCAATGTGTGCTTTGAGCTTTAATAAAGTTTCTTTTATGAATGAGGGTGCCCTTGCATTTGGAGCATAGATGTTCAGGATTGAGTTCTTCTTGTTGTATTTTTCCTTTGACGAGCAAGAAGTGTTCCTCAGAGTCTCTTTTGATGACTTTGGGTTGAAAGTCAATTTTATCTGATATGAGATTGGTTACTTCAGCTTGTTTCCTGAGACCCATTTGCTTGTAAAATTGTTTTCTAGCCTTTTACTCTAAGGTAGTATTTGTCTTTGACACTGTGGTGTGTTTCTTGTATGCAGCAAAATGTAGGGTCCTGTTTACATATCCAATCGGTTAGTCTATGTCTTTTTATTGGCGCCTTGAGCCCCTGATGTTAAGAGATATTAAAGAATAGTGATTATTACTTCCTGTCATTTTTGGTGTTATTTTTTAAATTTGATTGGTTATCTTCTTTTGTGTTTCATGAAAGATGGTTACTATCTTGCTTTTTCCAGGGTGAAGTTTCCCTCCTTGTATTGGTGTTTTCCTTCTATTATCCTTTGTAGGGCTGGGTTTGTGGATAGATATTGGGTAAACTTGGTTTTGTCATGGAATATCTTAGTTTCTCCATCTATGGTGATTGAGAGTTTTGCTGGGTATAGTAGTCTTGACTGACATTTGTGTTGTCTTAGAGTCTGCATGAGATCTGCCCAGGATCTTCTAGCTTTCATAGTCTCAGGTGAAAAGTCTGTTGTGATTCTGATAGGTCTTCTTTTATAGGTTACTTGGCCTTTTTCTCTTATTGCCTTTAATATTCTTTCTTTGTTTAGTTCATTTGGGGTTTTGATTGTTATGTGACGGCAGGTATCCCTGTTCTGGTCTAGTCTGTTTTGAGTTCTGTAGGCTTCTTGTATATTCTTGGGCATCTCTTTAGGAAGTTTTCTTCCATAATTTTATTGAAGATATTTGCTGGCCATTTAAGATGTAAATCTTCACTCTCATCTATACCTATAATCCTTATGCTTGGTCTTCTCATTGTGTGCTAGATTTCCTGGATGTTTTGGGTTACAAGGTTTTTGCATTTTGCATTTTCTTTGACTGTTGACTCATTGGTTTCTATGGCTATTTTCATCATCTGAGATTCTTTCTTCCATCTCTTGAATTATGTTGTTGATATTTGCATCTATGTCCCCTGATTTCTTCTCAAGGTTTTCTATCTCCAAAGTTGTCTCCATTTGTGATTTCTTAGTTGTTTCTACTTCTGATTTTAGATGCTGGATGGCTTTGCTTAGCTCCTTCACTTCCTTGTTTGTGTTTTCCTGTAATTCTTAAAGAGATTTTTGTGTTTCCTCTTTCACGTCTTCTGCAGTTTGACTCACTTTCTCCTGCATTTCTTTAAGTTTTGTGTGTGTGTGTGTGTGTGTGTGTGTGTGTGTGTGTGTGTGTGTGTGTGTGTGTGTGTTCTTCTTTATTGGCTTCTATCTCTTGAGCCTTATTCTCCTGCATTTCTTTAAGTGATTTTTGTGTTTCCAGTATGCAGGTTTCTATCTTATTCATGTTCCCCTGTATTTCTTTAACAGATTCATTTATGTCCTTTTTGTCTTCTTCTAGCAGCATCATAAACAGTGATTTTTAAATCCAAATCTTGTTTTTCTGGTGTGTCTATGTAAGTAGGTCTTGCTGATGTTGGAGAGTTTCGTTCAGACGCTGCCATATTGCGTAGATTTTTGTTAGTAGCATTCCTGTGTTTGCCTTTTGCCATCTTGTTATTTCTGGCATTAGTTAGTCTTGTCTCTGGCTGGTGTTTTTGCCTTCTGTGAGGCTATAGGTCTATTTCTGCAACACTGGATGGCTGGGTTTCCCCTGTTATAGATTGCTGATGTGCTGTCATTCTCTTGGGTGCCCTTGGAGCCCTAGTGTTCCTTGCCCAAGATTGTCTGTGTGAACCAGGCAGTGCTGTTAGCTCCTTCAGGGAGTGCTGATGGTGTATGCTGTGGGACCTTTTCTGAGTGTTGGTCACTCTTCTGTGCAGCTGATCTCTCAACCTGGTTGGTGCACACAAGGCTAGCCTTGCTGCTGAGGCCCTGAGTCTAGGCAAAATCGTGACAGGCTAAGGCCCGAGCAAAGTTCCCTTCTGCTTATGGCTGATAATTGGTTCTGTCAGACGGCCAGGAGGAGTGTGCATGCACTCCCTGAAAGTGCAGGGAGAGTCTGCTAGGCTAACAACCTCCTGGCAGGGTTGGCACACAGATGAGAGATCCAAAATGGTGGAGAGTCTCTCGTAACTGACTGGTGGGTGGCAGAGTTCTGATGTAGCTTCTGTGGGGTGAAAGGCCCTGTAAATCTGCCTCCACTTGCAGTCTGGCTGGCCATCGAAGATCGGTGGTAGCGGGCACAAGGCCTGCCTGGACCCTGTTACCTTGGTTCCACTGATGATGGCCCTTCCGTTGGACCAGCTGCTGCTGCTGCTGCAGCTGCCGCTGCCCTCCGCACCATTTTTGAAAACCCAGCTCAATTTTAACTTCTCCAGGAAGTTCTTCCTAGTACTCCCTATAACTACCTAGAACCACTTATATTTGCATTGTACATTGAAATGAATTTCTGGTTCTACCTGCCACTCCCTCTGGATGTCCCATTCTGTCTCTCACATAGACTCTCAATTTGCCACCATGATTATAACTGAAATTGAATATGCTAAGGTAATTCAGTGTTATATAATAGTTTTGATATCAAAGGCAATGCAAAGAGCTCTCTTGAAGACACAAGAATGTTGAGAGAAGAAATTTGTTATGTCATTGCCTTATTCTATTGTTTGCTGACCAGGATCAAATGTACCCATTGTAGGAAACTCTTCTTGCAAAATTATTGCTCTTCTACACTTGAAAAACAAAATATTAATTTTTAAATTTTATCAGAAATATCTCTCCCCTTTCTAAAGAAGCCCATACATCAATCTCAACATTTATATTCTATTAAAAATCACACTAGGATGATTATGGAGGTAAAAACAAATCTGTCCCTTAAATTACAAAGAAATAATCAATCAAGGTGTCTACACATTGAGATGGAGAAGGCCTAATGGAAGTGTATTGGTCTCATGTATTTTCAGATGAGATATAAATTAATGAACACAACATTAACAACATATTTTTCAGGTCACAGATAGTTGGAGACTATGTTTAAGTGTTTCCTTATTTGTTGTGGATCAATCTCTAAATAAAAACAAGTCTCTAAAATCACACAAATGGCAATAGCTTTACATTAGAGCATCAGATACACAAATGAATTAAGGATACAGACCTCGGAGCCTGGTCCAGTGCAACAGCTCATATTAGCAATTTGTAGACGAGAAGGGACATTTTCTATGTCCCTACCCCATGGATGGGAACATCATGGGAAAGGGTTTTACAATGAAGAACTCCTGCCAAGTTGAGGAGCAATACCTAGGCAAGACAAGCACATTAGAACTTGTAACACTATGGAAAAGTCTGTCAGGACACAAATATTTTTACTGAGCTTCTGAAAAATCAGTCAGTCATGGTCAGGAATGTCATGGTCATGGAGAGTTCAGGCAGAAGAAATATTAAAAAGTCCAAGGGTGTGTGTCAGTGTCTGTAGGACCTGGATACATAATGCTCTTGGTTCCTGGCCAGCAGAGAACATCAAGAATGCACTTAATCTAAGAATGATTGTATGTTGTCTGGATTATGTGCAAAAGCATATTTGAGAAGGGTGACCAAACCAGGCAAGTTTATGAAAGAAGGGAAAGAAGTCTAATGAGCTGAACTCAACAATATAAGTGTAAACAAAATCCTGTTCCATGCCTATGGTAGTATGTTTATGAAGGAGGGCAGTCTTTGCTCTCAGTTTCCTTAAATAGACCACCAGTGGATGCCTCTCCATGAGAAATGTCAACACATCTCCTTGCAAGCTGTAGGATACAATGCATGGAGTTGTTGCATTTTATATAATGATTGTAATGTGTTCACATTATATATGCTACATATCCCCCTGAGACTATCATGTTGTTATTTTTCAGGGTATAAATGTTTTCAGGAGCTATCAATTTCAATGCTACCAGTTATGAGAGATCAGTAAAAGGAAGTTTTCAGGATTTCCCAAAAACTATACCCTTGATTGACTTATGGTTGTTTTGTAAATACATATGGTATGTTTAAGAATGAATGCACACAAAGACACACCAGACACACACACAAACACACACACACACACACACACACACACACACGAAGTACTAGCTAGAAATGCTAGAAAATGACAATTGAACTCTTCTTCAATGCACCATGTGAGTCTCCAGAGAAGTAACACTGGTTTTAGACTTGCTTTCAAGTATCATTACTTACTGAACCATCACATCATTTGATTTCTTCATTCAAGGAATTTCATAAGTTCTTAATCTGTATTTATGATTTTGAAAAACATATATTTATATTTGCATTATTCTATCTCTTTGACTTTACCTCTCTCCTGTATCTCTCTCTGTCTGACTCTGTTTATTTGTGTATATGATATTTCTAAATATAGATATATTGATAATAAAATTGTATTATAGTCATTTATATATGTAAACACACGTAACACACACACACACACACACACACACACATATATATATATATATATACATGTATATATACATATATATGCATGATTTACTGATACTTTACCAGTTATTCCACCCAAGACTGATGATTTTTTCATAATAAAAATAAGCAAGGAAAGTTGGAAAGCAGGGAGGACATGTGTTTGTGACTGAAATTTAGAGTGACTTAAATGTATTTATAGGAATAATGTTCTTGTTTAAGTCTAGAAGTCATATGTAATTGAGCCCATTTTATTTCCCTGAAGGCCCCTAGATCTCAATTTGTTTCTCGAGCATGGTTTATACTAGAGAAATACACTACAACTTAGTTATACTTCATTCCTTTAGTCCAATTCATCTTCCTCAACAATTGTAAGGCAGTTTGTATTAAGAGACTCAGGTGCAGATTTGGCCATTCTAAAATAGGTCCTTGGAGAGAGATGAGAAAATATTTTTGAGACTGGGCGCATTTACCGTTCTGGTAGACAATAGATCAGCATTAGGCCACACTGTCCACTAAAGACAGTTTTGTCTGGGAAATACTTATATTAAAGTATTGTATACAGGAAGATGGCAAGAGAAGAGGAAGCTACTTCAGTCTATCCATCTGATAAGATTTACCACAGTAAAAAATCACTATACAGAAGATTCCCAGGTGAGTAAGGCATGGTAAGGAAAAGGCTATTTACTGGTACTAATATGCTCGATGAGTTCTGTGACCTAGTGCTTTTTTAATCTATTTTCCAGTGTCTTTATTGGTAGTATTTTCTGAATCTGTTTCAATTCATAAAGACCATAAGATTTACTGTAGGGAATAAAAAAAGAATCTACCACATTTCTCTGTATGCTTATCTTTTAAAAGTCCTGATTTGCCAACTTAAAAAGCACCTTAAACTCTCCCTCATATGTTCCAAACTTATACAAAAAAGCAGTCAAGCAGCAGTATTTTGTCTTTGTATTCTCTGTCCATTGAGCTAAACTGAACATTCCTCTCAACAATCCTTATATTATTGTAGATTCTATGTCCTTGGAATTCATGGCAATTCTAAAATCATTTTCCATACAGAAGGCCACTGGCGAATACCATGGAGATGGTATTTTCCTGCATGAGCTCTCTCAGCAGTATTGGGGTTGCAGTCTATTCAATTATATTGTCAGCAACATACAACACAGATCTATGCCCACACCAAACATTTCTTTTCTCCTGATTCTAGAAACCTAGGAAAGTATTCCTGCACATTTTCTAGGAATGAAGGAAAGCTTTAAAAATCACCGTGACATTCCAAAGCTCATCTACAGTGACTACATACACCAAGTATGGTGCTTTTTTTTTAATGGGGCTCTTACAATAGAGCAATGTATGAAGCTCTGCAACAGAAAATTTGTTGGACCCAATACTAAACACTCACTTTCAGATTCTGGAAACATGCACACATAGGAAAATGTATATCAAAGAGCAAAAAGGAGAAAATGTGACAAAGAGACCAAAGCAGAGAGATAGAGAGAGAGACAGAGAGAGACAGAGACAGAGACAGAGACAGACAGAGACAGAGACAGAGAGACAGAGAGAGAGAGAGAGAGAGAGAGAGAGAGAGAGAGAGAAGAAAGAGAGAGAGAGAGGGAGAGAGAGAGAGAGAGAGAGAGAGAGAGAGAGAGAGAGAGAGAGAGAGAGAGAGGATAATGATATAATGTGCTTAGAGTGGGATGGAGAACAAATGCATGAAGGAATAATGTCAAGGAATAACAAGCAAAATACAGGAATAGGTGTGCAGACCAAAGGCTATGAATTCTAGCTCTGATTTTCAACAGATGGGTTTTAAGTCCCTCATTCTTATTCCACTCGTATCCAGAACTCATATACATTCCAATATTTAGAAAAGACTCACCAAAAACTCACAGTTGCTAGAATCTCATAAAGTCAAAATGTGTCATGCCATTTCTAAATTCATGTGGAAATCTTACTCACTACTGCTTCAATCAAGAAATTATTTCTATCAGAAAACTAGTCCGTGTTTCATTTAAAAAACACAGAGGAGTTAATTTAATATCTCATTCCTATATAAGATTTTCTGGTTCTCTGTCTCCTGAGAGCATCATTGGTAACCTGAAGTTGTCCACAGGACATAAAGAGGGCACAGATACCACTATCCACAAAACTTAAAATGACAAGTTGTGGAGGACATTGTAAAGTCAAGACTTACACAAGAGTGTTTGAACTAATGAATAGCTCTAGGCAAAGGATCAATCACTGATAAATTTCAGTGGATCCCACAACTCAATTTTCTCACTAGTCATTAGGTGTTTTGATAGTGTTTCTTTCCTTTTTAGTTGCTTCTTGGTGAGGATTGCCTAGAGAATGAACAGTCTGTGGTGAAGCCCCAAAGTCTGTCTGGAAACCTGTTAAATGCCAAAATTTTATCCATGGAACAAGGTGACTTCTCTGTTGATTTCAGCTGTCATATAATTTTATATAGTATTGTATATCTAAGCATCCATCCAATTCTTCTGACTCCCTATCCATGTTTATGATGACCACAGGGATGATCTCTCCAGGCTTATTTCCAATTGAATAAGTTGCCTTATGCTTTCATTTACAGAAACAAAGGATAAATGACACAGTCTACAAACACCCACAAACTTGCAGAAAGCCCAATTACTTACTATGTCACATTAGTCCAATAGCTGTGTATTTGGAAGTCATATATGGGCAGAAAATCATCAACAGACTGATAAATTCACTCCATTTTAATTTCCAAGCACATGTGAACTTACAAAATATCCAGGTTCTGATTCTTAGTATTGTTTGGCTGAATTAGGGCTGCTTTTTTCAACCACAATAGCTGATACAAGAGAGCTAAGTGGGAGCTGAAGGGAAGGGTTGTGAAAGGTTTGAGAACATAAAATCACATAGTTTAAATATAAAGTCACATAAGTAAGTTGATTCCATGTTACTACTGTCTGATATTCCCTGATTATAAATTATCGAAATGGGAGAAAAGTGTTGTGAGGCCTAGCTATAAAGAGGTAAATTATCTTCTTCCTGACTTCTTAAGTTCCACATTTTCTCCCATGTTACATACTCAAATCCCAGCAAGAATAAAGGGTGGAATTAACAGTAAATAACTGCTTTGCAAAGGTCCTGCTTTGGGGTCAACAATAATTATGCTGGAATCTTGTCTTTCTGAAATTTTGATAAAACAAAAAGTTCATAGTTTGAGAGTAGACCTGTTTCCTGTGACCCATTACATAGAACCCAGGCTAAAGTATTTTCCAGACATTCCCAACTCTCCTTTCCAAGACTCGCTGTTTCTTCACATTGACATCCTTATTAATGGATTATACTTAGATGGGACCTCTGATTTCTTCCTGTCTCTTAAATAAGTTCCCCTTCCATTTTTGTTAAGTTATCATGTCTTTAAATAATAAAATCTGGTAAAGTAAAATATACAGGCCAAAGGATTTCCAGAAATATCTTCATAATAAGGTTTGATCAAATTCATGAAAAACAGATTTGATTAACATCTCAGTTTCTACGGGGTTGTCAAATATGTATAGGCCTTGAAAACAGAATTTTTCTCTGATGAAAGTACTTTTGCCTATATGGCTTTTAAAATCTGAATCTTTTGAGGTATCTTGAGGTGTTCCTCTATCTGTGAGTGTGGTAGGGATGTAAGGCTTTAGTGTTATGTCTTATGTCTTATCTCTTGAGCTGATTTCAATGTGTCTTCAAATGCCTCACTCTGAACTGTGTCCATGGAATTTGTTAATGGAAATGGGCTGTGGTTACTGTTTTCTGTGTTTGGGGAGCCATCACCACACCCGGAATGATCCTATGCCTTAATCAAGACTGGATAATGGATAGTAAAATCCACAGGCCCCAGTTTGAAGAAGGGATCCATCATCTGCTAAGCTTGGGGACATGGGATCATGAGAGGCCACAGCATTAAAGATGGCATGATCTTCATTGCTGAGGCAGTGAGTTTGAGCTCTTCTGCTTTGATTCCCAGGTGTTGATATACACTCATTGGGATGTTCCCTAAAGTATCTACAACTCTGGTTCTTAAACCATATCCACATCTGGTATTCTGACTCACCAATTCTTTGGGCTAGCTCCTAGCGTTGTTCAGAATAAGGATACTTGGAGTTTTCCAAGAAGAATTTCTTCAGCTCACTCTTTTGTTCTATGTTATACCTGGTACTCCATCTCCAAGGCCTTACAGAAGTCTTTCTGGGAACATTTGGACTTTCACAGACTTCAGTACCCACGAGGTAAAGTAAGGGAAAGAGTAAAACTTGAAAGTCTTGATTCACTGTGTATCCTGGAGATATTTATAGACCATCAAGTAATGGAAGTGATTGTGGTCTTTGGAAATAATGAGGCATTAGTGAAGTTGGAACCATTTGGTGACTATCAGGTAATAGAAGGCTTTGGGGCATTTGCGGAAACTGAGACAACAGCAAAGCTAAAGGCATGTGGAGATTTGAGGATAGTGGAAGAATGGAGATCCAATTGTTAGGTAGGATTGTTTTGGTAGCATTCTTCATTGGACAGGCTGGAAAATCATTAGAATCTTGCCTGTTGTCTTACTTTGATGGTACTTCTCATGTTCCTGTTTCTCTCTTCTTGTAGAGCCTCCTGTCTTGAAAACCTTAATATTGTTGAGCTCTGTTGAGGCTAAATGGTGCATAGGAACAGTTAGTATTTTCACAACGATGGTGACATCACAGGAGATATTAAGAGCTCTCCAGGAAACAGTAGAATGTTCAGACTGGATACTGCTTATGTCACATGGAACTGCCATTGCCTTCCTGCTAGTGTTCTTTCCTGAATTGCTCTTCTATTCAGGACTCTAATGAAACACAAGCATAGAACACATCTTTCATGCAAAGCAAGAGATATTGGTCACAGAGTTTTTTCAATGACAATACATAGGGAAAGGGTGTTCTTATTTTCTCCATGACTACATTATTTCCTTAAATATCTTCTTTATTTATATTTCAAAAGTTATCCTTTACCTAGGATTAACGATGAAAGATATCTCTATCTCATATGACCTTGCCCAGGTTCTATTAGGTTTTTCCGTCTACCCAGCCATCTAACCCTGCTTCCCTACCTCATTTTCCCTAATTGGGCTTTCAGCCTTGACAGAAGCAAAGGCATCATCTCACATTGAGGAACCACAATTTCACCCTCTGCTTAATATGTGGAGCCATGGATCCTCCCTCTTTACCCTTTGTTTGGTGGTTTTAATATGTAGAAGCTTTGGACGGGAAGGCGTTCTGATAGTAAATATTTTAACTGTCAAAAACTGTGAGTGGATGGGAAGAAAAGCCAACCCATCAATTTCCTTGAAGAAGTCTTGTGATATCTTCTTCCTACCTGTGATTTGGCCAGTAAATCTAGTTAGAGAAGAGTTTAAGGTTCACAATAATCTGAATTGTAGAAATATCCAGCAAGGATAAACACATGCTGCCCTAATATAAAAATACACATTGTGCCAACACAAATTATTAACTTGGGTAATTGCAATTATGAACAAATTATAAAGTTCAGTAATCCTGTAGGCACCCACACTCAAAACAGAGTGAAATGTCCCTCATCCATTCACTCACCATAATTAATCCTGTAATCAGAAAGACATTTTGAAGGCTAAAATATCTGAAACTATTTCTGATATAGTTTAAAACAATTATAGTTTCATATAATATTTCTCACTAAACAAACTCAAAAGTAAAATATTAATGGAGAGCAGGACACTGAGAGTGAAGTGCTTGAAGACTCTATAAGTATCTAATCTATCTGTATGAAGTCTCTGTATATAGCAAAGTGCAGGTTTTTCTATATAACTTACCATACTCAACAGTGTTCAAGGCATCAGGAAGCTTGCTTGAGCTCTTGTTCCATATTCAATGGTCTTGCTCAATCTCTCAATTTTTCAATCGCAGCCAGACAAATATAACAGGTTTAAATCTGCCAAAAATTAAGTAAAAAAGCAGCAAAAATTAAAAAAAACTACAATATTTCAGGCCTTCTTAAGCCCAGGTACTATCAGTTTGTTTTCAACTACATCTGAATCGCAACATATACTAGAACATCTGTGGAATTAAATCTTCCATAAGAAAATGAACCCTCTATTTCTATTCAATGGCATGTCATAGGAAATTCTGCTTCCTCATTCAAGGACCATTTGTAAAGAAACTTAAAATCAAACATTTGACACCTGAATCTATGAATTGTAGGATGACACTGCCCCTATCATCTACTTTCCTACCAATAACAGAATATTTGCTTCTGCTTCCAAACCATCCTCTAATGAAAGTACATTCACTCTTCTGTGTTTACTGATGGGTTTGACAATAAGAACTGGAATTGCAACACTTTGCTTCCTTTAAGAGATGAAAAAATTATTCTACTATATATATATATATATATATATATATATATATATAATAACTGTGAATCTTGCCATACCTCTTGTCTATCAGGGTTCCAGTGTTTTTAATAATTTCTTCAATATGGATGATATAAGGGATAATGCCAAATGATATATGGATATGATGGAAAAATAGGAAGAGAAAATAAATTAGACTAATGTCTCTAGGAGGTCAGCTCTCCTTGAAAGTCACTTTCTCCTCTGCTTACTATTAAGGAAAGACATGAGAAGTGAAGGGATTCTACACTGATAAATGGAGACCTGGGGAAATTCTCCCATCCTCATCTAACATAAGTGACTGCAACAGTTACAAGGATATTTTAGATATTTATTTGTTTTCTCAGAACTTTACAGTAAATTGTCTCTGACAACTTCTCAGCTAGGACAGATTAGCTGCAGTTATGGCACAGGATTTCTCTTGAAGTTTATTGTCATTCACAAAATGCATCTCATGAATTAAAATAAATAAGTCAAGAAATATCATATCTAGTATTTTTTCCAATGCCACTCGCATTTTGAGAACTATAATGCCTCAGGTGAAATCTACCCCTGTGGAGAAGTCAAGCATGCTACCATACAGAAGACTTAAGATAGTAGTTTAATTTACTCAACAGTCAAAGAAATGCAAAATTCAAAAGACAAGTAACCCAAAATATCAAGGAGCTAGAGAGCACAAAGAGAAACCAAATCTAAGGATTATAGATATAGACAAGAGTGAGGATTTCCATCTTAAAAGTCCAGTAAATATCTTCAACAAAATTGTAGATTAACTCTTTCCTAACGTAGAGGAAGGGATGGCCATGAACCTACAAGAAGCCTTCACATATCCAAACACACTGGACCAGTACAAAAACTCCTCACAGTTGATAATTATCAAAATACCAAATTCACTAAACAAAGAAAGAATATTAAAATCAGTAAGAGAAAAAGGAACAAGTAACTTGCAAAGACAAACCTATCAGAATAACACCGAACTTCTCACCAGAAGTTATGAAAGCATGTATTTCCTGGGCAGCTATCATACAGACCCTAGCAAAACACAAATGCCAGGCCAGACTACTATACCCAGCAAAACTCTCAATCACTATAGATGTACAAAGTAAGATATTCTATGATATCTTACACAAAATCTGTACACAAATCCAGCCTAGAAAAAGCAAGAAAGTTACCTTCTTGCAACAGACACAAAAGGACATATCCACACAAACATAAAAATAATATCAAAAATAACAGGTAGCAACAATCATTAATCCGTCCTATCTCTTAACAAAAATGCACTCAACTCTCCAACACAAATACATAGACTAATGAAATATTGCTCATGTAAATTTTCATTTTTATCAGAAAATGTTTGTAATTCCCCTTTTATTATGTATTAATATCTTTTATGTCTACCATGCTATCTGCATACTTTTTCACAATAATCTTCAATTTTATTGTCTCTCTATATACTTCCTCTATTTTATCAGAATTGTTTTCAATATAAATCTTTGATTTTATCACAAATGTTTCTAATTCCATGTTCAATTAAATAAGAAAGAGTTTTTATATCTACCATTTTATTTTTAAATTTTTCCATGAAATAGTCAATTTTAACATATATGTCTATATTTTTCTTGAATATGACCAGAAACATTTTACATGTAAATCGTCAATTTTAATTGAAAATATTTATAATCCCACCTTCATTCAACAGCAGAGCTAAAGGCATGTGGAGATCTGAGGATAGTCCCTATCATTTTAGCTGTATAATTTCCATGATAATCTTTAATTCTACATACACACACACACATATATAATATATAATATATGTGTGTGTGTGTATCTTCAATTTTATCAGAAATATTTTTTCATGTAAATCTTCAAGATTATCAGAAAATGCTTATAATTCCATTTTAAATCAATTTAGGAATAATTTTATGCCTACCATTATTATATCCCTATATATTTTTCCATGATAATCTTTAATTCTAACATGGTTTTCTACATTTCTCTAAAATTTTATCAGAAACATTTTCCAAGAAAATCTTCAATTCTATCTAATCCATATTTCAATTAATTTAACAATGTTGTACATATCTACTACTTTACTCTTTAATTTTCCATGAAAAATGTGTCAGTTTTAAAGTGTTTATCTGAAATATTTTCCATGTAAATCTTCAATTTTATCATAAAGTGTTTTTGCTTCCCTTTTCAATAAAAAATGATGAACTCAATGAATTCTTAGGCAAACTAGAAAATATCATCCTGGGTGAAGTAACACAATCACAGAAGAATACAAATAATATTAGCTCTCTAGCAAGTAGACATTAGCCCCAAATTTTTGTGTACCCAACATACAGTTGAGAGAAACATGAAGCTCAAGAAGAAGACCAATGTTTGGGTGCTTATTTACTTGTAAGAAAAAACAACAAAATACTCCCAGGACCAAATATGGAGACAAAGTAGAGCACAGGCTGAAGGAAAGGCCATTCAGAATCTGTTTCACAAGGGGATTCATTCCAGAGACGGTCAAAAAATTCCAACGCTATTGCAGATGCTAAGCAATGTTTGCTGAAGGAAGCCTGATATTGCTATATTCTGAGAGGCCCAGTAAAAGCCTTGCAAATACAAAGATTGATTCTTACAGCCAAAAATTGTACCTAGCAATGTCCCAAATGATGAATTTGAAAAAAAGGCTGAAGAAGAAGTGGGATTTGTGTACCCCTTTATCAACATTATTCAACAACTGGACCCTCCAAATCTTCCATGGCTTAAGCTAAGAATCAAGAAGTACACATGGCTCAAGCTGCATATGTAATACAGGACAGTATTTTCAGTCTTCACTTGGAAGAGTAGCCCTTGTTCCCATGAACAATCAAAAGATGACCCAGTGTAGGAACATTGAGGCATGATGGAAACATTGTGTGGGTTGTTGGAATAACACCCTCATAGAAGCAATGAGAGCAGGGATGGTATAGGGTTTTCAAGGAAGGGGGAGTCCTGTCAACTGGGTAACAAAATTAAAATAAATTAACATTAATAAAAAGATAATGAAGTGTGTATCCATGGGGGAAAGCATACTAAAAACATTAGACATATGAATTATCTATGTATTTTTTGGCTGGGCGAAGAACACAGTATGTGGCCTAGGTGACACAGGAATTCCAGAGATGAATTTTTTCTTGGGATGTGTTGGGTACAGGTGGTTAGTAGCACAACATTTTGCAAAATATAGATTGTCTTAAGAATAAATATTGTTAAATATATTTTTAAATCTCAAAAGTACGTTTAATAATAATAATAAAGAAGCTTTAAAAGTACAGTCTATTAGTACAAATTTTATTTAGTACTAATAATGCCATACAAAATCTCAATTCCAAATTAAGACCAAAACAACCAAATGCAAAATAACAAAACAAAACAAATCAAAACAAAAACATCAAAAGGAAAACCATTCTCACACTTCATATTTAACAACACAGCAATTTAGCCACCTATTGGTACTTATTGGACACTTATTGGTGAGGCATTCACCCAAATTCTTAGAAGAGATATAGGAATAAATAGTGGTCTGGCTGTCTCATTGACTACATATTATTACTATCAGTTCACATTAAACAAACACAATATAAAAATTAAAAAACCTTGAAACTAAGTCTTAAGGTGATGGACATAATGCTCAACCAATTGCCACAAAAGCACAAAATTGAAGTTGGTAATACATATTCTCTGTTCTACAAATATGACCAGTTTTATTTTTTCTTACAATCCATAGCAGTGATTTGATACAGGTAATCATCCAGTGTCCACAGTATAGGAGTGACATACAAACTATCAATGAATAGTTTCTGATGGACCACAATATTTTAATAACAGATAGAATGAAAGCATTAGAAGTTAAGCATCTTATGTTGGCAATAATATTTGTTCACTCCTCTCGTTTAGTAACTATTCACCTTGTATCCAAACATCATGATAGAGACTGTCATAATAAAGCATCATTTCTCAAGTGTGTTTAAAATATCCTTGAACATACTCTGACAATAAATACATCATGAATCTCCATAGGTCTATAAATGGGAACACTTATCATTGCTTTCTATGGAAATCTGTTTTAGAGCACTATCATTTAGGATCTGATCAGTTTCAGGAGATTCATCTTCAGGGATTCATCTATGAAATGACTACATATATCCTATGAAAATAAACTTTTTTCAAGAAAAATGCTACTACTGTAGAGAGCACTATTTTTCTTTAGGTGCATTCTGATCACTTAGAAGAATGTTTTTTTAAAAAAAAATATTTAATTTTTTTAAAGACACGACAGTGTATAAATTGAGAATCCATTACATGGAGGTATGAGAACAAAGTTTTCAGAAAGACCAAGGACAGTCTTCCCCGGACTTTAGAGTTCACAGAAGGGAGCCAGAAAGCCGGTAGGCAAATGGACTAACATTTCCATGGTAGTTAAACCTTTTAACCTTATACAACTTCTGATGGCATTGGGATATAAGAACTTATTTAATGAACATCAAAATTATTCAGCATAATGAATATAAACATGTCATCTCCTTTTCTGTGGTAATCAGTGATACAACCTGAGTTAGAGGTAGTCAGGAAGTTTATCATCCACGGAACCAGGTCCTCCCACAGGCAAACTCCTTTTTTTATTTTTTACTTGTGTTTGGAGACAGGGTTTTTCTATGCAGCCCTGGCTGTACTGGAAGACACTCTGTAGACTAGACTGGCTTCGAACTCAAAACTCCACCTGCCTCTGCCTACAATGTACCAGGATTAAAGGCATGTATCACCTCTTTCCTGGTGCAAACTCCTTTTCATAAGAAACAAATGTGTTAATATAGTGAGAACAATGAAGGAAAAGAAAGTCTCAGGGATCTTAAAAAGGCAGGCTTCTATTGGAAGGTGAACACCTGTTTCACTATTATTTGTTAAATAGCTATATTTGCTTTTCATTGTTTCTGCACTAGAGATCATTAGCTGTTGTTGGATAGTTTCATCCTTATAGCAATATCTGGCTTCAGTCAGACAAATATTAGGGCAATCACACTAGTGTCTGAGTTTTGTAACAGTATATAGGAATCATTCCTAGGTGCTGTAGTCTTTAGATGGTCTTTCCCTTAGACTCTGATGAACATTTTCTCTTTGTATTACTTTCTGCGAGTATTTTTTTTCCTTTTCTATAAAGTACCCAAGGATCCATACTTTGTTTTTCCTATTTCTTGAGCATCATTTGATATCTGAACTGTTTTTTGAATCTTCAAAGCTTCTAGGCTAATATCCACTTATTAGTGAGTGCATACCATGAGTGTACTTTTGTGATTAGGTTACTTCACTCAGGATGATATTCTCCAGTTCTATCCAAGTGCATTGAAAATCTTAAAGCATACAATGCTCCCCCACACTCAAAATAATAATTGGATATTTAAACATGCCACTCTCTCCAATGGAGCGATCAGCGAAACTGACAGAAGTCTTGGACCAAATGAACTTAATAGTTATCTATAGAACATTTCACCCTAAATCAAAAGGATATATCTGATCCTCAGCACTGGATGGTACCTTCTCCAAATTGACCATATAATCGGTCACAAAACAGACCTCAACAGATATAAGAAGATGGACCTAATCCCATGCCTCCTATCAGATCACTATGGAATAAGGGTCCTCTTCAATAGAAACTAAAACAACAAAAAGCCCACATACATATGGAAGCTTAAAAATTCTCTTCTCAATGATACCTTGGTCACGGAAGAAATAGGTAAAGAAATAATAGATTTTTTAGAACTTAATGAAAATGAAGACAAAGCATACCCAAATTTATGGGACACAATGAAAGCATTGCTAAGAGGAAAACTCATAGCTCTGAGTCCTCCAAAAAGAAGCTGGAGAGAGCTTACACTAGCATATTACCTGAACACCTGAAAGCTTTAGAACAAATAGAAGCTAATGCACCCAAGAAGAGTAGAAGGCAGGAAATCATGAAATTCAGTGTAGAAATCAACCAAGTTGAAACATAAAGAACTATAAAAAGAATCAACAAAAGTAGCATATGTTTTTTTGAAGATCAACAAGATAGATAAACCTTTAGCCTGAGTAACCAGTGGGCACATAGTCCATACCCAAATTAACAATATCAGAAATGCAAAGAATGATATAACTACAGAAACTGAGGAAATAAAAAAAAAATCCTACTACAAAAACATATACTCACGAAAACTGGAAAATCTGGATGAAATGGACAATTTCCTAGACAGATACAAGTTACCAAAATTTAATCAGAATCATATAGACCATCTAAATGGACCCATAAATCCTAAAGGGTTAGAAGTGGTCATTGAAAGTCTCCCAATCAAAAAAAGCACAAGACCAGGTGACTTTAGTGAAGATTTCAATCAGATATTCAAAGGAGACGTAATGCCAAACTATTCCGCAAAACAGAAACAGAAGTAACATTACCCAACTCGTTCTATGAAGCCAGAATTTCATTGACACCAAATCCACATGAAGATCCAACAAAAAAAAAGAGAACCTCAGACCAATTTCCCTTATAAATATTGGTTGAAAAATATTCAATAAAATTCTTGCCAATAGAATCCAAGAACACATCAAAACAATCATCCAACACGACCAAGCAGGCTTCATCCCAGGGATGCAGGGATTGATCAATATACAGAAATTCATCAATGTAATCCACTACATAATGAAATCAAATTAAAAAAAAACACATGATGATTTCATTACATGCTGAAAAAGCATTTGATAAAATTCAACATCCATTCATGTTAAAGGTTTTTGAAAGAACAGGAATTCAAGGCCCACACCTAAACATAATAAAAGCAATATACAACAAACCAGTAGTCAACATCAAACTAAATTGAGAGAAACTTAAGGCAATCCCACTTAAATCAGGGACTAGACAAAGCTGCGCTTTATCTCCATATTTATTCAGAATGGTACTTCAAGTTCTAGCTAGAGAAATTAGACAACACACGTTTGTCAAAAGGATACATTGGAAAGAAAGTAGTAAATCTATCACTATTTGCAGATGATAAGATAATATATTTAAGTGACCCAAAAAACTCCAACAGAGAACTCCTACAGTTGATAAACAGCTTCAGCAAGGTGGCTGAAAGTTATAAAATTAACTCAAGAAAATCAGTAGTTATAAAACTTATAAAAGTTATGAAAGTTATAAAATTAAATCAAGTTATGACAGTTATGAAACTTATAAAATTAATCAAGCAAATCAATAGTATCAAAATACTGAGGATAAACATGCTGAGAAAGAAATTAAGGAAATGACACCCTTCACAATAGCCACAAACAATATAAAGTATCTTGGTGTGATTCTAACCAAACAAGTGAAAGATTTGTATGACAGGAACTTCAAGTCTTTAAAGAAAGAAATTGAAGAAAACCTCAGAAGATGGAAAAACCTTCCTTGCCCTTGGATTAGCAGGATTAATATAGTAAAAATTGTCATCCGGCGAAAAGCAATCTACATATTCAACACAACCCCCTCAAACTCCCAACTCAATTCTTTATAGACTTAGAAAAAGCAATTTTCAAATTCATCTGGAATAACAAAAACCCAGGATAGATAAAATTGTTCTCAACAGTAAAAGAACTTCTGGGTGAATCATTAACACCAACCTCAAGCAGTACTAAGGAACAATTTTGTTAAAAACTGCATAGTGTTGATACAGTGACAGGCAAGTAGATCAATGGAATAGGATTGAAGAATTTTAAGTAAACCCACAGAATTATGGTTACTAGATCTTTGAGAAAGGAGCCACAACCATCCAATGGGAAAAAACCAAAAGGTAGCCTCTTTCACAAATAGTGCTGGGTCAACAGGAGGTCAGCATGCAAAAGAATGCAAATTGATGCATTCTTATTTCCTGGTTCAAGTCCAAGTGGATCAAGAACTTCAACATAAGACTAGACACGCTGAAACTAATAGAAAAGAAATGTCCCTGGAGGGCATGGCCACAGGGGAAAATTTCCACAACAGAACACCAAAGCTTATCCTCTAAGATCAGGAATTGGGAAATGAGACCTCATAAAACTACAAAGTTTCTGTAAGGCAAAGGACATTGTCAAAAGGAAAAAATAGCAACCAACAAATTGGTAAAAGATCTTTACCAACACTACATCACACAGAGGGCTTATATCCAAGATATACAAAGAGCTCAAAAAAGTAGACTCTAGAAAGCCAAATACCCCCCTTAAAAATAGGGTGCAGAGATAAACAAAGAATTTTCACTTAACGAATATTGAATGGCTGAGAAGCACCTAAAGAAATGTTCAATATTCCTAGTCATCAGGGAAATGCTAATAAAAACAGCTCTGAGATTTTACCTCACACCACTCAGAATGGCTAAGATCAAAAAGTCAGGATAAACAGGTGCTGGTGAGGAAGTGGAGAAAGAGTAACACTCCTTCACAGCTGGTGGGTTTGCAACCTGGTACAAACACTCTGTAAATCATTCTGGCGTTTCCTTAGAAAACTGGGCATGTCACTTCCGGAGGACCCTGCTATATCTCTCTTGGGCATATACACAGAGGATTCCCCAGCATGTAATAAGGACACATGCTCCTCTATGTTCTTAGCAGTCCTATATATCATAGCCAGAAGCTGCAAAGAACCAACACATTTCATATTGCAGTAATGACTTTACCATTTAGTCACATTCAAGGTTAGGTACACCGATTGTCTTCAAAAATCACAAGGAAGGATTTATGATGATACATATATGGAAATTTTATCATTCAAAAAATAATTCTTCAGAATGAAGGGCAGAGTTCTTTCAATACTGGATATTTTCAGGTATCAGAAAGACAAATGGAGAAACACTCAGATCACACTTTGTGCTATGTTCAGTTTAGAATGACCTGATATGATACTCTTCAGACCCTGTACATATGTCAGTAGAGGAAGTTGGATGAGGTTACCCATCTGAAAACAAGTACTAATTCATCAGACACTTAAGTGGATATTAACCTAGAAACATGGAATACCCAAAACATAATCCACACATCAAATGAGGTATAAGAAGAACGGGAGGAGTGGCCCCTTGTTCTGGAAAGACTCAGTGAAGCAGTATAGAGCAATATCAGAACAGGGAAGTGGGAAGGGTAGCGTGGGAAAACAGGGGGAGGGAAGGGGACTGATGGGACTTTCAGGGAGTAGGGGTCCAGAAAAGTGGAAATCATTTGAATTGTAAATAAATATATCAATAAAAAATAACATAAAACAATAATAAATAAATAAATAAATAAATAAAAGAAAAATCATAGTTAAGTAAGCCATATCCAGAGCCACACTCCTTCCACTACAATGATGGCAAAGGAGACAAACACAACCTAATATTAACTTGGGTGTGTGACCTAAATATATATCACCTAGTTTGGAATGTAAATATAATTTTTCCTTTTTGTGTCAGAATTAGCTCATAAATCTGAGGTGATATGTGACCTTAGAGTATTCAAAACCTGTAAATGGGGCAGTTTTTCTTGCAAATTGCTTCCCAATGTAAGGTCCCATACTCATGAGTCAGAGGATTTTGACTCAATGGAAGCTCTGAGCATATAAGCCCACCTATCAAGAAATGTAGCTATGTGTGTAATTTTTTTATTAATCTGTCTGCTACTTTGGCTGAGAGATTAGAATTAAGGAACAGGACATACTTGCCCATAATAGTTTCTTTCAGAATAATAAATTCGAATAATATTTGTGAATAGGAAAGTAATTGAACAGCCTACATTAATGCTTGTTTTAATAATTTTTAGCTACTGTCAAAAGTGAACAGATGAAGAGATAGGCAGTATTAATATCAAATGATTCCAGACTAACCTGCTTGTCCGATTCCCTGTTCTTTGGGTCTGTTTGTTGCTGGTCTATTTTGTTTGACCAGTAGAATTGTGTCCCTCAAGTGTTGTAACTTTAAAGCATAAACCATTTTTCTGATTCTTCCACCTCAATATCTTCACTTTCTTTTTCTGCTAATTTGATCAATCAGGAGTGATCTATGGAGATTGCTAGAAACAGATCTTTCATGGTAAGCCTTTCCAGCCTTCTACTCTCATCACTAATTCAAAACTTCATTAGTCACACTAATCCCCAGGAGCCAATGAACACTTAGGAACTGTTCCAAAATCTTCTTGACATCTTACTGCTTGAGAACAATTAAGCTAACATGCATTTAGGAAGTAATACCATGCAGTTTTTAACACTATTGCTCTGTAGTATTGCTTGAGGTGAGGGATACTGATTCCCCCAGACTTTCTTTTGTTGCTGAGAATAGTTTTAGCTATCCTGGGTTTTTTGTTATTCCAGATGAATTTGATAATTGCTCTTTCTAACTCTGTGAAGAATTGAGTTGGGATTTTGATGGATATTGCATTGCATCTGTAGATTACTTTTGGTAAAATGGCCATTTTAACTATATTGATTCTACCGATCCATGAGCATGGGAGGTTTTCCCATTTTTTGAGGTCTTCTTCCATTTCCTTCTTCAGAGTCTTGAAGTTTTTGTCATACAGATCTTTTACATGTTTGGTAAGAGTCACCCCAAGGTACTTTATACTATTTGTGGCTATTGTGAAGGGGGTCATTTCCCTAATTTCTTTCTCAGCCTGCTAATCCTTTGAGTAAAGGGAGGCCACTGATTTGCTTGAGTTGATTTTATAACAGTGACAGGCAGGAGGATCAATGGAACAGAATTGAAGATCCAGAAATGAACCCACACACCTATGGCCACTTGATCCTCGACAAAGAGGCTGAAAACATCCAATGGAAAAAAGATAACCTTTTCAACAAATGGTGCTGGTTCAACTGGAGGTCAGCATGCAAAAGAATGCGAATTGATTCATCCTTGTCTCCTTGTACTAAGCTCAAATACAAATTGATCAAGGATCTCCACATAAAGCCAGACACTCTGAAGTTAATAGAAAAGAAACTGGGGAAGACCCTTGAGGACATCGGTACAGGGAGAAAGTTTCTGAACAGAACACCAATAGCGTATGCTCTAAGAGCAAGAATTGACAAATGGGACCTCATAAAATTACAAAGTTTCTGTAAGGCAAAGGGCACCATCAAGAGGACAAATCGGCAACCAAAAAATTGGGAAAAGATCTTCACCAATCCTACATCAGATAGAGGGCTAATATCCAATATATGTATATAAAGAACTCAAGAAGTTAGATTCCAGAAAACCAAACAACCCTATTAAAAATGGGATACAGAGTTAAACAAAGAATTCTCACCTGAAGAACTTCGGATGGCAGAGAAGCATCTTAAAAAATGCTCAACTTCATTAGTCACTAGGGAAATGCAAATCAAAACAACCCTGAGATTTCACCTTACACCTGTCAGAATGGCTAAGATTAAAAATTCAGGAGATAGCAGGTGTTGGAGAGGGTGTGGAGAAAGAGGAATACTCCTCCACTGCTGGTGGGGTTGCAAATTGGTACAACCACTCTGGAAAGCAGTCTGGCTGTGCCTCCGAAAACTGGCTACCTCACTTCCAGAAGATCCTGCTATACTACTCCGGGCATATACCCAGAGGATTCCCCACCATGTAATAAGGATACATGCTCTACTATGTTCATAGCAGCCCTATTTATAATTTCCAGGTGCTGGAAAGAACCCAGGTATCCCTCAACAGAAGAGTGGATGCAAAAAATGTGGTATATCTACACAATGGAGTACTATTCAGCCATTAGAAACAATTAATTCATGAAATTCTTAGGCAAATGGATGGACCTAGAGAACATCATACTAAGTGAGGTAACCCAGACTCAAAAGATGAATCATGGTATGCACTCACTAATAAGTGGATATTAACCTAGAAACCTGGAATACCCAAAACATAATCTACACATCAAATGAGGTACAAGAAGAAAGGAAGAGTGGCCCCTTGTTCTGGAAAGACTCAATGAAGCAGTATTCAGCAAAACCAGAATGGGGAAGTGGGAAGGGGCGGGTGGGAGGACGGGGGAGAGAAGGGAGCTTACGGGACTTTTTGGGAGTGGGGGGGCTAGGAAAGGGGAAATCATTTGAAATGTAAAAAAGAAAAAAAAAAAGAAGTAATGTGAAAATCAGAAACCAGCTGCAAAATTATGGATCTAATGGAATCCATATTGAAAAAAAGAAGAATCTCCATTTTATTAATTGTCTTTGTTCATGGATAAATATTAAATTCATAAAACAGCAATGAAGAACAGAAGATGCAAAGAGAGGACAATCTTAGTTTGTTCTCAATAACAAAACAACAAAATGATATTCATTTTATTTTATGAAAGAGCCTCTCCTTAGAATTAAAAGCATACAACATGTTGTGTATTGTGTAGAAGATTTATCTGTCACGTAAAAGTTTACACTATTTTGCTTATTTTACCAATATGCAAAATTAAATACAAATGTACAGAAATATAATGTCAATTTCAATTAATATATGAAGATCTTTATTAAACATAACATTAGGACTATAAAATACTTATGTTAAGAATACATTTAATACTTGAGCAATGGAGGTTTATGCATTTAATCCACAAATTAAGTGGCAAAGTCTATTTTCCTGTGTATGAAGCTACCCTGGTCTACACGCTGAGTCGCAGAATATCCGGATATATACCAATAAACCCTGTTTCAAAAGAAAAAGAAAACAAAACACAAATCATTTTAAACATCCATTTCAAGTTTTCTATTTTTTTTTAAATTACTTTATCCTCCTTTTTTTCTTTTGTACCATAAATACAAGTAAAAAAAAAAAAAAAAAAAAAAAAAACTTTGTGCGTCACATCTGGGAAAATAGGCCAACAATTAGAAGAGTACAGTAGAAGTTACCGCAAAATTGTTTTGGACAACAAATAAATAAAGTCTAAATCTCTTTTCTTTCTGTGCTAGTCAGGAGTTAAGCTTTAATCATGTGTTGTACAGCCTGTTGAAGGTCATAAACAGAGAAATGCCTATTTAGGTAGGAATAAATGAAATTTCGTGTCCCCAGAAACAGTAGGAATTTACTATGAGACTATACTCCTCCTAATGTAAGTTTAATATCAACCAGATTTTAATTGATGTATTTTTGGCTTTTTGTCCAAGATGAAGTCTCTCTGTTTGGTTTCATTTCTAGGTTTTTAGTTCTATTCTATGGTGAAAAAAAATCTGTCTCTATACCAGCACCATGCAATTCATATCACTATTGTTCTGTAGTGTTACTTGAGTTCATGGATAGTGATTCCTCCAGAAAGATTTTTATTGTTAAGAATTATTTTTCTACTTTGATCTACTTGTTTCTCCAGATAAATTTGAGAGTGGTTCTTTCCCAATCTTTGAAGCATTGTGTTTGTATAATGATAGGATTTTGTTAAATGTGTAGATTGCTTTTGGTTCAATTGCCATTTTTCTCATTATTTCTACCTCTAAAGAAAAATGGGAGACAGCACATGGGAGGAACAATGATTTAGGACACCCAATGCCCCCACAACTCCCAGGGACTAAACTATCAACCAAGGTGAACATATGAATCCAGGCAAAAGTGTGGCAAAGGAATGCCTTTCTGTTCATCACTGGGAGGAGCGGTGCTGAGCCAACAAAGGGAAATTGAGGGGAGGAGTTGGAATGGGTCAGTTGGGGGGGGGGGCATACATGATACATGTAGAGGCAGTGGGTGACAGGATTGGCTGGCGGTCTTTGAAGAGGGGGTAAATCGGTTTTATCAATTGGCAATGTAAATGAAGACAAAATGCAATTAAAAAAAAACATAGAGATCTCCAGTTACCTTAATGTCTTTTGTGAGAGTCTTCAAGTTCTTTTCAAACAGATCTTTAACTGATATTTCTCCTTAAAACAATTGGAATGACTTAGATCAAAAGCTCACCAACTAGCACTTCCTGGCAATGATGTTGAGAAAGAGTAATACTACTACATTGTTCATAGCTTTATAACCTGGAGCAAGCACGCAGGAAATCATTTTGGAGATTTGTCAGAAAATGAAATATATTTCTACCTGAAAAATAGTTCTACCTGAAGACCCAGCTATACCATTCTTGTGCGTGTATTGCATTGAAACGACAGAAAATTTTCTGAACAGAACCAAAATGGCTGAGGCAGTAAAATCAACAAATGATAAATGGAACCACATGAAATTACAAGTTTTCTGTAAGGCAAAAGACAAAGAAATGAGACAATATTAAAGCATACAGACTAGAATAAGCTCTTGAAAAGCTCTCTGAGAGAGGGTTAATATCCAAGGCATATAAAGAATTCAAGAATTCTTTATTGGAATTAAGTTCTTCGTCTTTTCTTTTTCTTTCTTTCTGATTCACTGAAGATTATAGTCTAGGAGATTGCACTAGATAAATGCCTGAATACTTGACTTGTCTTCTCATACAAGTTACATGACAGGAGTCTGGTAAAGAGAAATATAGAGTGGAAGAACCATAACCATGAACTTCTCAGTTTCTGTTTTGGGGAATGGAAAAACTAATATTATAGATTCCTTGATTTCAGGAGTTATGATTAGCAGTGAAGTCCATTTGCTTTCAAGTTTATGAGGCCAATTATTGAGCCTCATTAGAATGCCCAGCCTAGGGGTCCTCCTTCAGGAAGTTCCATAACTTCACTTACCCGCCACTCATCTTACTCCAGGACCACTTCTTCCATGTTGATTTACACTGAGATAGAATACAAGCTTTCTTCTGCATCACTATCATCCCTCTATACCCCATTTTTTTTCTTCTAAGTAAATGCAGTCTTCTCAACATGTATATGTATATGCTTTTTGAGACCAAAAGCACTGTTTGAAAATTTTAAGAGATGTTGATGTAGATATAACACTGGTAACATCACTGGAAATGCCAATGGTTTTCCAGGATACAGCAGAATTTTTATTGAATGCCCTGCTGATGTTATGGCAAATGACCTGTCACTTGGAAACTGTAGTTTACAAAACCTGATCAGAAATGTTTCATCCCTCCTTTAAAATCCTCTCTTAATCAGCAAAATCTAATAGATCATACTTTGAATCCATATCATGTTGAATCATGAGGAAACACCATCTGTCTCATCATGTAGACGTGCCTATGAGATCATCCACGAAAATCTGGTAGGAAAAATTTCAATGTGGGAATAATACTTATAGAAGCCATGCATTCCATGTGCTTTGAAAGATATGTAAAGCTCCTTAATAGATAGTTAATGCATCTATGAGGGCACTGTTCACAGTGTGATTAATTCTTTTCAGAGGAAACTAAAGTAGTGGAGAGACAAAAAATAATATTCATGAATTGAATGTGGTGTTGTTCTCTCTTCAGCAAATATACAAAAGTGTGAAAGGATATAGGCCTCTGTGAGTTACATAGTGAGGATCTGTCATAGGTCAGAAATTAATAGATTTTGGCTGAATAAACAATAGAGTTGAGATAGGTCAGTGGAGAGACTATATGCATAGCATGAAGGAGGTCCAAAATTAAGTTACTAATATTTTCCTCACGACACTTGGTCGTCCCTTTTCTTCTCCTAGAACTTAGGAAATAGAAATAAATGGATTGAGTCTCAAGGATAACATGTAAAAGCAAGGGACACCAACACTCATTTTAGAGTGGAACTTTCTTGTGCTTTCTAATTTATTTTAAATGAAATATTTCTATAATTGATTATGTTTGTGTTTGTGTGAAATTGTATACATATTTGAAATCATACTTATCAAGGGTCCATATGGAAGTCAGAGGACAACTGGTTTGATGTGGTTCTCTTCTTTAGCCTTGGGCTAAAATGAATAAACACTTTCCAGAGGAGAAAGCTCACTAGCCCCCTTGACAACTTCCTACAATAAAGATAACTTGATTTATTTACCATCCAGTATTGACATAAAGATACAAATAAAAACCATTCAAAGTAATATAGTATATAAATCTCTACTAGAGCATCATGAAAAGAAATACTTCCTACCTTGTTGATTTTTCCTTGTTTTTTTTTTTCATAGAGGCTAATTGAACACAGCTCATTATTATATCACTACATGATGAATTTCTGTATTTGTCCTTTAATATATTCTCTAATATCACATCCTATACCCTTAAATCCTCAACTGCATAAAACATAAACATACCCATTTAATTTTTCATATTTTTAGGGAAAAAACTCATTCCTACCAGAGTTAAAGTTGGAATGAAGCTATTCAGTTTTCTGCATATGGATGCTATGCTAGAAAATACATTAGGTAGGCAAGGATATAGAAAGACAATAAAGCATCAGTGACAGTTCCTGATCCATCTAATAGGAGACCCATATAAACATAAAATATAAAACTAATATGCACAATTCCCATAAAAATGCCATGATGTTTGGACCAGTCACAGGGAACCACTATGAGCTGAGGTTTGTTGATTCTGTGTTTATGATTTTTGAATCTTTGAAATCTCTGGCTGTTAAAGTACTTCCTTCTTCCCTTCAATAATGTACCATGAACTCTGACTTATGTTGGGATTTGTGTCTCTGCATCTTAGTCAATTAATTCCTTGTGGAACATCAGTAATGACCGTTTTAAAAGTTGCCGATCTAGGGGTATAAATGAATATCTTTACACATCATTTAGTGATTTTTTTTAAACAGTTGTGTAGTTGTGTTAGATTAATATTTTCTCCTTGATCTGAATTCTTGTTTCTGTGTCTAATAGCAGTGAAAAATGCTTCCTCGTGTGGCATTGACCACATGCTAGAAATAATCGATGGCACTGATCAGAAGAACAGAGGGAAATAAAACAT
The DNA here is from genome assembly GCF_947179515.1 of Apodemus sylvaticus. NCBI lineage: Eukaryota > Metazoa > Chordata > Mammalia > Rodentia > Muridae > Apodemus > Apodemus sylvaticus. The sequence goes on from NW_026262999.1 coordinate 223,705, forward strand.
CCAAATACACACACACACACAAACACACACACACACACACACACACACACGCACGCACACGCACACACACACACACACACACACACACACACACACACTGAGGAGAAGACAATAGAGAAAAGGAGAAAAATACATGCAGAGACACAGAGAGACAGAGGATATCAGGAATAGGAGGATTACAATGGCAAGAATCCTTCTAGTCAGACTTTGAAATGGAAAATTTGAGACCAGACCCCTTGTGCTGCTATTATGTGCTAGCACTCCCTCACTTGACAGGGATGTAGAAAGAACACCTCCAAGTCTCAAAATTTAGACTCTTGCACAAATCACTGCTTGCAGAGACCTTGCAAAATACAATCTGGGAATTTACTCTCTCCTGCCTTATTCCTTTACTCCGACTTTTACTTTGATTGGAAGAACCAGAAGATTCTGTTTCACATCTAACGTTTTTCCAAGTTTCTAGTTTAGCCTCCACCTGTGATGTGAGACTGGGCACAGCGACACACTGGAAATAAGTCCTAAGACCTTAAAGAAATAAGATGGGACTGATATCAAAGACCTAGCATGGGTATCACAGAGTGTGAAGCACTGCATAGTTATTGTCCAAGATACAGTTAGTAGTATAGATTCAATAGCCAGTATATCTTATCTTGCTGGTAATCATTTTTGATTGTGCTCCACCTCTACATTTCATTCTTCAACTGTATCTTGTTGATAAAATTAAATTGGCTTTTGGCTGTCAAAACCACAAGGTAGGAGAAAACAAGTAAACTTTCATAACATTTCAAAATGAGATTTCATAGAAGACTGATAGATAACCTTTATTTTCAAAGAGAAAACAACATATCTAGAACCCAGGGAAAATGTAAAATTTTGTACATACCTGGATATGTCAAAATCTATGGATCTAAGATCTCCCATGACTCTGTAGAGGAGAGGGTATCTATGGAACACCTCATGTTTAGGCTGACTACATAGATCACATGGGTAGTAAGCAATTCACTCCATGCAAGCTGATTAAAGGGCATTTCAGCTTCTGGTTTCAAAATCTAAGAAAAAAAGGTGAATTACTGTGTACTCCTCTATAGCAAGATAGATCAGTAAGGTTGTCTCTTAATGTGTTACTCTAGCCCCATGACTTATGGGTAAACAATAATTAACTGCTTAACTATATAATCTTTGCCCATTGCATGACAAAACAACTTTAAGCTGTCTAAAGGAAACAGTTTATTTTTTTCAATTTCTCGGACTATTTTATAGCTACACTAGAGAAATGCCTGACAATCTCTGAAGATGATTCAGAAAGCAAACTGTGCCACTCTCTAGAAAAAGGTCACAGACAAGTTTTAACTACAAAATAGCACCTAGTCAGACAATTTTTGTCTTCCTTTTACTCTTTTCAGGTTGCCAATGAACATGGAAAAAAACCTTTATGAATTAAGTGATGACACACAATTTCTTCAACTGGGAATCATTACCTATTATCTGATTGCAGATGGTAACCTTTAGTTGCAAAGCTATATGCTCAATGCTCAGTAATTGCTAAAGCTAGGGTCTTGCAGTAGAACAACACTGATATGTCTAGATTAAATCTGTGTGTATAGATATGTTACATTTTAGAGTACTTGCCTTTCAGGAAACATGATAGGCAGAGACATCAAATTGCTTCCAAAATGCTCCATTTCTTGTGCCCCCTTTCTTGAAACTTAAGTTTAGTTGTAAATTCTTGAGAATTTTCTGCCCAGTATTCACAATATTTCCCTAGGACCACTTAGTTTTTGCATTGTACATTGAGAGGAATTGCTAGCTCCTTTGCCATTCCCTCTGGATTACCTATCTTATCTCTCACATAGACTCTATGAATTTTTCCAAAATCATTGTGACTGTAATTAAATACACTAAGTGAATTTTGTAAACTATAATAAATAGTGTTGACATTATATGTAATGACAATAGTTCTCTAGGATGCACTAGAATATTGAGAAGAAGGGATTGTTTTTACTATTTCCTTCCTGGTTGTTCTATTCGTTTAATGGTCATGATCCTAATTAACTTTCATAGGAAAATCTTCTTGAAATATTATAGCCAATACAACTTGAAAAAATTAGTTTTTAAAATTTACCAAAAAGATGTGTCACTCCTTTCTAAAAATACTTCCATCCATCAATTTTTTTATTTCTATTCTAAAAATCACACTACGGTGGACATAGAGATGAAAGCAGAACTGAACCTTAAATTACAAAGAACCAATCAATAAAGATAGCTACACAGTAAAATATAGAAGACCTATTGGAAATGTATGGGCCTCATGTGTTCTCAGTTCAGATGAAGAATAATGAAGTCAACATTCAATTAATGTTTTGTTTTCTTCATTTTCTCGGATCATGGTTTGAGGATGTGTTTTTTAGTTTCCATACTTTCTGTGGATCAAACTCTAAAGAAAATTCAGATCTCTAAAATGGCACAAACACTAACACATTTGCATTAGATCATCAGGTACACAAAGAAAGCAAGAAAACATACATGGGACTGCTTCAGTCTACAGCTCTCATTTACATTGAGAGCTGACAAGAATTTCTCATGTTCCTCCTAGTATGGGTCAGGCTTTCATAGAGAAGAGATGAGAAGCATCGGAGAAGAAGTACCTTGTAAACCCAACTGCATTATCACAGGTATAGCTTTGCAAAAATCTGTCCATCCCTCAGAGGAATTCTTTGAGCTTCAGAATAAATAGCAGTCAAGGTAGGAATGGTATACAAAACTATTTGAAAGAAAAATATCAGAATGTCCCTGGTTGTGTGTTTTGGTATCTGAAAGACCTGTGGACAAAATGGTTTGGTTTGAGGATAGCTGGGAGGTTCAAGCATACACTGAACCTAACAGTGTCTGAGTGTTGTCTCAGGTATAGAAAAAAACTTATCACAGAAGGACAACCATTCCCAACCAAGTTTATGAGAGAATAGAAAGAATTTTTTTTCTATATTCTTAGTTTATACTCCGAATGATTTTCCCTTTCCAGGTTCATCCACCCCATCAGCCTCATAGGCCCTCTTCCCTCTGTCCTTTTCCCAATAACCCCACTTTCATTTACCTGTCCAGGTATTCCCCTATAATGCTGGATTAACACTTTTCAGAACCAGGGCCCTCTATTTCCCTCTGTTTGGGTATCTTTTAATATGCTAATTGTGTCTTGAGAATTCAGAGCTCCTGGGTTAATTAATATCCACTTATGAGTGATTTCATTCCATGTGTATTCTTTTGTGATTGGGATACCTCACTTAGGATTATCTTTTCCAATTACAACCATTTTCCTAAGAATTTTATAAATTCATTGTTTTTAATTGCTGAGTAATATTCCATTGTGTAAATATACCACATTTTTTGTATCCATTCCTCCACTGAGGGACATCTGGGTTCTTTCAAACTTCTGGTTATTATAAATAAGGCTGTTATAAACATAGTGGAGCTTGTGACCTTATTACATGCTGGGGAATCCTCTGGGTATATGCCCAGGAGATGCATAGCATGGTCCTCCAGAAGTGTCATGTACAGTTTTATGAGGAACCGCCAGACTGACTTCAATAATCATTGTAGCATCTTGCAATCCCACAAGAAGTGGAGGAGTTTTCCTCTTTCTTCACATGCTTGCCAACACCTGCTTTTTTTTTTAAATTAGGAATACTCTGTAGTTACATATCAAATGTTGTTCCGATTCTTGGATCCTCTCTCCCCTGAACACCCTATAAACCCTCTTCTCTTCCTCTTTTACACAATCCACCTCCCACCTCTTCTCTGTCCTGGTATTCTCCAACACTGCTACACTGAGCCTTTCCAGGACCAAGGACTTATCTTCACTATGTTGACCAACAAGTCCATCCACTGCTGCCTATCCAACTGTACCTATGGGTAACACCATGTGTATTATCTGGTTGATGGGTTTGTCTCTGGGAGCTCTGGGATTACTGGGTTGCTTATATTGTTGTTCCTCCTGTGGCAATGCAAACCCTTCAACTCCCTGTGTCCTTTCTCTTGCTCACCCATTCAGGACACAGTTCTCATTTCAATGCCTGGCTGAGAGTGTCCTCCTCTGTATTTGTTATGCACTAGCAGAGTCTCCCAGGGGGCAGCTATATCTGGAGAAGGTCAGCCAGCACTTGTGGCTATCCACAATAGTGTCTGTATTTTGTCCTTGTATATAAGATGGATCCTTGTGTGGTCATTAGATCATGCTCTGCTCAAACACCTGTCTTTATATATCTTTATGTGGGTATTTTTTCCCTTTCTGCAAAGGACTCCATATGTTGTTCTTCCACCTTCTTGGGCAACATTTCATATGTGAAATATGTATTGGGTGTTCCATGTTTAAAGGATTCATTCTTTATTACTCGTCTTTCTTGGACATTATTTGGTATGTGAAATGTGTATTGGGAATTCCAAGCCTCTAGGCTAATCACTATCATGGAAAGCTATGCACTTATCAGAGAGTACATACCATAAAAAAGAGGTTATTTTATGATTGGGTTACCTAACTCAGGATAATATTATTCACTTAGGTCCATTTGTCTAAGAATTGTATGGATTTATTGTTTTAATGGCTGAATAGTACTCCACTGTTTATATATATATTATATATATATATATATATATATATAATATTTACTGAAATCCTTTCGTCTATTGAGGGACATCTGGGTTCTATCCAGTTTCTGGCTATTATTAATAAGGCTGCTATGAATATAGAGGATCATAAGTCCTTATTATATGCTAAAGCATCCTCACGGAGTATGCAGGGTTCTCCTGGAGCAATATGCCCAGTATTCTGACAAACCAACCGCACTGATTTTTAGAGTGCTTGTACTAGCTTATAACCCCACCAGCAGTGGAGGAGTGTTCCTTTTTTCCCACAACCTTTTCAGCACATGCCGTCTCCTGATATTTCTATCTTAGCCACTCTGAATAGCGTGATATGAAATCTCACGGTTGCTTTGATTTGCATTTGCCTGATGACTTAGAATGCTGAACATTTTCTTAGGTTTCTAAGCCATTCGATATTCCTCAGTTGAAAATTCTGTGTTTACCTCTGTATCCCATTTTTAATATGGTTATTTGGTTCTCAATAGTCTAACTTCTTGATTTATTGCATATATTGGATATTAACTAACTGTCAGATTTAGGGTTGGTAAAGATCTTTTCGCAATTTGTTGCTTGCAGTTTTGTGCAATTGACAGTGTCCTTTGCCTTAAAGAAACTTTGTAAGTTTATGAGGTCCCATCTGTCAATTCTTGATCTTAGAACATACACTATTAGTGTTCTGTTCAGGAAATTTTCCCCTGAGCCCATGTGCTCAAGGATATTACCTAGTTACTTATCTATTAATTTCAGTGTCTCCGGTTTTATGTGGAAAACTTTGGTCCACTTGGACTTGAGCTAAGTAAAAAGACAAAAGAATGGATAGATTTGCATTCTTCTGCATGCTGTCCTCTACTTGAGGCAGCAGCATCTGTTGAAAAGGCTACAAAATCCTGGTCAATGAATATCGTGGTTTGGTAATAAAGGGTGGCAGTCCTTGCTTTCAATATCCTTATGCAGACCAACTAATTCCTGCCTCACAATACAAAGAGGATTTGACTCACCTAGCAGTCTGTAAGATGTAGTGCATGAAGATCATGTATTTTACATAATGATTATGCTTACCACAGATTCCATGAGAGCATCATATTGTCATCGTTCATGGTGTAAATGCAGATGCCACCAATTTCAGTGTTACCAGGAAGGGCTCATGAGCCATTGATAAAAGTATGTCTTCATTCTCCAATAGTTATTTTTACCATTGATTGCTGTTTCATTTTCAAAAAATATATGATAGGTTTATGAATAAACTGAAAGAGTAAAGACACACACACACACACACACACACACCACATACACAAATACCCCCCCCCCCATAAAAACACAAGAGTGTCAAAGGAACTTTTTTCACTCTCTGATGTGGGTCCAAAAAAATAACTGAGGTTTGATATCTTGGCAGCAAGAATCATTACTTAGTGCATTAGCACATTATTTGAATTCTCCAGCCAAGGACTTTCATAAGGTTTTTTTTTTTATTATTATTATGACTTTTGGAAAAACATCTATGTTTACATTTGCATTATTATTCCTCATTTTGTCTGACTCTTTTTCCCTCTCTTCCCCTCTCTTTCCATATGTTTATGAATATGATATTTCTAGATATAGGTGTTTTGATAATAAAATTTAATTATAGATTCAGATATATGCATGTTTTACTGAAACTATACAGATTACTTCCACCAAAGACTGATAGTTTCTCTAAGTAAACTACACAAGAAAATTTGGAATGTTTGGACAGAGTGGTGTGTTGCTGAAAGTTAGAGTGATATAAATATCTTTGTAGAGATGTCGTGTTTATCTCATATTGTAGCTGAGTTATTTTGAAACATGAATGCCCCTAGATGAAAATTCTTTCTCGGGCATTGCTCATACCAATGAGTTTTACTTTATGCATATAGCCCAATTCCTCATCCATAACAGTTAGAGGGAAGGCTGTATGAAGACACACAGCTGCTTTTTCTTTTGGCCATCCTGAAACTGTAACTGAGTGGTGTATTGCTGAAAATTAGAGAGACATAAATGCCTTCATAGGGACAGCTGTTTAAATCTTTTCGAAGTTAGAAACATTTGGCTATCTGGTAGTAAATAGATGTACACCAAGCCAATAAAGATAATTTAGTCTGGGAAATGCTGATATTAACCAATTTTATCATACTGTGGCAATAGTAGAGGAAGCTATTTTAGCCTATTCATCTGTTTCCAAAGATTGTTTTCTCTTACCCTTTGGATTATGCTTAATTTGTTTTCACTGATAGACCATCCAATGGTAGAGCGTCTTTTTTTTTTTCAGAAATGAAGTGAAAGTTATCAAAGTTCTTAATTGTTCTGCAAAATTAGCAGAATTAAAGTCAGTTCAGTTATCCTTGGGTTTACTCCCTAATAAAGCATGTACTATTTATATGGATAATATATATGATTTCCAAGCTATAGAACCATTAGAAACTACCGCTTATGTGTCACTTGTTTCCCCTTTTTATTCTTGCCTGTTGAAGGTACAAGCTCTTCTCTGGCAGTGCAAACAACCCGCATTTGTGGACCATATACAAGGACATTCATTATTACCTGGTCCCCTGGCACAGCTGATTTATATACCCAACCTCCAATGGTTGAATTGAATTTGGCCACCAATTATGTTAAAGCCTTGAATATGTATAATAAATTTCATCTTAATGCAAAATCTTTGCAGTTTCACTGTGATGTTAGTAGAGAAGCTGTGCAAATTGTTAATCAGTGCCCTCATGTGTTCAATTTATTTAATCTCCCAATTTGCAAGTGAATCCCCGATGTCTTAAAGCAAATTATATATTTCAAATTAATGTGACTCATGTCCCATCATTTGGGAAGCTACAATTTGTTCATGTATCTATAAATACATTTTTTTGGTATGACTTTTGCATGTGCACATAGTGGTGAAAAGGTAAAAGATGTAAAACTCATACCAAAAAAATGTTTTTGCTTGCATGGGATTCCCAAATCAGTTAAAACCCGATAATGGTCCTGCATATACCATGGGATCCTTTGAAAAAATTCTGTGTGGACTCTCATATTATTCAAAAAACAGGGATTCCATATAATCCTCAAGGGAAAGCTAGAGTGAAGAGAGCTAATCTTACTGTAAAAAATTATCTTGAAAAAGCAAAAAAGGGGGACTTTATCTCTCCGCATGCTAGATTGCCCTTTGTTCTTTGTACTTTATTTTTTTAACAGATAGAGGAAGGCTCTCTGCTGCAGACAGACATTGGAAAGGTGCGAAGAATTCAGAGGGTTTAGTAAAATGAAAAGAGTCATCTACAGAAATTTGGAGAGGTCCTGATCCAGTGTTGGTCAGGATGAGAAGTTCTGTTTGTATCTTCCCTAAAGATGCAGAAAATATTATTTGGGTTCTGGAGCACTGTGTGCATCCTGCTATTATAGACACAGGTACAGACCGAAACTTACTGGATCTTTGTGAAAAATCCACCTGTACTGGTGCCAGTAGGGATAAGTAGTAGTACTGCTTGATCGATTGTGCTCTCTAATAATAAGACAATGGGGAAGACTGCAGCTAAATTAGAGTAAAACGGAGTAATACATTTTATATTAGGGAATAGTTTGTTTTAATGAAAATAGTAATAGGAGTTAGAGCTTCATTTCTTGGTTCCTGTCTTGTGCTTTGCAATGTTTCCTTGAATACTAAACCATGTGGTTCAGTCCCACTCTTTTCTGTGGCTTGAAAAGTCTCTAATGAATAGGAAGAAGACAAGAAGAAATTAAATTGTTCAAGCAGATTGTGTGTATTACCAAACTGCTGAGACTATGAAGATGCTGATGTAGTTGTAAGAATTCCTGGAATTCAGGAATGCAGGGTTGGCTCAATATACGGAAATCCATCAATGCAATTCACTACATAAACAAACTCAAAGAAAAAAACCACATGGTCATTTCATTGGATGCTCAAAAAGCATTTGACAAAATTCAGCATCCTTTCATGCTTAAAGTCATGCAGAAAACAGCAATTCAAGGCCCATACCTAAACATAGTAAAAGCAATATACAGCAAACCAGTAGCCAGCATCAAACTAAAAGGAGAGAAATTTGAAGCAATCCCACTGAAATCAGGGACCAGACAAGGCTGCCCCCTTTCTCCTTATCTTTTCAATATTGTCCTTGAGGTACTAGCTCGGGCAATTCGACAACATAAGGAGGTCAAAAGGATACAAATCGGAAAGGAAGAAGTCAATCTATCATTATTTGCAGACGACATGATAGTCTACCTAAGTGACCCAAAAAACTCCACTAGAGAGCTCCTACAGCTGATAAACAACTTCAGCAAAGTGGAAGGTTATAAAATCAACTCAAGGAAATCAGTGGCATTCCTATACTCAAAGGATAAACAGGCTGAGAAAGAAATTAGGTAAATGACCCCCTTCACAATAGCCACAAACCATATAAAGTATCTTGGGGTGACTCTTACCAAACATGTGAAAGATCTGTATGACAAGAACTTCAAAACTCTGAAGAAGGAAATGGATGAAGACCTCAAAAAATGGGTAAACCTCCTATGCTCATGGATCGGTAGAATCAATATAGATAAAATGGCCATTTTGCCAAAAGCAATATACATCTTGTAACACCATGACCACACTTTCATAAACTATTTATGTGAGTTTATATTTTATCTATCTCTTTATCTATCTAACTATCTATCTATCTATCTATCTATCTATCTATCTATCTATCTATCTATCTATCTATCCATACATCTATCCATTCTTCTGCCTGTCTGTCCGTACGTCCATCTGTCTGCCTCCCCCATCTCTCTCTCTGTCTCTCTGTCTCTCTGTCTCTCTGTCTCTCTGTCTTTGTCTGTCTGTCTGTCTGTCTGTCTGTCTGTCTCTCTCTCTCTCTCTCTCTTTCTCTCTCTCTCTCTGTCTCTCTCTCTCTCTATCTCTCTCTCTCTGTGCCTAAATTTCTATCTCTGTATCTATTTATCTATCATCTGTCTGTCTACCTATATACCTATCTATGTTTGTCTATGTTTATTTCTCTGTTTGTGTGTGTATGTGTGTGTGCACACGCATGTGTGCTTTTTGCATAATGCCCATGTGCCCATTCCTCATTATCTAAAATTTGGCTTGGTTAAAAACACCTGAAAATATGTAGCTCTTAGAGAGATCAATGTTGATATTGGAGGTAGTTGGATTTAATAGCCTATATAGCAATTCAGGCTTTTTAAGTATACATTTTAGGATTTATTATTTTTTCATGGTTTATACTAGTATTGGATTTACATGATTGTGTCATGCATGTAATGCAATTAAATCAAATGCAAGGTCAAGTTTACTATTTATCTTTAAAAAATGATGGGCAGGATTGATGAGATTACTCAGCTAGCTAATTGGCTACCTAAGGAATGATTCTTGAGAGAGAATGAGAGAGTTCTTTCATGACTGGAAAATTTTAGGTTACTGAAAGAAAAATGAAGAGATATTTGGGTCATTCTTGAAGTTCACTTTAGAGCAATTATAAAACATAAGGAATCAAAGGAATACACATTGGAAAGGAAGAAGTCAAAGAATCACTATTTGCAGATTATATGATAGTATAATTAAGTGACAGAAAAAACGCCACCAGAGAACTCCTAGAGCTGATAAACCACTTCAGCAAGGTGTGTGGTTATAATATTAACTCAAGCAAATCAAAAGCCTTCCTATACTCAAAGGATAAGCAGGCTGGTAAAAAAAATAGGGAAATGACACCCTTCACAATAGCCACAAACAACATAAATTATCTTGATGTGACTCTAACCAAACAAGTGAAAGATCAATAAGACAAAACTTCAGATCTTGGAAGAAGGAAATCAAAGAAGAACTCTGAAATGGAAAAAATGTTCCATGTTCATGAATTAGCCGGATTTATATAGTAAAAATGACCATCTTGCCAAAAGCAATCTACAGATTCAATGCAATACCCATCAAATACCTAATCAGTTCTTCATGGAGTTAGAATGAGCAATTCTCAAATTCATCTGGAATGACAAAGACCCAGGATAGCTAAAACAATTCTCAACAGTAAAAGAATTTCTGGGGAAATCAGCAACCCAGACGTCAAGCAATACTGCAGAACATCAGGGTTAAAAACTTCAAGGTTTTGGTACAGTGACAGGAATGTAGATGAAAGGAATAGAATTGAGGACCCAGAAATGAAACCACACATCTATGGTCACTTGATCTTTGACAAAGGAAATACAACCATCCTGTGGGGGGGAAAAAACGAAGCCTTTTTAACAAATGGTGCTGGTTCCACTGGAGGTCAGCATGCAGAATAATAAAAATTGATCCTTTCTTGTCTCCTTATACTAAGCTAAACTGCAAATGGATGAAGGACCTCCACATAGAAGCAGACATACTGAAACTTATAAAAAAAAAAGGAACTTGGGAAGACCCTTGAGGAATGGTCACAGTGGAAAAGTTCATGAGCAGAACACCAATAACTTATGCTCTAAGATTAACAATTGAAAAACGTGACCTCATAAAATTATAAATCTTCTGTAAAGCAAAGGGAGATTTCAAAAGGACAAAATCGAAACCAAAATTTTGGGGAAAAGATTTTCACTAATTGTACATTCAACAGAGAGATGATATCCACTATATAGAAAGAAATCAGGAAGGCAGACTCCAGAGACCCCAATAACCCTATTAAAATTGGAATACAGAGCTAAACAAATAATTTTAACCTGAAAAACTTCGAATAGCTGGGAAGCACCTTAGGAAATGTTCAGCCTTATTAGTCATTAGAGAAATGCAAATCAAAACAACCCTGAGATTTCACCTCACACCAGTCAGAATTGCTAAGATTAAAAACATAGGAGACAGCAGATGATGGTGAGGATGTGGAGAAATAGGAACACTCCTCCACTGCTGGTGGTAATGGAAGTTGGTGCAACAGTTCTGGGAATAAGCATGGTTGTTTCTCTGGAAACTGGGCATGACACTTCTGGAGGACCATGCTATACCACTCCTGGGCATATAACCAGAGAATTCTCTGGCATGCAATAAGGGCACATGCTCCACTATGTTCATAGCCGCCTTATTTATAGTAACGAGAAGACGGAAAGATCCCAGATGTCCCTCAATGGAGGAATGGATACAGAAAATATGGTATAGTTACATAATGGAATGCAACTCAGCAATTAAAAACAATAAACTCATGAAATTCATAGGCAAATGGTTGGGACTGGGAAATATCATAAGTGAGGTGACACAAAAGAATACACATGGAATACAATCATTGTTAAGTGGATATTAGTCCAGAAGCCCTGAATACCCAAGTCACAACTCATATATCAAATCCTTCCCAAGAAGAATAATGGAGAGACTGGTCCCCGAAAAGATTGATGCAACATTGTAGGGGATTACCAGGACAGAGAAGTGGGAGCAGGATGATTGGGGAATGGTTGGAGAGAAGAGGGCTTATGGGACTTATGGGGAGGATTGAACTGGGAAAGAAAAAATAATTTGGAATATAAACAAAGAATATAGAAAATTACAAAAAAAATTTAAAAAGGTAAAAAAAAAGCAATGTAAGTATGTGAATGATATGTTATTCACTTCAATCCTTATTAGACAAGAGATTCAAGTTAAGAAACTGGGTTTACTTGTCAATAAAATGGTTTCATACACAATTTTAACTTTTGAGAATATTTGTGAATTGGAAAAGAATAGAAAATCATCTTTAAAGGTAGTTTAAATTAGAAAAATGATAGCCATGATTAAGGGTAAGATGAACAGATATGGAGTTCCAAAGAGCAAATGATGCCAGATCAGCCTGCCCTCCTACCTCCTGTTCTCGGGTCTCCTTGTTGCTTTTCTATTTCCCTTTGACCATATACAGTAGAATGATGTCTCCATAGGGGTGCATCTCCAAGGCCTGACCCCTTACTCTTATTCATCCAGCTCAGTATTTTCAATTTATTCATCATTTATTCTTCTCAATCATGAGTGGGCTGTAGAGATTGTTAGAAACTGCTTCTTCACAGTAAGCCATTCGTGCCTTCTACTGTTATCACTGACTTAAATTTTCACTAATCTCACTAAGTCCCAACAGTGAAAGAACACTTAGGAACTGTCCTAAATTAGACTTGACAGCTGACCACTCAAAACCATAAATAGATATCATCCAGTTTAGGGTGTTATACGAAATTCAGAAATCGCTAGTACAATGGATCCAATACTGATCCATTTCCAAAAGGTAAAGGAGTCTACATTTTTTTATTTACTGACCATGATCATAGGGAAAGATTAAACAGTACACTTCAAGCAACCACAAGTAAGACAAGATATCCAAACAATCTTAGTTTGTTTTCTACAGCAATCAACAGGCTGATATTCATTGCATCTTATGAAAGGACCTTTTCTTAGAGGAAATTGAGAGAAATCATCTGTGTATCTTATAGTTGCTATATGTGTCAATTAAAAACATACACACTTTTACTTAAAAATATAAAAATATATACCTGTAGATATTTAAATTTGTATAACTATACAATTTTTGTACTTCTGTAATGAAATGGTCTATTTTTGTACTATAACATAAAGATTTGTGTTAAATAATTATACTTATAAAGAGCTTTCTTTTTAGAATATATTAAATATTGTGCATTGGTAATGCATGACTTCAAACTCAGGTTTTAGAAGGAAGAAAATGGATTTCTGAGTTTGAGGTCAGCCTGGTCTGTAGAGTGATTTCCAGTATAGCCAGTGCTATAGAGAGAAAACTTTTCTTTAAAAAATCAAAAAAATATATATTTGATAATTAATAATTCATTCCTAATTATCTACTTTTTAAATATTACTATATGCTCTACTTTTTCCATTTAACCATGAACACATGAAGAAAAATCTAAACAACAAATATCTGAGGTATGCTGCTGGGTAAATTGACATTCCAATAATTAGAAATGTAGATTAGGAAAATTAGAGGGGAAACATGTAGCGTCAACCTCCAGCAGAGAGGTCAAGTGTAGGAATATCTTTGCAATATTACCTACAAATGGTCTGACCCTGACGTGTTCCTGTTTGAAAGAATTGCAGGAATAAAAATGGAGAAAACCTTGGGATAAAGGAGTTCAAGTGACAGTGCCAATTTATGATCCAGCTTCAGGGGCGACCTGTGGCACTGACACCATTTACAGATGCAGTGGTGAGCCTGCAGATACTAGACTATCATGGCTGATCTCTGAGAGGCCAAGCAAGTTGCAAAAAGTAAGATGAAGATATTAGCACATAGCCAATGAACACATGTTTATTAACGCTGTGGTCAAATTAGGGAAAATCTGGAAGAAACTGATGAGGAAGTAATCCCATGGGAAGACCAGCAGTCTCAATTGACCAAAACACCCAAGAACCTTTAGACACTAAGGCACTACACCGGCAGCATAAACTCTCTGATATGGGTTCCACAACACACATACACACACACACACACACACACACACACACACACACACACACACATATGAGTGAACACTGCATTCTCTGACCACAGTGAGAAAAAAATATGTACCTAACACTTGAGACCCTTGAAGCCAAAGTTGCTGCTTGATCTGTTGGGGTGAGAGTGTGACCTAAAGAAGTCTTTTGGAGACAGGTGGAGTGAGAAGGTGAGTGATGGGAGGTATGTGTCCTGACCTGGAAGTTGATGAAATCTGGACTGTAAATAACGATAAGAATAAAGAGAGAGGGAGAGACAGAGAGAGAGAGAGAGAGAGAGAGAGAGAGAGAGAGAGAGAGAGAATAAGTACAGCAGACCAATTTCTCTTAAGATAATTAACGCAAAATACTCAAAAAATGCCCCCAAACTGAACCTAGGAAGACATTAAAAACATTATCCACCATAATTATAGTAGCTTCATCCCATGGATGTAGGGAAATTTTAATATACAAAAAATTATCAATGTAATACAAGATATAAACAATGTATAAGTCTGCTCCTAGATGGACCAGACAGGCAACACCAGGATACTGGTAACAAGTACACTGAGATAACCCAATTTTAACATCACTTGGTAAACAGCCCAACATGCTTCTGCCTGTGCCCAAGGCATAGGCTGTTTTGCAACTCCTCTCTGGGCCAGCACTGTCCTGCGATGTTTTCCCGGCCTAATGATATGCACTTTGAAGAGGTCCCCGCAGCTTCCACCATCTTCATTCCCATACTGATCAGACAAGCAACAACTGGTACACTCAGATATCCTGAGTTTATCATTGCTCAGGATACAGCCCACCAGGCTTTTGCCTGCACACAGGGCCTGGACAGCTCTATGGGTTGCCTGTCTGACAGCCCTGTCATGGGACATTTGCACTGCAGAGTGAATGGCATGTGGATGGGGTCTTCTCAGCCTCTGCAATCTTCACTCTTGAACAGAGCAGACTGGTAGCACCAAGTACACAGAGACAACCTGAGCATAACCTTGCCTAGGGTAAGGCACACCCAAGCTCCATGGCACGCGAGATTAGGGCAGCCCATTGTCAATCTGTGGCAGTGAAAACCAAGTATCCAGTGGTATTCAAATAACCTTACAGACTCTCAGGATGTTCAAACACAAGCCAGTGACAACAGAACCAATAATCACCAGATATAACCAAATGATAAAAGGCAAAGTAGGAAATTTACTAACAGAAATCAAGGCAATATGGAAGTATCTGAGCACAATTTTCCAACAACAAAAATTCCACAATATCCCAACACACCAGAAAAAACAAATTTGGATTAAAATCACATCACATGATGCTACTACAGGATTACAAGTAGTACGTGAATAAATTTCTTAAAGAAATACAGGAGAAAATGAAAAAAGTAGAAGCCATTACAAAGGAAACACAAACATCACTTAAAGAAATTCATGAGAATATGGGTCAATGGATAGAAGCCAATAAAGAGGAAATGCAGAAATTAATTAAAGAAATTCAGGAGAACTTAGGTAAACAGGCAGGTGTCAAGAAAGAGAAAAAACAAAAATCTTTTAAAGGTTTACAGGAAAACAAAAACAATGGAAGGAACTAACAAAACCATCCTGGATTTAAAAAACAGAAGTAGAAACAACTAAGAAATCACAAAGGGAGACAACTTTGGAGATTGAAAACCTTGGGAATAAATCAGGCGTAATAGATACAAATATCAACAACAGAATAAAAAAGATATTAGAAAGAATCTCAGATGCCAAGGACACCATAGAGAACATTAAATCAATAGTCAAAGAAAATGTAAAATTCAAAAAGCTAGTAGCCCAAAATATCCAGGAAACTCAGGAGAAAATGACAAGACCAAACCTAAGGATTATAGGTATAGATGAGAATGAAGATTTCCAACTTAAAGGGCCAGCAAATATCTTCAAAAAATTATAAAAGAAAAATTTCCTAACCTAAGGGGAGTGATGCTCATGAATATACAAGAAGCCAACAGAACTCCAAACAGACTGTACCTGAGCAGAAATACCTCCCATCACATAATGATCAAAACCCCAAATGTACTAAACAAAGAAAGAATACTTAGGGCAGTAAGAGAAAAGGCCAAGTAACATATCAAGGAAGACCTATCAGAATTACACCAGACTTCTCAGCAGAAACAATGAAAGCTAGAAGATCCTGGGCAGATCTCATGCAGACTCTAAGAGAACACAAATGCCAGCCAAGACTTCTATACCCAGCAAGACTCTCAATCACCATAGATGGAGAAACCAAGATATTCCATGACAAAACCAAATTTACATAACCTTTACACAAACCCAAGTCAGCAAAGGATAATAGGTTGAAAATGCCAACACAAGGAGGAAAACTACACTCTGGAAAAAGCAAGATAGTGACATTCTTTCATCAAAACCATAAGAAGTTAACCCTTCAAACATAAAAATAACATCAAAAATAAAAGGAAATAATATAACTATAACTTGATAACTCTTAATATCAATGGACTCAATTCCCCAATACAAAATTATATTTTGTTGTGATATGGCAATCAAATTTTAATTTTATCAAATTAATGTTATACTCACTAGCATTGTTAATTTCATTTAAATAATTTAACATACAAATATGTCTAGAAAACAATTCAATGTTTTGGAAGATTCAGGTGCAACTTTTCTTGAGTTGTGGTAAATATGGATGGAATGTACACTTCAATTTTCTTAATTCTATAAAAATTTGGATACGATGTATTATGTACAGCAATTTGAAAAATTAATTCAAATAATCTCATTGGATGCTTTCAATACATGTAATAATTTTGCAGAACTGATTACATGTCCAATCCTAGTGTGTATTTTGATGCTTGTCTTATCTTTCAGTTAGAACTCTGTGAAGAAGAAAAATAGGATGATTAATAGGAACACACAAACTTGTACTATAGAGCATCCATATTTTATAAATGTGCAGTAGAATATTAAAGGTTCTTTAGAAAATCAGTTGGACTGGAAGGTGTCTTGCTGGAACAAACACATGAAGGTACAGAGACGTGATGTTAGCACATGATGATAGAGAGGAGAAGTAACATTAGGTTAAAGGAAGAAGGTAAGGAAGGATTCTTGTCTTAAAATTGTTCCACTTTACATTGAACAGTTGACATGCATTGTATGGATACCATAACCAGAAATACATTCAGAATATTTCTGGAGATGTGTCAAATTGTTTCTGTTTCAGCATATGATGGGTGTTTGGCAGCAATGCCATATTGGTCATGTTCTCCTGCTGAGGTAAGACCTGTGTTGATGAAAACCTGTGGAGTACACTTGAAATTTTGAGGGAGAATCAAAACACTTCAAAATTTACTCACTAAAACTTAGATAGCATTGCTTATAGAGAAAGCTGTGTAAATATTACAGGTCTCATATCTTCACTGATTTTCACTTTGCAGAGAGAAGCTCACCTGAGTTTATCTATAGGTGTTCTTGCTAATTCCTCATGCTAATCTGTACTGAGGCTGTGTCCTGGCAGTATCTTCTATGTTGTGCTACCACTGATTCTTGTTTGTTGTTCTGACTACTGATTTACAGTGCTGATATATCAGTGAATGAGTCCCTTTGCTTAGTCAGGATGCTCCTGCACCCATATGAAATGAAAGACAGAGCTTGACATTCTGAAGCATCAATTTTTAGTTTGTGTCAGAGAAGGATATCCCTGGACAATTTCCTTAACAAACAAAATCCAACTTCTGAATTGCTCAGGGTATTCTGGAATTAGAGAAATTATGGGTAGTCTATATATAGAAATGGAATTTGTTGATGACTTATAGTCTGAATTCAAAAACCCTAACACTGGTTAGGGTTAGCTGTGAATTGAAGTTTAAAGAGTTTGCAGTTGCTCTGTCATAAAAGGCAACAGGTGAATAAAGGAATCCTTATTTCTTTGAATGACCTTATGTAGTTCCAAGCAGAAATTTCGGAACCCTATAAAGGTGTGTGTTAACTTCCCTGTATCTGGACAAGCATTTCTCTGATGACTTTGAACTCAGATATCTTCCTACCTGAGGCTTCTTGGTTTCAGTGACAGTATGCCTCAATATCTCCATGCCAGGATCAATGTCAGAAATTTGTATTTTCCAACATACAGTTTACAGTCAGAGTTGAGCATTCCACATCTGGATGGTAGTTAACTCCAGATACAGTCAATTTTACAATATAGAACAGCCATTCCTTGTCAACATGAACAAATAGTCATAGTTGTGCCTTCCAAATTTGGATGGTAGCTAACTCCATATACAGTTAACCTGTCAACATTAATTGTCAACATGAGCATACCTTGTCAACATGAAAAAAGAGTAGCTTGTGTTCAACAATATCAAGATCATAAATACAGCTAAAAGTATATTACTCTCCCTTTTACAATAACAAATGTGTTTTTAAATTAAAAATCAGACACTATCTCTTAGGGAAATTCTTTTACTATCTAAACTTGTTTACTAATTTATATTAAAGAAATTGGAGGAAAAAGGTTCCAAACGATATGAAACAAAAATATCCATAGTATATTACAATAATCATATCTGCTACTGTTTATATGTCCTTTGCGGTATTTATAAAAAAAAAAAAATTCCTTTACTAAACATTCTATATTTCCTCTATCCTCTGCAATAATCTCAGCAGGTCTTGGCCATTTTCAACTCAGTGTGCCCAATACTTTCATTCCTTTTGGTTCTGTTTCTTTTGGTACTCTGCTAGGGGTGGGCTGCTGTATTTCCCTACTTGCTTTAACCATTTGACATTTCAGTACTTAGAGTTGCTTAGGGGATCTCCTGTACTGTAGTCCATCTTTTTACCTCAATTGTTGAGAAATAATTAAATATTTTTAGGGTAATCTGGAGCTCTCACCCCTGCTAACTCTGTAATTTCATTCTTAGGCAATCAAATATAGAACTCTCTGACCAAATATATGATAATCTATTCATGTTCTTAATGAAATAGATTAAAAATAGCATATTTGCATTCAAATCTCTTATCTCTTCACTATATATTTCTGAATTTTATATTACAAGATAGCAATCACCAAACAAATTAGCATGTTTCTACTTCTAGTAGAAATTGCCAGAAACTGGAAAGAACCCAAATGTCCCTTAATAGAAGAATGTATAAAGAAAATGTGGTATATTTACACAATGGAATACTTCTCAGCAATTAAAAACAATGAATTCGTGAATTTTTTTTAGCAAATGGTTGGAACTGGAAATATCATTCTAATTGAGTAACCCAACCACAAAAGAATACACATGGAATGTAATAACTGATAAGTGGCTATTATTCTAGAAGCTCTGAATACTAAAGACACAGTTAACATATCAAATGATTCACAAAAAGAAGGAAAGAGAAGGTACTGGTCCTGGAAATGTGTGATGCAGCATAGTAGGGGAATACCAGGACACAGGAAAGAAAAATGCGAGTGGGTGGTTGGGGAATGGGTGAAGGGAATCGGGATTATGGGACTTAACTGGAGGAGGGAACTGGGAAAGATGAAATCATTTGAAATGTAAACAAAGAATATAGAAAATTTAAAAAAAGGAAAATGGATATAAAAATTAGTTTAAAATGTTGAGTTATAATATATTTAGATTGGTACATTATGTCATCACTTTCATCATATTAATCCACATTTGCTACAGGTATGTTTTATCATAATGTACAAGTTGACAAACATATTACATCATTGACTTTGTGAAAGTTTAAATGGAAACAATCACACACATAGGATCATAAATCATCACAGTCAATGATTAATGTTCAAATAGAGAATTCCTAAAATATATCCTATTTGCAGAATTTATACATCCATACAGTGATCCAAGACCAGATTGGGAATGGAAAGGACCAAAGCATATCTATTACCAGCTATAGCCTATTTAGATTCTGCTTCTCAAAAGCACTTTGAGACATCACCAATATGCTACCCCCGGTTTAGGTTGTAGCACTATGGATATTGGTCAGGTTTGTTTATGATTGACTTATAAGTAAATGTAAGTGCATAAGAACCTTGAATCACTTTTTTCAGCAGTTTCATAATGTTTGGTCTTTTATACATTTGTAATATTTATTAAATTACATTTTCATTGTGATATGGGAATCAAATATTAATTTTATCAAATTAATGTTTTACTCACTAGCATTGTTAATTTCATTTAAATAATTTAACATGCAAATATGTCTAGAAAACAATTCAGTGTTTTGGAAGATTCAGGTGCAACTTTTGTTGAGGTACAAAATATCAATGGATAATACACTTCAATTTTTCTTAATTCTATAAAATTTGGATAAAATATATTATGTACAGCAATTGAAAAATTAAGTCATATAATCTCATTGGAGGTTTTCAATATATTTAATAATTTTGTAGATATGATCACGTGTCCAGTCCTAGTGTATATTTTGATGCTAGTTTTATCTTTCAGTTAGAACTCAGTGAAGAAGAAAAATAAGATGATTAATAGGAACACACAAATTTGTACTATAGAGTATCCATATTTTATAAATGAGCAGTAGAATATTAAAGGTTCTTTAGAAAATCAGTTGGACTGGAAGGTGTCTTGCTGGAACAAACACAATAAGGTACAGAGAAGTGATGTTAGCACATGATGATAGAGAGAAGTAATATTAGGTTAAAGGAAGAAGGTAAGGAAGGATTCTTGTCTTATAATTGTTCCACTTTACATTGAACAGTTGACATGCATTGTATGGATATCATAACCAGAAATACATTAAGAATATTTCTGGAGATGTGTCAAATTGTTTCTGTTTCAGCATATGATGGGTTCTTGGCAGCAATGTTATATTGGTCACATTCACATGCTGAGGTAAGACCTGTTTTGATGAAAACCTGTGGAGTACATTTGATATTTGGAGGGAGAATCCAAACTCACTAAACCTTAGATAGCATTACTTATGGAGAAAGCTGTGCAAACATTACAGATCTCATATCTTCACTAATTTTCACTTTGCAGAGACAAGCTCAGCTGAGATTATCTATAGGTGCTCTTGCTAATTCCTCAAGCTAACCTGTACTGAGGCTGAGTACTGGCAGTATCTTCTAGGTTGTGCTACCATAGATGATTCTTGTTTGTTATTCTGACTCTACTGATTTACACTGCTGATATATGAGTGAAGTGTTTGTGAGTGGAGCAGTAAAAGATTATATATATATAATTTTTAAACAGGTCCACTTTCTCTAACATTATTACTAGATTTTGGGAGAATTGAAAGGAGTTTAACACATTAAAAACCATAAGAAATCTAGGTTTCAAAAAGTTTTAAATTATAAAATAGAATATTGTTCAAGCTAAATTAATTATGTTATATTCTACTTTTTAAATATTTTGAAAATATGTTCTATGATTTTAATATTTATAGATTAGAAATTAGTTTTCAAAAGTAAGCATTTTTTTTATTTCAGGTGAGGAAAGTCAGACATATTGAAGACTGTATGTGTCATGGAAGACAATGCAATGTTTGCCTTACAGGTTCATTTTGAATTTTTATTTTCAAAATTATTGAAATTTTAATAAGGCATACTTAGTAGCTAATGAAGAAAAAGCATTAGGAAAAATTCTGCATATAAGTAGGTTCAATTTTTTTATTATTTATAGTGATTATAAGAAATTAGCCATAACCTTCTATAATAGTTAAGCAAACTTTAGTCAATAATGTTGTCAAACATAATTTTTTACAAATTACAAATTGTAAAATATAAAATCATTCAGTCTAATACATATATTTAATATATTCAAATCAGATTAATGTGACATTCTCCTTAACTCCTTTAGATGTTTTATCACCTCTTCCTTATAACATCATTTAATCTTTTTAAATTATTTATTTAAATTACCTTATATTTAAATATATTTAATTTATAGTTATGTATTTAAATATATATTTACATTTATATATAATATATATACATTACATTAAATATAATATATATACATATATGTATATTATAAATATGAATACATCTATATATATTGTATATTTATATTTATATATTGTGTATATATATGTATATATAAATACAAGAATGTTGTCATCCAGCAAACTATGTGATTTCCACAACTCAGTACACTTCTACAAATTATTCCCATTTCAAAATACATAAAAAATTAAGAGCAGCTCTTATTGTCGATTATGAAATCAATAGTTATTCTACTATAAATATAGAAATTTTGAACTGATTTCACAAGTTCAGGTGTGCATTAACAGTGATTAATACAATAAGAAACATTTCACAGTAAAGTTTTCAATCTAATGCTCTCTACAATCTTGCCAATCTTAATGAGTTGTGGTTTCCCAGCCTGTTAACAATAGAATAGAATTTACCTTCATGATAACAATAGATAAATTAGGCAGAAGATCTTCCTTTTTATTTGTTTGCTTGTTTGATAGTTTTCTTGGAGACAGGGTTTCTCTGTATTTCTCTGGTTGTCCTGGAACTCACTCTGTAGACCATGCTGGCCTCGAACTCAGAAATCGTATGCCTGTGCCTCCTAGAGTGCTTGGATTAAAGGCGTGCACCACCATGGCCTGGCTTAAGATCTTATTTTCAATTCATGTTATTGGAAGATCATTGGAAGTCTTGTGAATATATTTCAAGCAAATTAACAATTGAAAATGTGCAAGAAAGTTATAAACATTTCTGCATCTGTGTGTGTGACAGAGAGATACTTTCATTTCAAAATCTCAAAGAGAAATTTCTGAGATTATCTTCTTTAATTGATGACTAGTGTTTAAAAATTTTGACAGATTATGTGTGTGTGTGTGTGTGTGTGTGTGTGTGTGTGTGTGTGTGTGTGTGTGTGTGTGTTCTGGGGTGGATTGTATTGATATCCACTGACTGATGGACTCTTTGTGATAAGTCACTGTGTAGTGGTTACAGTGTGGTGGTCATTTTCTGTGGTATAATGTGGTCTGAAAACTGATTTTTGTGGTCAATGTGGCATGTTCACTGAAATATTGTCACATTCCCATGTCCACAATGCTATTATGGTTGAGATCTCTTTTGAATGATTGTCACTGTTTAGAAATTGTAGTATACCAATGATTATAATGGTAACAATGCATGTCACTGTCAGATGGTCAATGGCAATTGACCACTGAGTGTTGGCTACCATTTAATACACAGTGCATAATAATCAATTATTGATAGTCACAGTGTGACAGCTGAGGTTTGACAGACTGTTTTATTTCTATGGAGTGTTTCAACTCGGGGTTGTATATGTTTATAGAGGTCACATTGGGATAACTAATGACTCCTAATTCTTGGCCACTGTTGTCATGTCCAAAATATGTTGGTAAATTTGTCATGATCTGAATTAGAATGTTATGCAAATAGAATGTTATGCAACAAAGAAGAGATCTTCTATGTTGGTTTGCAGTAATTAGATCTCTACTGTGTTGTTGCCTCTTTATAAAAATTAGTTTGTGATCACTCATATTTGGTGACATTTACATAGAGCTCATTCTGGGCTCTATGACCTGTACACCCCAAACAGTTCTCCCAGATTTAATACAAGAGAGGCCATCTCACAGTGTCTATCACTTGGTGACCATATGATGAAAGATATACATAAGTGGTCAAGACAAAATATTCCCTCACAGAGGATCCATTGTATGGCTGGCGTCAGGGAATTATTGCTTCCAGCTGTGTATTTCCCTGTGACAATTTCTGTGGGAGCATCAAACAGTGACTATATTTCAAAGGCTATCACAGTGAGTGGAACCAATATATAAGACAATCACACAATGTGCCATTACATAGTAGCCATTAACAATTCACTATTACACTGAGGTCATCACACATAGACAGTAAGGCAAATTTTGGATTGTATACTCCCTTATCAATTATGTCCTTGTTCACCATATTTCCCTTTTCTTCTGTCCTGTAGTGGGAGAAACTGTCTCAGCAGGGCAACCAGGATTTTACTTTTCTAGTGATAAATAAGAGTGAAAGGAGAGAGGAGCACACAATGCAACAACTTTCACAATGGAGTTTTTTTTTTTCCTTTTTTGAAGAAGGGGACAAAGAGTTTGTCTCTGGGAAAGAGAGTTGGGTTGGAAAGCCATGGTACTTTAGTGGACCATGTTTCATATACAAATATTATATAAGTGCCACTGCATATTGCCTCTGAGCAGCTAATTTAGAAATTCCTTTCCTATTCAGTTGCTGTTAGCTGGTTATAAAATCAGTTAATATTTCAGATTTTGTCATTTTCATTTCTCCATGAGTGTTCTGATTGCTGAAAAACAATCCATTATCATCTCACTTCCACTTTTCCTAATTTTATGAGTTTCTATTTTTTAATTGTTGATTTGAGAGCTTAGTCACTTGTGTTCCCATAGTGGTTTTGCATACCACCTTCCTTGCTAATAATAGACATGTGCAGGTTTCTGAAAATTAAAAAAAATGAGACATTAGTAACATAGAAGTGCATTTTATTTTTTATACATAACTCCCTTAGAATCTTAAATTATATGGAGGGTTCTATGTTCTCAGGTGTGCATAAAATATGATCAGCAAGTAGGTTATGAGGAAGTAATTCTTTATACGCGGTGAATTATAGCAAAGAAATTATGCATTGTAGAATTTAGATCAAGAACCTTTATCCATCAAGATATCTTGTCAGATAATGACCTCAGCTGTATATTATCATTACTCATATATATATGTGTATATGTATATGTGTATATGTATGTACACACATACACACAAACGCGCGCGCACACACACACACACACACACACACACACACATATAGCCACATTTTCATAAGTTCCATATATCAGTCTATATATCTTTGTTTCTTATTCTTTGTCTCTGTGTGTGTCTATTTGTATAAGCATGTGTGTTTGGAGTAGTGTGTGCACAAGTGTAATTCATTCATAATGTCCAAATAATTTTTCCCCAATATCTAAAGTCTGGCATCATAAAAAACAAATAAAAAATGGAGTTCATGTAGGGGTCTCTACTGATGTATATTGTAGAACTTAAAAGCCTAAATAATAAATTGTGTTTTTTTTAAAGAATTCACCTTGTTATGTGTCTTCTTAATTTTTTTAACTGTCCTAGTGTTGGAATTACACCAGTGCATTGTATTTAGCAGGAATGACTTTACAACTGAGTCTCAATCAAGGTTATGGACACAATTTGTTTTCCAATGTTACAGGGAAGCATCGATGATTTTACTAACCTGAAAATTTTGCCACTAAAAAATAACTGAGAATGATGGACAGAGTACTTTCAATACTGGAAATTCTCAGGTATCAGGAAGACAATTGGAGAAACACTCAGATCACATTCTGTACTATCATTTTAGAATGGCAAGATATGATACTCTTCCAACCCTGTACATATGTCAGTAGAGGAAGTGATTTGAGGCTACCCATCTGGAAGCATGTACTTATTCATCAGACACTATGTTGAAGAGACAGATGTGAGTAAGTCATATCCAGAGCCACACACCTTCCACTACAATGATGGCAAAGGAGACAAAAACAACCTAATATTACCTTCGGTTTGTGTCCTAAAACATATGTCATCTAGTTTGTTATGTAAATAAAGTTTTCCATTTCTGTGTCAGAGTTATCTTCTTAAGCATGAGTTGACATGTGACCATAGAGAAATTAAAGCCTCTATAATGAGATGTTGTCCCTAAAATACACTTCCCACATTTAATGTCACATGATCCTTAACAGGATACATGAGTCAAAGGATGATTACTCAACTAAGAGGTTTGAATAGAACATCATACCTCTCAAAAATTATAGGTACGTGTATGATATGCTATTAAAACATCTTCAATGGTCCACAGATGCAAATTAATCATCAGGATATACTTCCCAATAATATGAATATGTACACAATCCTAAGATTGGAGAATACTTGTGAAAATGAAAAGAATTGAACAATCACCATGAAGGGTATTGTAAATTATTTTAAGCTTCAAGCAAAAGGGTGCAGATGAACAGATAGTTAGTACAAAGATTAAATGATTCCAGACCAATCTTCCTGTTCTATCGCTGTTCTTTGGGTCTGATTGTTGTTGGTCTACTTCTGTTGGTCCATATACAGTAGAATGACATTCCTCTAATGGTGTAGCTTCAGGGCCTGATTCTTCCTCTTATTTCTCCACTTAAGTATCATCACTTTCTTCTTCAGCTAATCTGCTGAATCAGGAGTGTACTGTGGATATGGCTAGAAACAGGTTCTTCACAATAATGCCTTCCAAGCTCCCACTCTCTTTATTGATTCAAAACTTCATTAATCCCAACAAGCCGCAAGAGTCAATGAACACTGAGATACTGTCCCAAAAGAATCTTGACAGCTGATTATTCAAGAACATAAGTAGATAACATCCAACATAGGGAGAAATAAGAAATCAGAAATCACCTGTGCAATAAGGGATCAAATTGGAATACATTTTGAAAAATAAAAGAGAGAGAGAAAAAGGAATCTCCATTTTTTTAACTTACTGCCCATGGTCATAGATATATATTAAACAGTACAGTTCAAATAACAGCAAAGTAGGACAGTGGATCCAAAAATTTGTGTATATTTTGTTCGATAACAATCTACAACCTGATATTCCATTTACAATGAAATAGAGCCTCTCAGTAAATGAAAAAAATATATATCGTGTTGTGTATTGTATAGAAGGTTTACCTGTCTATAAAAGTATATACCTTTTTCCTATTGTAACAATATACTATAAAAATGTACCAAGGTAGTGTAATATTCACTTTTTGTATTATTATATTAAGATTGTTATTAAAAGTAATTTTATGGCTATAAAATGTTTAAGAATACATTCCTCATTTCGGCAGTGGTGGGACATGCATTAATCCCAATATTTAAGAGACAGAATGTATATTTGGCTGAATGTGAGGAATGCTCTTTGTGTAATTGCTGTTTTTAATTTTTTTTATCGTTCCCTAAGAGTGGGGGAACTCTCCCAAATAAGGTGGACAGTTGAGAACATGCAGCAACTGAGGTACCTACCATGGAAATACGTGGCCAAAAGCCCCTGACACACATATACCCGAAGTCTGCATGGTCTTTCCTCAGTTGGAGAAGATGTACCTGATTGTCAAGGAACTTGAAACTCAAAGAGGGGGGAGGGTGCCAGATGTGAGGGGAATAGGTGAGCAGCCTCTTGGAGGCAAAAGGGAGAAAGAATATGATGACAATCTATGGGAGTCAGGAATAAGAGGGAGAGCAAAGTCTAGAATGTAAATAAATAAAATGATTTTTTAAAAATCCAAAACTATCAGAATGCCTAATATCAAAATTTCACCTAATAGCGCTTGCTGCCAATGATGTAGAGAAAGAGGAACATTCACTCACTGCTGATAGGTTTGCAACCTGAGATAACCACATGGGAAATCAATCTGGAGCTTCCTCATTAAATGGAAAAGGGTTCTCCCAGAAGACAAATGTATACCATTATTGGGCATGTGTGCCCAAGTTGACCCACCATCAAACAGGAAAACAAGTAGATTTATGGTCATAATGACCACATTTGTGATTGTAGAACCTGGAAACAAGCCATATGTTCCACAAAGAAAGAATGGATACAGAAAATGTTCATTTACAACATGGAATATCAGTAAAGTACAAAGATTGAGGATATCATGAGTATTGCAGGCACGTGGATGTAAATAGGAAAAAATATCCTCAGGGAATTTACTCCAACCCAAAAAAGACATGCATGGAATGTACTCAGTAATATATATTATTAGTCGAAAAAGTACTGAAAACCTACAAAACCCACAGGATTCAAGAAGTTTAACAAGCCAAGTACACAAATGACAATGCCTAAATCAACCTGGGACTGAAGGAAAGACCCATGTGTGTGAAGTGGAATGTGTGGGAGGGAAGGAATATAGTGAAAGAGGAGACAGAGAGAGGAAGGGAGAAACTTGATGAGATAATGGAACGGAAATTGGACTGATGTCCTGAGCAGCAACAGCAGACAGAATGGACACAGGCAACATGGGAAGTTAAAGTGGGGAGCCTCCAGAATGCCCAAGACATCTCAGATGTGAGAGATGCTCTGGACTGACATGGAGGGATATTGCTTGAAATGCTCATAGTGGGGAGGGCAAACATGTAGAGTAAACCACCAGCAGAAAGAAAGGAGGACAAGTGTAGGAATGGGGTTGCAATTCTACCGTCAAGCTCTGACCCAGAAATGTTACTGTTTGCAAGAACTGCAGGGATACAAATGGAAAAGTAATGAGACAAACGATGTCAATTGACAGGCCCAAATTGGGTTGCAGTATCAGTGGAGTCTGGAGCCTGACACACTTTTCTGATGCTTTTGTGTGCTTGTAGACCTATAATGCTTGCTCTTTGAGAGGTCCAACAAACAGCAAAAAGTTAGATGAAGATACTAGCACACAAGAAATGGAGACAATCTGGGCAACCATATGATTGAATAAGGAAAATATGGGAGAAGATGAGGAGGAGGGACAGTACCATGGGAGGATCAGTAGTCTCAACTGACCTAAATCTACAAGATGTTTCAGAAACTGAGCCACCAACCAGTCAGCAGCAGTGCCTACTCATGTCACAGTGTGAGAAAATGTGCCTAACCAGTGAAACCCATGAAGATAAAGGCTGTTGGTATGTCTTCAGGGCTGAGAGTAATGCATGAGGTCATTTGTCTGGAGACGGTGGTGACAGGGCCTTTAAGAGATGGGAGTAATCAGGGGGCTGATTGGGATGAAGGTAATATCTGAACTATAAATAGTAATTTTAAAAAATTAGTTCAGAACAAGTTCTCTTATACAAACTGATGCAAAACTACCGAATAAAATGCTCAAAAACTGAATTAAAAACACATCAAAATCATCATCCAACATATTTATGTATCTTCATCTCAGGGATGTAGGGATGTTTAAATAAACAAAAAAGTCCTTTGAAAACAATGTACTAACAAAGTATAGGAAATCAGATGACCAATTCTTGATACTGAAAACAGTGTGACAAAATTTAATACCACTTACTGCCCAAAGTATTTTATAAATGAGGGATAGATGTTTCAGAAATAAAGATAATTAAGGCAGTATATAGCAAACCAGTAGACAACATTGAGCAAAGTACAGAGAATATAAAAAAAATCATCCAAAATGAGGCACAAGGCAAGACTGCCTATTCTATTACTTTCATAAACAGCTTGAGGTTGTGTCCTGAGCATGAAAATAACTAAACAAGATCCATGGAATACACATTAAAAAGAAGAAATAAAAGAATCTCAACTTGCAGATGATAACATCATATAGATGATTGATGCATTCATTTTAGGAGAGAATATCTGAATCTGATAAAACATCTTTCAAAGTGCAATTCAGACACAATGGAGACGTAAATGTAGACTATGTAACTGATCATGGAATTTGTGGTGTTTCATATTACAAATTAAATACATTCTGAGAAATAAATCAGAGAAACAACACACTTAACAATAGCTAAAAATAATTTCAATATATATTGGACAGAGTTAAAACAAGCAAGTGTAAGATCTGTAGGAAAAGAAATATAACTTCCGGAAGAAAAAAAAAACTACAAAATATGTAAATAAAAATTAGGATAAACATTGTGAATATTGATATTTTCCCAAAGTAATCTACAGATGTAAATCAATTTCCATCAAAATTCAACACATTATTTTTTTAGTTGATAATATTGAAGTTTTATTTTTAAAAAACTCAGATAAATTAATAGGCATACAAATACTTTTAGGATATAATTAATAATTGAAGTGGCAACATTTTCTCATAAAACTGAAGATTTTCATATAACACACGTCCCACAAAAATGAGGATAACATTGGATAATTTATAATTTTTTTTGGCAAAACACTCTGAGACAAATCTAGGCATACAAATGCATTTAGAATATAATGAAAAATGAAGCGGAGATATTTCCTGAAAAAACTGAAGATTTTCCTACTACATATGTATGATAAAATTGAGGATTACATAGTGTTTTTGATAAAATTGAAAGATTATTCCGAAAAATTCTAGGCATACAAATGCATTAAATATATATTTAAAATATAATTTAAAAATATGTATAGATATTTTGGAATATAATGAAGATTCTCATCTATTCAGTGTGTGAAATTTGAGTTTGACAAAGAATAGTTGATAATATTGAAGTTTAGTTTTGAAAATACTCATAAATAATAGGCATGCCCATACTTTTATGATATAATTGATAAATGAAATAGTAACATTTTCTAATAAAACTGAAGATTTTCATATCACATTTGTACCAAAAAATTGATTTTGCATAGGATAATATAGGAACGTTGCATAGGATTGCATAGGATAATTTTAGGAAAGGATAAAATTGGAAAGTTTTGTATAAAATTGGAAAGTTTTGTATGCCTAGTGTGTGTGTGTCTGTCTGTCTATGTATCTATCTATGTATCTATCTATGTATCTATCTATGTATCTATCTATGTGTCTATGTATCTATCTATGTATCTATCTATGTATCTATGTATCTATGTATCTATCGATTGATCTATCTTTCTATCTATCTATCTATCTATCTATCTATCTATCTATCTATCTATCTATCTACCTATCTACCTACCTATCAATCTATCTAACTATCCATCACCATGATTCACCTTTTGAGTCTGGGTTACCTCACATAGTATGAGGTTCTTTAGCTCCATCCATTTGCCTAATATTTCATGAATTCATTATTTCTAATGGCTGAATAGTACTCCATTGTGCAGATATACCACATTTTTTGCATCCACTCTTCTGTTGAGGGAAACCTTAATTCTTTTCAGCATCTAGCAATTATAAATAGGGCTGCTATGAACATAGTAGAGGATGCATCCTTATTACATTGTGGGGAATCCTCTGGGTATATGCCCAGGAGTGGTATAGAAAGATCTGGAAGTGAGGTGCCCAGTTTTTGGAGGAATCGCCAGACTGCTTTACAAATTGTTTGTACCAATTTGCAACCCCACCAGCAGTGGTGGAGTGGTCCTCTTTCTCCACATCCTCGCCAACATCTGCTGTCTCCTGAATTTTTAATCTTAGCCATTCTGACTGGTGTAAGGTGAAATATAAGGGTTGTTTTGATTTGCATTTCCCTAATGACTAATGAAGTTGAGCATTTTTTAAGGTGTTTCTCTGCCATCAGAAGTTCTTCAGGTAAAAATTCTTTGTTAAACTCTGTACCCCATTTTTTAAAAGTATTGTTTGGTTTTCTGGTGTCTAGCTTCTTGAGTTCTTTATATATAATGGCTATTAGCCCTCTATGTGCTGTAGGATTGGTGAAGATCTTTTCCAAATTGTTGGCTGCCGATTTGTCCTTTTGATGGTGTCCTTTGCCGTACAGAAACTTTGTAATTTTATGAGGCCCCATTTGTCAATTCTTGATCTTATGCAATTGGTGTTCTGTTCAGAAACTTGCTCCCTATAATGATGTCCGCAAGGGTCTTCCCCAGTTTCTTTTCTATTAGCTTCAGAGTGTCCGGATTTATGTGGAGATCCTTGATCCATTTGGATTTGAGCTTAGTACAAGGAGACAAGGAAGGATCAATTCACATTCTTCTGCATGCTGACCTCCAGTTGAACCAGCACCATTTGTTGAAGAGGATATCTTTTTTCCATTGGATGTTTTCAGCCTCTTTGTCGAGGATCAAGTGGCCATAGGTGTGTGGGTTCATTTCTGGATCTTCGATCCTGTTCCATTGATCTGCCTGCCGGTCACTGTACCAATACCATGCAATTTTTAACACTATTGCTCTGTAGTATTGCTTGAGGTCAGGGATACTGATTTCCCCAGAATTTCTTTTGTTGCTGAGACTAGTTTTAGCTATCCTGAGTTTTTTGTTATTCTAGATGAATTTGAGAATTGCTCTTTCTAAGTCTGTGAAGAATTGAGTTGGGATTTTGATGGGTATTGCATTGAATCTTTTTATTGCTTTTGGCAAAATGGCCATTTTAACTATATTGATCCTGCCGATCCATGAGCATGGGAGGTTTTCCCATTTTTTGAGGTCTTCTTCCATTTCCTTTTTCAGAGTCTTGAAGTTTTTGCCATAAAGATCTTTCACATGTTTGGTAAGAGTCACCCCAAGATACTTTATACTGTTTGTGGCTATTGTGAAGGGGGTCATTTCCCTAATTTCTTTCTCAGCCTCCTTGTCCTTTGAGTATAGGAAGGCCACTGATATGTTTGAGTTGATTTTATAACCTGCTACTTTGCTGAAGTTGTTTATCAGCTGTAGGAGTTCTCTAGTGGAGTTTTTTGGGTCACATAGGTAGACTATCATGTCATCTGGAAATAATGATAGTTTGACTTCTTCCTTTCAAATTTGTATCCCTTTGACCTCCTTATGTTGTCGAATTGCCCGAGCTAGTACCTCAAGTACAATATTGAAAAGATAAGGGTAAAGGGGGCAGCCCTGTCTAATCCCTGATTTTAGTGAGATTGCTTCAAGTTTCTCTCCATTTAGTTTGATGCTGGCTACCGGTTTGCTGAATATTGCTTTAACGATGTTTAGGTATGGGCCTTGAATTCCTGTTCTTCCAAGACATTAAGCATGAAAGAATGCTTAATTTGTCAAATGTTTTTTAAGCATCCAATGAAATGACCATGTGGTTTTTTTTCTTTGAGTTTGTTTATGTAGTGGATTGCTTTGATGGATTTCCGTATATTGAACCAACCCTGAATCCCTGTGATAAAGCCTACTTGATCATGGTGGATGATCGTTTTGATGTGTTCTTGGATTCGGTTGTCAAGAATTTTATTGAGTATTTTTGCATCGATGTTCATAAGGGAGATTGGTCTGAAGTTTTCTTTCTTTGTTGGATCTTTGTGTGGTTTTGGTATCAGCGTAACTGTTGCTTCGTAGAAGGAATTGGGTAGGGTTCCTTCTGTTTCTATTTTGTGGAATAATTTGAAGAGTGTTGGTGTTAGGTCTTCTTTGAAGGTCTGATAGAATTCTGCACTGAAACCATCTGGTCCTGTGCTTTTTTTGGTTGGAAGGACTTTCTATGACCCCTTCTATTTCTTTAGGGGTTATGGGACGGTTTAGACGATCTGTTCGGTCCGGATTTAATTTGGGTATTATGCATCTGTCTAGGAAATTGTACATTTCCTCCAGATTCTCCAGTTGCGTTGAGTATAGGCTTTTGTAGTAGGATCTGATTTTTTTTTTTTTTTTGGATTTCCTCAGTTTCTGTTGAAATATCCCCCTTTTCATTTCTAATTTTGTTAATTTGGATACTTTCTCTGTGCCCTTTGGTCAGTCTGGCTAAGGGTTTATCTATCTTGTTGATTTTCTCAAAGAACCAGCTCCTGGACTCGTTGATTCTTTCTATGGTTCTCTTTGTATCCACTTGATTGATTTTAGCCCTGAGTTTGATAATTTCCTGTCTTCTACTCCTCCTGGGTGAAATAGCTTCTTTTTGTTCCAGGGCTTTCAGGTGTGTCATTAAGCTGCTGATATATGCTCTCTCCGTTTTCTTTTTGGAGGCACTCAGGGCTATGAGTTTTCCTCTTAGCAATGCTTTCATTGTGTCCCAAAGATTTTGGTATGTTGTGCCTTCATTTTCATTAAATTCTAAAAAAGTCTGTTTTTTTTTTCTTTATTTCTTCTTTTTTTGCTATTGAAAACCAATCTTGAACCATAATGATCTGATAGGAGGCATGGGATTAGTTCGATAGTCTTATATTTGTTGAGGTCTGTCTTGTGACTAAATATATGGTCGATATTAGAGAAGGTACCACGAGGGGCTGGGAAAAAGGTATATTCTTTTGCTTTAGGGTGAAATGTTCTATAGATATCAGTCAAATCCAATTGTTCCAAAGCTTCAATTAGTTTTACTGTGTCCCTGTTTAGTTTATGTTTTCCTGATCGGTCCTTTGAGGAGAGTGGAGTGTTGACGTCCCCCACAATTATTGTGTTAGGTGCAATGTGTTCTTTGAGCTTTAGTTAAGTTTTTTTTTACGAATGAGGGTGCCCTTGCATTTGTCACATAGATGTTCAGAATTGAAAGTTCTTCTTGGTGGATTTTTCCTTTGACGAGCAAGAAGTGTCCCTCGGTGTCTCTTTTGATGACTTAAGGTTGAAAGTCAATTTTATCTGATATTAGAATGGCTACTCCAGTTCGTTTCCAGAGACCATTGGCTTGTAAAGGTGTCTTCCAGCTTTTTACTTTAAGGTAGTTTTTGTCTTTGACATTTAGGTGTGTTTCCTGTATGCACAAAAATGTAGGGTCTTGTTTCCTTATCCAGTCTGTTAGTCTATGTCTTTTTATTGGGGAATTGAGTCCATTGATGTTAAGAGATATTAAGGAATAGAGATTATTACTTCCTGTCATTTTTGATGTTATCTTTATATTTGAGTGATTATCTTCTTTTGGGTTTGATGAAGGAAGGTTACTATCTTACTTTTTCCAGGGTGCAATTTCCCTCCTTGTATTGGAGTTTTCTTCCTATTATTCTTTGTAGAGCTGGGTTTGTGGAAAGATATTGTGTAAATTTGGTTTTGTCATGGAATGTCTTAGTTTCTCCATCTATTGTGATTGAGAGTTTTGCTTGGCTAACATTTGTGTTCTCTTAGAGTCTGCATGAGATCTCCCAGGATCTTCTAGCTTTTATGGTCTCTGGTGAGAAGTCTGGTGTGATTCTGATAGGTCTTCTTTATATGTTAATTTGCCTTTTTCTCTTACTGCCTTTAATATTCTTTTTTGTTTAGTGTATTTGGGGTTTTAATTATCATGGGGTGAGAGGTATTTCTGCTCAGATCCAGTCTGTTTGGAGTTCTGTATGCTTTTTGTATATTCATAGGCATCTCTCTCTTTAAGTTGGGAAAGTTTCCTTCCATAATTTTGTTAAAGATATTTGCTGGCCCTTTCAGTTGTAAATCTTCACTCTCATGTATACCTATAATCCTTAGGTTTGGTCTTCTCTTTGTATTCTGGATTTCCTGGATGTTTTGGGATACAACCTTTTTGCATTTTGCATTTTCTTTGACTGTTGAGTCAATGGTTTCTATGGTATCTTCGGCATCTGAAATTCTCTCTTCCTTCTCTTGTATTCTGTTGTTTATATTTGTATGTATGGCCCCTGATTTCTTCTCAAGGTTTTCTATCTCCAAGTTGTCTCCCTTTGTTATTTCTTAGTTGATTCTACTTCTGTTTTTAGATGCAGGATGTTTTTTCTCAGTTCCATCATTTGTTTGTTTGTGTTTTCCTGTAATTCTGTAAGAGATTTTTGTTTTAGCTCTTTCATGACTTCTGCCTCTTGACTCAAGTACTCCTACATTTCTTTAAGTTTTTTTTTTTTTTTTTTTTTTTGCCTTTCTTCTTTATTGGCTTCTATCTCTTGAGCCTTATTCTCCTGCATTTCTTTAAATGATTTTTATGTTTCCATTATATGGTTTTCTAGCTTATTCATGTTCCCCTGTATTTCTTTAAGAGCTTCATTTATGTCCTTTTTGTGTTCTTCTAGCAGCATCATGATCATTGATTTTAATTCCAAATCTTGTTTCTCTGGTGTGTTGGTATAACCAGGACTTGCTGATGTTAGAGAGTTTGGTTCAGATGCTGCCATATTGCCTAGATTTCTGTTAGTAGTGTTCCTGTGTTTGCCCTTTGCCATCTTGCTCTCTGGATTTAGTTGGTCTTGTCCCTGGCTGGTGTTTGGGCCTCCTGAGGGGCTCTGGGGCTATTTCTGCAACACTATATGGCTGGGTTTCCCCTGTAGCAGATTGCTGCTGTGCTGTCCTCCTCTTGGGTGCCCTTGCAGGTCTAGTGTGCTTTGCCCCAGATTGTGTCTGTGGACCAGATGAAGCCCATGTACACCCCCAGGGAGCGCCGATGGTGTATGCTGCCAGGACCTCCCCTGCGTGCTAATCGCTCTGCTGGGCAGCCAATCCCCCAACTGGGCTGGCGCACACAAGGTTAACCTGGCCTCCCAGGCCATGGATCCAGGCCAAAGCCTGGGAGGCCAAGGTCCAATCAAAGTTCCCCTCGGGCTATGACTGTCAACTGGGTCAGCCAAATGACCGAGATGGCGGGTGTGCATGCTTGCGCTCCCCGAAAGCGCCAGGAGAGTCTGCTGTGCTAACAACCTCCTAGGCAGGTTGACACACAGATGGCCCACCAAGCCGCCCAGATCTTGGGGTCAGTCCAGGGCCTGTTGGGGCCTAGACCACCACTTTGTTAGCCTCAGGCTATACCTGTTAGCTGGCTCTGCCCGCCAGAGCTCTCTGGTGTCCTGTACGCAAAATGGCGGCACGCCAAAAAAAAAAAACCTCCTGGCTGTGTTGGCACCCCAATGGCCTCCCGAACAGTTCAGGGCCTGGGTGAAGGCCAAAGCCCATCGGGCTCAGACCCCGTGGTGTTGGCCTCGGGTTATGTTTGTGTACCGCAGTCTGTCCAATTTCTCTGGCGTCCAAAACCAAGATGGAGGTGAGCCTCTCCTGACTGGCAGGAGGCCGAGTTCTGAAGTGGCTTCCTTGCAGCAAAAGGCGCCGCAAATCCGCAGTGGTCAGTGGTCGTGGGCGCAGGGCCTAACTGGACCGTGTGTCACCTTGGTTCCACTGCTGATGGCCCTTCTGCTGGACCAGCCACTACTGCACTGCCGACACCTCTGCCACAGCCGCTGCTCTCTCCCAGAGTGAACCTTTACATTATTTTATAAACACATTTTTTATAAACCTTAAAATTACAATACTCAACATCAAATGGACAAAAATTTATGATCACTAAAAGAATGCAAAATAATCAAAGAACTTTGTGAGAAATTGCCATCACTTACTTCTAGCAGTTCTACTATAAAATAATAATAAATGCCTCACTTATACAGAAACATACTGGTTGATAAATGGAATTGAAAAAAAGATCCCCAAGACAGTCTTTTCAACAAATGGTGCTGGTTCAATTGGAGGACAGCATGCAGAAGAATGTGAATCGATCCATTCTTATCTCCTTATACTAAGCTCAGCTCCAAATGGATCAAGGACTTCCACATAAAACCTGACACACTGAACTAATCGAAAAGAAACTGGGGAAGACCCAGAAGGACATGGGCACAGGGGAAGAGTTCCTGAATAGAACACCAATAGCTTATGCTCTAAGATCAAGAATTGACAAATGGGACCTCATAAAAATACAAAGTTTCTGTAAGGCAAAGAACACTGTCAAAAGGACAAAACATCAAACAACAGATTAGGAAAGGATCTTCACCAACTCTAAATCCGACTGAGGGCTAATATCTAATATCTACAAAGAACATAAAAAAGTAGAACCCAGAGAACCAAATAACCCCATTAAAAAGTGGGGTACGGAACTAAACAAAGAATTTTCACATGAAGAACTTCGGAGACCCGAGAAACACCTTAAGAAATGTTCAACATCATAAATCATTAGGGAAATGCAAATCAAAACAACCCTGAGATTTTACCTCACAACAGTCAGAATGTCTAAGGTCAAAAACTCAGGAGACAGCAGGTGTTGGTGAGTATGTGGAGAAAGAGAAACACTCCTCCACTACTGGTGGGATTCCAAGATGGTGCAACCACTTTGGAAATCAGTCTGGCGGTTCGTCAGAAAACTGAGCATGTCACTTCCTGAGGACACTGTTATACTACTCCTGGGCATATATCCAGAGGATTCTTCAGCATGAAATAAGGACACATGCTCCACTATGTTCATAGCAGCCCTATTTGTAGTAGCCATAAACTGGAAAAAAACCTAGGTATACTTTAATGGCTGAGGAATATTCAATTGTGTATATATGTGACATTTTCTGTATCCAATTGTCAGTTTCAGTTCATCTGAGATTTTTACAGCTTCTATGTATTACAAATAGGCCTACTTAGAACATACCAGAGCATGTGTCCTTATTACATGCTTTTGAATCTTCTGGGTATATGCTCAAGAGTGGTATATCAGGGTTCTCCAGTAGTATCACACCCAGGATTTGATGAAGCTCCTGACTTATTTTTCAGAGTGGATGTACCAGTTTGTGACCTACTAGCATTGAAGAACTGTTCCTCTTTTTCCACATCTTAGCCAGAACCTCTTATATCCTACGTTTTTAATCTTAGCCATTTTGAATTGTGGGTTAAAATCTCAGAGTCATTTTGATTCACATTTCCCTGATGATTAAGATTGTTCAACAATTTTTAGATGCATCTCAGCCATTCTATATTGCTCCTGTGAAATTCTTTGGTCAGCTCTGTACCCCACTTTTTAATAGGTTTATTTGATTCTCTTGAGTGATATATATTGGATATTTCCCTCTGTCAGTTATATGGTTGATAAAGATCTCTTCTCAATTAGTTGGTTGCCATTTTGTCACATTGACAGAGTCCTTTGCTTTATAATAACTTTGAAATTTTATGTGGTCTCATTTGTCAATTCTTGATCTAAATGAATAAACTATTGGTGGTCTGTTAAGGAAAAATTTCCCTGAGCCTTACTATAACTAATAGTACTATATTGAGTAAGTACACAGAGAAAGTGTGAGG
This sequence comes from Apodemus sylvaticus, assembly GCF_947179515.1. NCBI lineage: Eukaryota > Metazoa > Chordata > Mammalia > Rodentia > Muridae > Apodemus > Apodemus sylvaticus. The sequence continues at coordinate 262,353 of NW_026262999.1, forward strand.
GCAGCATTGTCTACTCACTTATTTTAGAGGAATTGCTTTAAGTTTCTCACCATGTAGCTTGATGTTGGCTACTAGTTTGCTCTATATTGCTTTTACTATGTTTATTTATATTTTGCATCCATTTTTCCATTGAGGTATACCTGGGTTCTTTCTAGCTTCTGGCTGTTATAAATAGGGCTGCTACGAATATATTAAGATGATTAAAAGGAGATATTCACATTCTTCTCCATGCTGACCTTCACTTGAACAGCAGTTTGTTGGAAAGGCTATCTTTTTCCCACTGCATGGATTTTACTCTTTGTCGAATCTTTGTCAAGGGACCATAGTTCTGTGGGTTCGTTGTTTGCTCATCAGTTCTATTAATTGATCTACTTATCTGTCACTGTACTATTACCATGCAGTATTTAACACTATTGATTTGTAGTAAAGCCTGATATCCGGGGTACTGATTCCCTTAGAAAAACTTTTACTTATGAAATTAGTTTTATCTATATTGGGATTATTGTTATTCAAGAAGAATTTAAGAAATGATTTAATAATTTTTGAATAATTTTGATGGATGTTTTTAATGTGGATTGCACTAAATCTATAGACTGCTTTTGGAAAAATGGACCTTATAATCTCCAAACCAAGAATGGGAGATTTTTTCAAATTCTAAGGTCATCTTCGATTTCTATATTCAGAGCCTTGAAGTACCTGCTATACAGATCATTCACTTGCTTGGTTAGAATCAAACCAAGGTACTTTATATTGTTTGTGGCATCACAAAGTATGCCATTTCCCTAATTACTTTCTCATCCTGTTTATCCTTTGAGTATTGGAAGGATACTGATCTATTGAGTTAATTTGTTAACCAGCCACTTTGCTTAATTTGTTTATCAGCTGTAGGTATTTTTTAGTGGAGTTTCATTGTTCCCTTAAGTAAATATCATATCGTCCGTTAATAATGACAATTTTACTTCATTCTTTTGAATGCATATCTCTGTGACCTTCATTTGTTTTCTTTTTTGCTCTTACTAGAAATTCTAGTACTATATTGAGTAAGTACACAGAGAAAGTGAGAGGGCAGCATTGTCTAGTCACTTATTTTAGAGGAATTGCTTCAAGTTTCTTCCATGTAGCTTGATGTTGGCTATTGGTTTGCTCTATATTGTAATTACCTTGTTCATTTATAGGACTTGATTTCCTGATATATCCAAGCCTTTTAATATGAAGGGATGCTGATTTTTTCTAAGGTTTCTGCATCATCTAATGAAAAGACCATGCAATTTCTTCCTTGAGTTTGTTTATATATTAAATAACATTGATGGATTTCCATATATTGAAACAGCTCTGCATTTGAAGGATTAAGGATGAAATCTAAATGATTGGGATGAAAGATGATTTTGATATGTTCTTGATTCAAGTTGCAAATATTTTATTGAGCATTTTTGCATAGATATTTTAAGAGATATGGGTCTTAAGTTCTTTTTTATTTGTTGAATATTTGGTTAAATATTTGGTTTGGGTGTCAATATAATTTTGGCTTCATACAGCAAGCTGGGCAGGGTTCTGTCTCCTTTTATTTAGTAGAATATTTTGCTAAGTATTGGTATAAGGTCTATGTTGAAGGTCTGATAGAATTCTGCAAAGAAACCATCTGGTATTGTCTTTTTAGTTGGTACACGGGCATTCAATGTGCACATTTGTTCCTTTAGAGTCTTTGGGACTCTTCAGAAGGTCTGTCTCATATTAATTTATATTTGCTATTTAGTATCTGGCTAGGAAATTTTCATTTCATCCAGATTTTCCACATTATTGATATATGTATTTGTAGTCGGATCTAATGATTTTTTAATTTTTTTAAATTTCCTCATTTTCTATTGTTTTTTAATCCCTTTTCATTTCTTGTAGTGTTAATTTGGATACTTACTTTGTTTTTTCGGGTTCATAAACACAAGGGTTTTCTATCTTGCTGATTTAATCAAAGAATCTGCTCATGGTTTTGTTGGATTCTTGTCTAGGCATTTCTCCTTCTATTTGGTTGGCTTCAAACCTGAGTTGAAAGATTTCCTTCCTTCTACTCTTCTTTTGTGTATTAGTTTCTGTTTTAAATCTTTCTGGTATATGGTTAAGCTGGTAATATGTGCTCGCTCCAGCTTCTTCTTGGAGGCACTCAGAGCTATGAATTTTGGTCTTAGCACTGCTTTCTTTGTGTCACAAAATTTTGGGTATGTTGAGCCTCTATTTTAATTAAATTCACAAAAGTCTTTGATTTCTATCCTTATTTCCTTCTTGAACAATGTCTCATTAAGGAGAGCATTGTTTAGCTTACAGGTGTATTTTGTTTTCCATTGTTCTTTGTTGCTATTTAAGATCACCCTTATTCCATAGTGTTATGATAGAATGCATGGAATTATTTCAAACAACTTATATCTTTTGAGGTCTGTTTTTTGACCAGATATTTTGTCTGTTTTTGAGAAGGTATCATGGTGTGCTGAGATGTTATATTCTTTTATTTAGGATGAAATGTCCTATAGATATCTATTAAGTCCCTTTGGTAAAAAGCAAAAAACAAAACAAAACAAAAAACCTGCTGTTATTTTCACTGTGCTTCTGTAGTTTATGTTTCAGTGACCTGTCCATTAAGGAGAGTCAGTAGTTGAAGTCAGGCACAATTAATGCCTGAGGTGCAATGCATGCTTTGACCTCCAGTAAAGTTTCTTTCATGAATGATAATGCCTTTGCATTTGGAGCACAGATGTTCAGAATTGCAAGTTCTTCATGCTGTAATTTTTCTTTGATGTTTACAAAGTAGCCCTCCATGCCTTTTTTTATGACTTTTGGTTGCCAGTCTATTTTACTGTTACTTGGAATACATAATCCATCATGATTCTGGGGACTACTTGTTTGGAAAATTGATTACCAACCATTAAATCTGTTTTATACTTTGTCTTTGACACTGAGATGCCGTCCTTAAATGCTGCAAAATGTTGTGTCCTGCTTACATATTCAGTCTGTTAGTCTGTATCTTTTATTGGATAATAGAGTGCATTACGGCTGTGAGATATGAAGGAACAGTGATTGTTGCTTGCTGTTATTTTTGATGAAATTTTTATATTTGTGTAATTATATTCTTCTTTTGTGTTTGTTAATAGAAGCTTAATTGCTTTGTAGAGTGTGTGGTATCCCTCTTTTGGTAGATGTTTTCCAATGATTATGCTCTGAAGTGTTGGATTTGTGGATAAATGTTTATTATATATTTTTATTTTTATTTTTATAGGATGCTTCACTGAGCCACTGACAACACTTCACACTTATACCATCAGTCTAGGTGAGTAGTTTCAGCTTTTCAAATAAACAGCTGTTTTATCCTCACCTATCATAGACGTCTAGGAAGCAGCAACATACAAATTAGCAGGAGGAATTTGGAGGCACGCCAAGACAAATTTTCAGGTGTGAATCTTTCTGCAAATGGAAGATCAGTGAAGATATGTTCCAAAGATTCTTTGCAAAGCTAGCAATATAAGGAACCCTATCTAAGATTTAGTGAGTTTCCATTGAAAATATATTCTCCTTCAAAATATCACTGGTCTGGAACAGGATTTGCCTTATCATATGTCTTGCCTCACATTGTGATCCTGACTGAAATGAGATTGTTGAAAATAACCCACCATTTGCAATAGCAGAAATAATTGGGACATACAACTGGAGAATATTTTGCTATATATTTCAACATTTTATTACTCCAAATAGATTTAAATTATTCAATGTTAGGTAGAGATTTCAAAAATGTCATTAGCAAAAATCTTTCTTCCTGTTCTTTATTTAGCATAAGTAAATTATTTCTCATTTGTTTCTTCATTTGTTTCCCCCAGCAAAACTTTTTACATAAACGAATTTCTAAAGTAATCTAATTTTTCCACTTCAGATTTTCAAAATTAACATGCTTAATAGTACCACTTTTATTAATCCTTTTTCTTTGTTGTCATTTTCTTCTTCACAGAGTTGTTTTGAAAGATTAGACTAGAAACAAAATAAACTATATGACTGGAAACATGATCATTTGTGCAACTTACATTTATTCAAAACACCCAGGGATATTATTTAAATTAATTTTTCAAAGGGCTGTAAATAACATATTTTTTCAAAGTTTATATATAATTATGAAAAATTGAAGAGTACATTCCTTTTCATTTTCTAAAATTAAATAATGCTGTACATGAAATATTACCAAAGAATGAATATGTTTTGCAGATTTATGAGGAATTTCAATATGCTAGGGATTACAAAATAAATATGATAAAATTCAAAAAAAATGTACTTCTTTACTACCAATGAAATTTATTATATAGTATAAATATGTTATTTGTAAATATGAACCGGAATTTTATGAAATTTCTGGAAAAAAGTTGAGATTCTCACACTTTCACATTTACTACGAAGTCAATCAGAAACAGACCTATCTCTACAATATAAATATTGTACAGCATATTCGTGATGTGGCCAAATGATTTTTAAAAGAAAATTCTAAATAGTATATGTGTGCTATTTGTCTAGATTTCAACATTTGAATTCCTACTCTGGACAAGGATTATTCTATAGTTGTATTGATTCAGAAATGAAAATACATGGAAGGATTTCTTTTTTTGTGAGACCATTAATCATTGAGAGTGTTCTTTTCTCATCCTGTTAGTTTGACTGTTTCTAGTACATCCTGAAAATATTAGTGATGAAATATATTTGACATTGTGTTCATTATAATTTAAGATACCTGTAGTATATGTGGAAAAGTATGTTGCAATTGCTTGTAGTATATACACAAGGAAAAATAATTTAGCTCAGCATTTTTGATGTATGTATATTCTTTATAATGCAAAGAATACATGTCCTTTACATACTTCATTTATTTTTAAATTTGAGGTTAATTTTAGATGTGAATTGGGTCTTGGGAATTCCAAGCCCCTGCGCTAATAACCTTTTGTCAGTGAGTGTGTTTTTTTGTGATTGGGTTACCACACTCAGGATCGTATTTTCCATTTTTATCCAATTGCTGGAAAATTTCAAGAATTCATTCTTTTAAATAGCTGAATGGTGCTCCATTGTGAATAGATATATTTGCAATAGTTTCTGTATCCATTCCTCTGTTGGGGAACTTCTGTGTTCTTTCCGGCTTCTAGCTATTATAGACTCGACTGTTATGAACATAATGGAGCATATGTCCTTATTACATGCTGGGGAATCTTCCGGTTATAGGCCAGAACTGGTATAGTAGAGTCCTCTGCTAGAATCATGTCCAAGTTTTTGATGAACTTTCAGACTGATTTTTCAGTTATTGTACAAATTTGAGACCTACAAGCAGTTGAGAAGTATTCCTCTCTTTCACATCGTAGTCAGCAACTCTTATCTAATGGATTTTTGATGTTAGTCATTCTGAATTATGGTAGGTGAAATTTCAAGGCTGTTTTGATTTGCATTTCCCTGATGACTAAGATTGTTGAACATTTCTTTGGCTGCTTCTCACCCATTCTATATCCATCAGGTGAAAATTCTTTTGTTAGCTCTGTAACCTGTTTTAAATAAGGATATTTCGCTCTCTGGAGTCTTATATCCTGGATATTTCCTTTTGTATGTAATATGGTTGGTAAAGGGCTTTTTCCAATTTGTTGGTTTGCATTTAGTCACATTGACAAGGCCCTTTGCTTTACAGTATCTTTCTATTGTATGAGGGGTCATTTGTCAATTCTTGATCTAAAAGAATAAATCGTTATTGTTCTGTTTAGGAACCCCTTCCCCTCCCCCCCCCCGTGACCATGACTAGGCTCTTTCCTAGTTTCTTTTCTATTATTTTAAATATGTCTGGTTTTATGGGGAGGCCCATGATCCAAATGGACTTGAGTTTGGTACAAGAAGATAATAGATTTATTTACATTCTTCTGCATACTGACCTGCACTTCAGCTAGCACCGTTTGTTGAAAAGGCTATCTTTTATTCACTGCAAGAATTTTGCTCATTGTCAAATATAAAATTACGATAGGTGTGTGGGTTCATTGCTTGTTCATCTGTTCTGTTCCATTGCACTACCTACATGCCACTGTACTATTACAATTCAGTATTCAACACTATCACTTTTTAGTATCACCTGAGGTGCATGATACTGATTCCCCTGGAAGTACTTTTACTGATGAAAATGTTTTGACCTGTACTGGAATTTTTGTTATTCCAGTGGAATTTAAGAATTGCTTTTCTAAATTTGGAAGAATTTAGATATGATTTTTATTGGGATTGCTTTAAATCAGTAGATTGCTTTTGGCATTATGGCCATTTTTAGTATATCAATCCTGCCAATCCAAGAGCATCAGAGATTTTTCCATATTCTAAGGTTTCGTCAGTTTCTTTATTCAACAATCTGAAGTAACTGTCATACAGATAATTCACTGTTTTGGTTAGAGTCAAACCAAGATTCTTTATATTATTTGTAGCTTTAACAAAGGGTGTCGTTTCCTTAATTTTTTTTGCAGCCTGTTTTTCCACAGAGTATAGGAAGACTACTGATTTGCTTGAGTTATTTTTATATCCAGCCACTTTGCCAAAGGTGTTTATCAGTTGTAGGTGTTTTCTGGTGAAGTTTTACGGGTCCATTATGTATACTCTCTCATCATCTGCAAAAAATAATAATTTCAATTCATGATTTATTCCATAGTAATCTGATAGGAGGCCTGTAATAATTTCTATCATCTTATATCATTTGAGGTCTGTTTTTTGAGCAATTATATGCTCTATTTTTGAGAATGCATCATGATGCACTGAGGAGAAGGTATATTCTTTTGATTTAGGATAAAATGTTCTATAAATATCTATTAAATCAATTTTGTTCAAAACGTCAGTTAATTTTACTGTGTTTCTGAAAAATTTATTCCTCTGATCTGTCCATTGAAGAGCGACAGATGTTGAAGCCATCCACAATTACTGTGTGAGGTTCAATGCATGTTTTGAGTTCTCGTAAATTTTCTTTCATAGATGTGGGTGCCCTTGCTTTGAAAGCACATAAGCTCATAATTGAAAGTATTTCATGGTAGATTTTTCCTTTCATGGGTATAAAGTGTCATTTTGCATATTTTTTGATGACTTTTAGATAACAATCAGTTTTACTGGATATTGGAGTACCTAATCCATCATGTTTCCATGAAACACATGTTTGAAAAATTGTTTTCCAAATTTTTACTCTGTTGGAGAGATCATCTTTGACACTGAGATTCATTTCCTCTATGGAGGAAAATGTTAGATCCTGTATATATATCCAGTCTGTTAGTCTATATCTTTTATTGGGACATCGAGTGCATGAATGCTATAAAATGTTAAGGACTAGGGATTGTTGCTTCCTGTTATTTTTCCTGGAATTTTTATATTTGTGAATTTAATAATCTTCTTTTTGGTTTAATTTTAGAGGATCAATATATTGCTTTTTCTAGGATGTGGTTTCAATCTTTTTGTAGTTGTTTTCCAATTGTTTCGTAGTGATTATGATTTGAAATGCCAGATTAGTGGAAAGATGTTTAGTAAATTCTTATTTGTATAGAATGCTTCCCTGATCTATTCACATAAGTTTAGGTCAGTAGAATCAGGAACCAATAAGAATTAGCAGTTTTTACCATACAAACCATAGCTGTCCAGTTTACAGACAACATACAAGTTAGCAGGAGCAATTTGGATGAATAGCAGGACAAGATTTCACCTGTGCCTCTCTCTGCAAAGAGAAGATCAGTGAAAATATGATCCAAACAATCATTGCAAAGTTAGATCTATAAGGAACTCTATCTAAGCCTTAGTGAGTATGAATTGAAAGTATAATCACATTCAAAATAACACTGTTTTTGCCTCATCACATATCTTATCTCAGCTTATGATCCTGACTGAGATGAGACTGTTGAAACTCTCCCACTATATGCTACAGCAGAAAGAAATGGGACATATACCCAGAGAATGTTTTAGTTAATTTTTCATTATTTTATTCCTCCAAATGGATGTAAGCTATTTAATGTTAGATGGACCAATACAAGAATGTCATTATCAAGGAATCTTTCTTCCCCTGCTTTATTTAGCCTATATAATTATTTCTCATATATTCCTACATTTGTTTGCCCCAGCAAACTCTTTCCATAATAACTTATTATCTTGAGAAATTTTAAATTTCCACTTTAGAAAATCAAAAATAAAAATGCACAATAGCACAAATTTTAGTAATCCTTTTTCTTCATTGTCTCTATCTTCTTCACAGATTTGTAATTGAAAGATTTGTAATTGTAAAAACAAAAGAACAATATAGGAGTGGACAACTCTTCTGATGTTCAAATCACTTATATTTATTCAAAACACCAATAATATTATTTTTATTAATTTCTCAAACAACTGTAATTAAAATATTTCATCAAACTTTTTATATAATTAAGAAAAACTGAAGAGTGCACTCTGTTCTATTTGGGCACTTTAATTTTGCTATAAAGAGGAAACACAATCTCTTAAAGAATTACAGGAAAGTACAAACAAACACGTGAAGGAGCTAAGCAAAACCATCCAGGATCTAAAATCAGAAGTAGAAACAACTAAAAAATCTCAAAGGGAGACAATTTTGGAGATAGAAAGCTGTGGGAAGAAATCAGGGAATATAGATGCAAATATCAACAACAGAATACAAGAGATAGAAGAAAGAATCTCAGATGCTAAAGATATAATAGAAACCATGGACCCAACAGTTAAAGAAAATGCAAAATGCAAAAAGCTTGTAATCCAAAATATCCAGGAAATCCAGGACACAATGAGAAGACCAAACCTAAGGATTATAGGCATAGATGAGAGTGAAGATTTACAACTTAAAGGGCCAGCAAATATCTTCAATAAAGAAACTTTCCTAACCTAAAGGAGAGGTGCCTATGAATATACAAGAAGCCAACAGAACTCCAAACAGACTGGACCTGAGCAGAAATACCTCCCGTCACATAATAATCAAAACACCAAATGTACTAAACAAAGAAAGAATATTAAAGGCAGTAAGAGAAAAAGGCCAAGTAACTTATAAAGGAAGACCTATCAGAATCACAGCAGACTTTTCACCTGAGAGTATGAAGGCTAGAAGATCCTGGGCAGATCTCATGCAGACTCTAAGAGAATACAAATGCCAGCCAAAACCACTATATCCAGCAAAACTCTCAATCATCATAGATGGAGAATCTAATATATTCCATGACAAAACCAAGTTTACCCAATATCTATCCACACACCCAGCCCTACAAAGGATAATAGGAGGAAAATACCAATATAAGGAGGGAAACTTCACCCTGGCAAAAGCAAGATACTAACATTTCATCAAACCAAAAAGAAGATAACCAATCAAATTTAAAAAATAACATCAAAAACGACAGGAAGTAACGATCACTATTCCTTAATATCTTTTAACATCAGTGGACTCAATGCCCCAATAAAAAGACATAGACTAACCAACTGGATACGTAAACAGGAGCCTACATTTTGCTGCTTACAGAAAACACACGTCAGGGTCAAAGACAAACACTACCTTAGAGTAAAAGGCTGGAAGACAATTTTACAAGCAAATGGTCCCAGGAAACAAGCTGGAGTAGGAATTTTAATATCAGAAAAAATTGACTTTCAACCCAAAGTCATCAAAAGAGAATTTGAGGGACAGTTCTTGCTGGTCAAAAAAAAATTACAACAAGAAGAACTCTCAATCCTGAACATCTATGCTCCAAATGCAAGGGCACCCTCCTTCATAAAAGAAACTTTATTAAAGGTCAAAGCACACATTGCACCTAACACAATAATTTTGGGTGACTTCAACACTGCACTATCCTCAATGGACCGATCAGGAAAACATACACTAAAGAGGGATACAATGAAACTAATTGAAGCTTTGGACCAATTACATTTAATATATATATAACATTCTATCCTAAAGCAAAATAATATAAGTTATCCTCAGCACCTCATAGTACCTTCTCCAAAATCGACCATATAATTGGTCACTAGACAGACCTCAACAAATATAAGAAGATCAAACTAATTCCATGCCCCCTATCAGATCACTATGGAGTAAAAGTGATCTTCAATAGCAACAAAAACAACAGATAACTCACATACACGTGGAAACTGAACAATAATCTACTCAATGATACCTTCGTCAAGGAAGAAATAAAGAAAGAAATTAAAGACTTTTTAGAACACAAAGACAATGAAGACACAACATACTCAAATCTATGGTACACAATAAAAGCAGTGCTAAGAGGAAAACTGAAAGCCCTGAGTGCCTACAAAAAGAAAATGGAGAGAGCATGCACTACCAGCTTAATGACACACCTGAAAGCCCTGGAACAAAAAGAAGCTATTTCACCCAGGAGGAGTAGAGGCAGGAAATCATCAAACTCAGGGCCGAAATCAATCAGGTAGAAACAAAAAGAACCATACAAAGAATCAACAAAACCAGGAGCTGGTACTTCGAGAAAATCAACAAGATAGATAAACCCTTAGCCAAACTAACCAAAGGGTACAGAGATTGTATCCAGATTAACAAACTTAGAAATGAAAAGGGAGATATAACAACAGAAACTGGGGAAATTCAAAAAATCATTAGATCCTACTACAAAAGCCTATGCTCAACACAACTGGAGAATCTGGAGGAAATGGACAGTTTCCTAGACTGATATCCAACACCAAAACTAAATCAGGATCAAATAGATTAAATAAACAGTCCCATAACACCCGAAGAAATAAAAAGGGTCATAGAAAGTCTCCCAATTAAAAAAAAAAAAAAAAAAAAAAAAAAAAAAAAAAAAAAAAAAAAAGCATGGGACCAGATGGCTTCAGTGCAGAGTTCTATCAGAACTTCATAGAAGACCTAACACCAATACTCTTCAAACTATTCCACAAAATAGAAACAGAAGGACCTCTACCCAACTTGCTCTATGGAGCCACAATTACTCTGATACTAAAACCACACAAAGATCCAACAAAGAAAGAGAACTTCAGGCCAATTTCCCTTATGAATATTGATTCAAAAATACTTAATAATATTCTGGCCAACCGAATCCAAGAACACATCAAAACGATCATCCAACATGATCAAGTACGCTTCATCCCAGGGATGGAAGGATGGTTCAATATAAGGAAATCCATCAATGCTATCCACTGTGTAAACAAATTCAAAGGAAAAAAAATATGATCATCTCATTAGATGCAGAAAAAGCATTTGCAAAATCAAGCATCCTTTCATCCTAAAAGTATTGAAAAGAACAGGAATTCAAGGCCCATACCTAAACATCGTTAAAGCAATATACAGCAAACCAGTAGCCCACATCAAACTAAATGGAGAGAAATTTAAAGTGATCCCACTAAAATCAGGTACTAGGCAAGGCTGTCCTCTCCCTCCATATCTTTTCAATATAGTACTTGAAGTTCTAGCTAGAGCAATTAGACAACAAAAGGAGGTCAAGGGGATACAAATTGGAAAGGAAGAAGTCAAATTATCACTATTTGCAGATGACATGATAGTCTATTAAGTGACCTGAAAACCTCCTGCAGAGAAATCCTACAACTGATAAACAACTTCAGCAAAGTGGCTGGTTATAAAATCAACTCAATCGAATCAGTTGCCTTCCTATACTCAAAGGACAAGCAGGCTGAGAAAGAAGTTAGGGAAATGACACCCTTCAAACTAGCCACAAACAAAAATATAAAGTATCTTGGTGTGACTCTAGCCAAAAATCTATATGACAAGAACTTCTGGTCTCTGAAGAAGGAAATCGAAGACCTCAGGTAATGGAAAAATCGGCCATGCTTGTGGATTGGCAGGATTAATATAATTAAAATGGTCTTCATGCTAAAAGCGATCTACAGATTCAATGCAATCCTCATCAAAATCACAACTCAGTTCTTCACAGACTTAGAAAAAGCAATTCTCAAATTCATCTGAAATAACAAGAAACCCAGGATAGCTAAAACTATTCTCAAAACAAAAGAAATTCTGGGGGAATCAGTATCCCTGACTTCAAGCAATCCTACAGAGCAATAGTGTTAAAAACTGCATGGTATTGGCTCAGAGACAGACAAGAGGACCAATGGAATAGAATTGAAGATCCAGAAATGAATCCACAACCTATCATTACTTGATCTTAGACGAAGGAGCCAAGAACATCCAGTGGAAAAAAGAGCCTTTTCAACAGATGGGGCTGGATCAATTGGAGGTCAGCATGCAGAAGAATGTGAATTGATCCATTCTTATCTCCATGTACTAAACTTCACTCCAAGTGGATCAAGGACCTCCATGTAAAACCAGACACACTGAAACTAAGAGAAAAGAAACTGGGGAAGACACTTGAGGACATGGGCACAGGGGAAAAGTTCCTGAACAGATCACCAATAGCTTATGCTTTAAGATCAAAAATTGACAAATGAGACCTCATAAAATTACAAAGTTTCTATAAGGGAAAGGACACTGTTAAAAGGACAAAAAGGTAACCATCAAATTGGGAAAGGATATTCACCAACCCCACATCTGATAGAGGGCTAATATCCAATATATACAAAGAACTCAAGAAGTTAGACCCCAGAGAACCAAAAAACCCAATTGAAAATGGGGTAGAGATCTTTTTTTTTCTTTTTTTTTTTTTTAATTTTTTTTTATTCGATGTAATTTATTTACATTTCAAATGATTCCCCTTTTCTAGCCCCCCACTCCCTGAAAGTCCCGTAAGCCCCCTTCTCTTCCCCTGTCCTCCCACCCAACCCTTCCCACTTCGCTGTTCTGGTTTTGTCAAATACTGCTTCACTGAGTCTTTCCAGAACCAGCGGCCACTCTTCCTTTCTTCTTGTACCTCATTTGATGTGTGGATTATGTTTTGGGTATTCCAGTTTTCTAGGTTAATATCCACTTTTTAATGAGTGCATACCATGATTCACCTTTTGAGTCTGGGTTACCTCACTTAGTATGATGTTCTCCAGCTCCATCCATTTGCCTAGGAATTTCATGAATTCATTGTTTCTAATGGCTGAATAGTACTCCATTGTGTAGATACACCACATTTTTTGCATTCACTCTTCTGTTAAGGGATACCTGGGTTCTTTCCAGCATCTGGCAATTATAAATAGGGCTGCTATGAACATAGTAGAGCATGTATCCTTATTACATGGTGGGGAATCATCTGGGTATATGCCCAGGAGTGGTATAGCAGGATCTTCTGGAAGTGAGGTGCCCAGTTTTCTGAGGAACCGCCAGACTGATTTCCAGAGTGGTTGTACCAATTTGCAACCCCACCAGCAGTGGAGGAGTGTTCCTCTTTCACCACACCCTCTCCAACACCTGCTGTCTCCTGAATTTTTAATCTTAGCCATTCTGACTGGTGTAAGATGAAATCTCAGGGTTGTTTTGATTTGCATTTCCCTAATGACAAATGAAGTTGAGCATTTTTTAAGATGCTTCTCCGCCATCCGAAGTTCTTCAGGTGAGAATTCTTTGTTTAATTCTGTACCCCATTTTTTAATAGGGTTGTTCGGTTTTCTGGAGTCTAACTTCTTGAGTTCTTCATATATATTGGATATTAGCCCTCTATCTGATGTAGGATTGGTGAAGATCTTTTCCCAATTTGTTGGTTGCCGATTTGTCCTCTTGATGGTGTCCTTTGCCTTACAGAAACTTTGTAATTTTATGAGGTCCCATTTGTCAATTCTTGCTCTTAGAGCATACGCTATTGGTGTTCTGTTCAGAAACTTTCTCCCTGTACTGATGCCCTCAAGGGGCTTCCCCAGTTTCTTTTCTATTAGCTTCAGAGTATCTGGCTTTATGTGGAGATCCTTGATCCATTTGGATTTGAGCTTAGTACAAGGAGACAAGGATGGATCAATTAGCATTCTTCTACATGCTGCCCTCCAATTGAACTAGCACCATTTGTTGAAAAGGCTATCTTTTTTCCCATTGGATGTTTTCAGCCTCTTTGTCGAGGATCAAGTGGCCATATATGTGTAGGTTTATTTCTGAATCTTCAATCCTGTTCCATTGATACTCCTGCCTGTCACTGTACCAATTCCATGCAGTTTTTAACACTATTGCTCTGTAGTATTGCTGGAGGTGAGGGATACTGATTCCCCCAGATTTTCTTTTGTTGCTGAGAATAGTTTTAGCTATCCTGGGTTTTTTGTTGTTCCAGATGAATTTGATAATTGCTCTTTCTAACTCTGTAAAGAATTGAGCTGGGATTTTGATTGGTATTGCATTGAATCTGTATATTGCTTTTGGCAAATTGGCCATTTTAACTATATTGATTCTACCGATCCATGAGCATGGGAGGTTTTCCCATTTTTTGAGGTCTTCTTCCATTTCCTTCTTCAGAGTCTTTAAGTTCTTGTCATACAGGTCTTTCACATGTTTGGTTTACTGACACCCCAAGATACTTTATACTGTTTGTGGCTATTGTGAAGGGGGTCATTTCCCTAATTTCTTTCTCAGCCTGCTTATCCTTTGAGTATAGGAATGCCACTGATTTGCTTGTGTTGATTTTATAACCTGCCACTTTGCTGAAGTTGTTTATCAGCTGTAGGAGTTCTCTAGTGAAGTTTTTTGGGTCACTTAGGTAGACTATCATGTCGTCTGCAAATAATGAAAGTTTGACTTCTTCCTTTCCAATTTGTATCACTTTGACCTCCTTATGTTGTCGAATTGCCCGAGCTAGTACCTCAAGTACAATATTGAAAAGATAAGGAGAAAGGGGGCAGCCTTGTCTGGTCCCTGATTTCAGTGGGATTGCTTCAAGTTTCTCTCCATTTAGTTTGATGCTGGCTACCGGTTTGGTGTGTATTGCTTTTACTATGTTTAGGTATGGGCCTTGAATTCCTGTTCTCTCCAAGACTTTAAGCATGAAAGGATGCTGAATTTTGTCAAATGCTTTTTCAGCATCCAATGAAATGACCATGTGGTTTTGTTCTTTGAGTTTGTTTATGTAGTGGATTGCATTGATGGATTTCCGTATATTGAACCAACCCTGCATTCCCGGCATAAAGCCTACTTGATCATGGTGGATGATCGTTTTGATGTGTTCTTGGATTCGGTTGGTAAGAATTTTATTGAGTATTTTTGCATCGATGTTCATAAGGGAAATTGGTCTGAAGTTCTCTTTCTTTGTTTGATCTTTGTGTAGCTTTGGTATCAGTGTAATTGTGGCTTCGTAGAAGGAATTGGGTAGTGTTTATTCTGTTTCTATTTTATGGAATAGTTTGAAGAGTATTGGTGTTAACTCTTCTTTGAAGGTCTGATTGAATTCTGCACGGAAACCATCTGGTCCTGTGCTTTTTTTGGTTGGAAGACTTTCTATGAGTCCTTCTATTTCTTTAGACATATGGGACTGTTTAGATGGTCTAATTCGTCCTGATTTAATTTTGGTATTTGTTATCTTTCAAGGAAATTGTCCATTTTCCCCAGATTCTCAAATTGTGTTGAGTACAGTCTCTTGTAGTAGGATCTGATGATTTTTTGGATTTCCTCAGTTTCCGCTGTTATATCTCCCTTTTCATTTCTAAGTTTGTTAATTTGGATACGTTCTCTATGCCCTTTGGTCAGTCTGGCTAAGGGTTTATCTATCTTGTTGATTTTCTCAAAGTACCAGCTCCTGGTATTGTTGATTTTTTTGTATGGTTCTCTTTGTTTCTACTTGATTGATTTAGGCCCAGAGTTTGATGATTTCCTGCCTTCTACTCCTCCTGGGTGAAATAGCTTCTTTTTGTTCTAGGGCTTTCAGGTGTTTCATTAAGCTGGTAATGTATGCTCTCTCCATTTTCTTTTTGGAGGCTCTCAGGGCTATGAGTTTTCCTCTTAGCACTGCTTTCTTTGTGTCCCATAGATTTGGGGATGTTGTGTTTTCATTTTCATTGTGTTCTAAAAAGTCTTTAATTTCTTTCTTTATTTCTTCCTTGACCAAGTTATCATTGAGTAGAATATTGTTCAGTTTCCAAGTGTATGTGGGTTTTCTGTTGCTTTTGTTGCTATTGAAGATCACTTTTACTCCATTGTGATTTGATAGGAGGCATGGGATTAGTTCGATCTTCTTATATTTGTTGAGGTCTGCCTTTTGTCCAATTATATGGTCGATTTTGGAGAAGGTACCATGAGGTGCTGAGAAAAAGGTATTTTCTTTTGCTTTAGGGTGAAATGTTCTATAACTACCAGTCAAATCCAATTGGTCCAAAGCTTCAATTTGTTTTACTCTGTCCCTGTTTAGTTTCTGTTTTCCTGATCGGTCCATTGAGGAAAATGGAGTGTTGAAGTCCCCCACAATTATTGTGTTAGGTGCAATGTGTGCTTTGAGCTTTAGTAAGATTTCTTTTACGAATGAGGGTGCCCTTGCATTTGGCTCATAGTTGTTCAGAATTGAAAGTTCTTCTTGGTGGATTTTTCCTTTGACCAGCAAGAAATGTCCTTCTGTGTCTCTTTTGATGACTTTAGGTTGAAAGTCAATTTTATCTGATACTAGAATGGCTACTCCTGCTCGTTTCCTGTGACCATTGGCTTGTAAGATTGTCTTCCAGCCTTTTACTCTAAGGTAGTTTTTAATCTTTGACACTAAGGTGTGTCTCCTGTATACAGCAAATTGTCGGGTCCTGTTTCCTTATCCAATCTGTTAGTCTATGTCTTTTTATTGGGGAATTGAGACCATTGATGTTAAGAGATATTAGGGAATATTGATTATTACTTCCTGTCATTTTTGATGTTCTTTTTATATTTGAGTGGTTATCTTCTATTGTGTTTGATGAAGGAAGGTAACTATCTTGCTTTTTCCAGGGTGTAGTTTCCCTCCTTGTATTGGAGTTTTCTTCCTATTATTCTTTGCAGAGCTGGGTTTGTGGAAAGATATTGTGTGAATTTGGTTTTGCAATGGAATATCTTGGTTTCTCCATCTATGGTGAATGAGAGTTTTGCTGGGTATAGTAGTCTTGGCTGACAGTTGTGTTCTCTTAAAGTCTGCATGAGATCTGCCCAGGATCTTCTAGCTTTCATGGTCTCTGGTGAGAAGTCTGGTGTGATTCTGATAGGTCTTCCTTTATATGTTACTTGGCCTTTCTCTCTTACTGCCTTTAATATTCTTTTTTTGTTTAGTGCATTTGGTGTTTTGATTATTATGTGTCGGGAGGTATTTCTGCTCAGGTCCAGTCTGTTTGGAGTTCTGTAGGCTTCTTGTATATTCATAGGCATCTCTCTCTTTAAGTTAGGACAGTTTTCTTCCATAATTTTGTTGAAGATATTTGCTGGCCCTTTCTGTTGTAAATCTTCACTCTCATCTATACATATAATCCTTAGGTTTGGTCTTCTCATTGTATCTTGGATTTCCTGGATGTTCTGGGATACAAGCTTTTTGCATTTTGCACTTTCTTTGACAGTTGAGTCAATGGTTTCTATTGTATCTTCGGCATCTGAAATTCTTTCTTCCATCTCTTGTATTCTGTTGTTTATATTTGCATCTATGGCCCCTGCTTTCTTCTCAAGGTTTTCTATCTCCAAAGCTGTCTCCCTTTGTGATTTCTTAGTTGTTTCTACTTCTGTTTTTAGGTTCAGGATGGTTTTGCTCAGTTCCACCATTTGTTTGTCTGTGTTTTCGTTTAATTCTTTAAGAGATTTTTGTGTTTCCTCTTCCATGACTTCTGCCTGTTGACTCAAGTTTTCTTGCATTTCTTTATTTTATTTTATTTTATTTTTTTTTTTTTTTTTGCCTTTCTTCTTTATTGGCTTCTATCTCTTGGGCCTTATTCTCTTGCATTTCTTTAAGTGTTTTTGTGTTTCCATTATACGGGTTTCTAGCTTATTCATGTTCCCCTTAAATTTCTTTAAGAGATTCATTCATGTCCTTTTTGTGTTCTTATAGCAGCATCATGAACAGTGATTTTAAATCCAAATCTTGTTTCTCTGGTGTGTTGGCATAACCAGGACTTGCTGATGATGGAGAGTTTGGATCAAATGCTCCCATATTGCCAAGATTTCTGTTAGTAGCGTTCCTGTATTTGCCCTTTGCCATCTTGTTCTCTGGAGCTAATTGGTCTTGTCTCCGGCTGGTGTTTCAGCCTCCTGAGAGGCTCTAGGGCTATTTCTGCAACCTGAAGGGCAGGGTTTCCCCTGTTGCAGATTGCTGATGTGCTTTCCTCCTCTTGGGTGCCCTTGCAGCCTTAGTGTTCTTTGCCCCAGATTGTGTCTGTGAGCCAGAAGGTGCCCGTTTGCTCCTTCAGGGAGTGCTGAGGCTGTATGCTGCAGGGACCTTTTCTGCCTGCTGATCTCTCTGCTGGGCAGCGGAACTCCCAACCGGGTTGGTGCACACAAGGCTAGCTTACCTGCTCAGGCCCTGAGTCTAGGCAAAAGCCTGGCAGGCCACTGTCGGAGCAAAGTTCCCCTCAGCTGTGAGTGTTAATTGGGTCTGTCAGTTGGCTAGGATGGTGGTGTGCGCACGCTCCCTGAAAGTGCTGGAAGAGTATGCTGGGCTAACAACCTTCTGCAGGGGTCAGCACACAGATGGCCCACCGAGCAGCCCAGGGCCTGGGGGCAGTCCAGGGCCTGACCGTCTAAGACCCCTGCTATGTCCGCCTCGGGCTATGCCTGTTAGTTGGTTTGGTTTTGCCTGCTAGGTCTCTCTGGCTTCCCGTAGGCAAAATGGCGGTGGTGCGCAAACCGGCCCGGATAAACAACCACCTGGCCGGGTCGGCACACAGATAGCCCACCGAGTAGCCCAGGGCCTGGGGGGCAATCCAGGGCCTGACTGTCTGAGACCCCTGCTATGCCCACCTCGGGCTATGCCTGTTAGCTCGTTTGGTTTTGTCTGCTAGTCTCTCTGGCTTCCTGTAGGCAAAATGGTGTTGGAGTGCGATGGCCCGGGCAAACAAGCTCCTGGCTAGGTCAGCACACAGATGGCCCACCGAGCACCCAGGACCTGGGGGCAGTCCAGGGCCTGACCGTCTGAGACCCCTGCTATATCTGCCTTGGGCTATGCCTGTTAGCATGTTTGGTTTTGCCTGCTAGGTCTCTCTGGCTTCCCTTAGGCAAAATGGCGGTGGTGCGCTTGCCGGCCCGGGGGGAAAACAACCTCCTGGCCAGGTTTGCACCCTGGTGTGCCCCAGATCAGCCCAGGGCCTGGGTGCAGACCAACCCCTGTTGGGCTTAGACCCCCGCGATGTTGGTCTCGGGTTATATTTGCTTACCTCAGTCTGATTTTTCTGGCGACCAAGAACCAATATGGAGGCCTTGTAACTGACTGGCGGGAGGCAGAGTTCTGATGTGGCTTCTGTGTGGTGAAAGGCAACGTAAATCTGCCGCTTCTTGCAGCCTGGCTGGCCAGCGATGGCCAGTGGTCATGGACGCAGGGTCTGCCTGGACCCTGTCCACTTGGTTCTACTGCTGATGGCCCTTCCTCTGGACCAGCCGTTGCTGCTGCTGCTGCTGCTGCTGCCGCTGCTCCTCTGGGGTACAGATCTTAACAAAGAATTTTCACCTGAAGAAATTCGGGTTGCCAAGAGGCACCTTAAGAAGTGCTCAACATCATTAGTCATTAGGGAAATGCAGATCAAAACAACCCTGAGATTTCACCTTACACCAGTCAGTAAGTCTAAGGTCAAAAACTCAGGAGACAACAGGTGTTGGCGAAGATGTGGAGAAAGAAGAACATTTCTCCACTTTTGGTGGGGCTGTAAGATGGCACAACCACTGTGGAAATCAGTCTGGTGGTTCCTTAGAAAACTGGACATGACACTTCCACAGGACCCTGTGATACCTCTCCTGGGCATATACCCAAAGGATTCCCCTGCATGCAATAAAGACACATGCTCCATTATGTTCATAGCAGCCTCATTTAAAATAGCCAGAAGCAGTAAAGAACCCAGATGCCCCTCAAAGGTGGAATGGATACTGAAAATGTGCTATATTTACACAATGGAATACAACTCAGCAATTAGAAACAATGAATTCACAAAATTTTTATCCAAAAAAGTATGGTGTGTGGGTTCATTGCTTGGTCATCAATTCTGTCCCATTGATATACCTACATGTCACTATACTAGTACAATTCAGTATTGAACACTATGACTTATTAGTATCACCTGAGTTCCAGGATACTGATTCCTCTGGAAGTACTTTTACTGATGAAAATAGTTTGACCTGTACTGGAATTTTTGCTATTCTAGTAGAATTTAAGAATTGCTTTTCTAACTTTAGAAGAATTTAGATATGATTTTAATTGGGATTGCTTTAAATCTGTAGATTGCTTTTGTCAATATGGCCAATTTTAGTATATCAATCCTGCCAATCCAAGAGCATAGGAGATTTTTCCATATTATGAGATTTCGTCAACTTCTTTATACAAAAACTCGAAGTAACTGTCATACAGATCATTAACTGTTTTTTTTAGAGTCAAACCAAGATACTTTATATTATTGGTGGCTTTCACAATAGGTGTCATTTCTCTAATTTTTTTTTTTTGTAGCCTGTTTTTCCACTGACTATAGGAAGACTACTGATTTGCTTGAGTTATTTTTATATCCAGCCACTTTGCCAAAGGTGTTTATCAGTTGTAGGTGTTTTCTGGTGAAGTTTTATGGGTCCATTATGTATACTCTCTCATCATCTGCAAATACTGATATTTTCAATTCATGATTTAAACCATTGTAATCTGATAGGAGGCCTGGAATAATTTCTTTCATCTTATATCGTTTGAGATCTCTTTTGTGAGCAATTATGTGCTCTATAAATATCTATTAACTCAATTTGGTACAATACGTCAGTTAATTTTACTGTGTTTTGAAAAATTTGTTTCTCTGATGTGTCCATTGAGGAGCGACTGGTATTGAAGACATCCACACTTACTGTGTGAGGTTCAATGCATGCTTTGAGTTCTAGTAAAATTTCTTTCTTAGATGTGGGTTCTTTTGCTTTAATAATAAAGCAATTAAGTTCATAGTTGAAAGTACTTCATGGTAGATTTTTTCTTTGATGGGTATAAAGTGTCCTTTTTATATTTTTGATGACTTTTGGATGACAGTCTGTTTTACTGGATATTGGAATGCCAAATCCGTCTTGTTTCCAGGAAACACTTGTTTGGAAAATTGTTTTCCAAATTTTTACTCTGTGGTAGACATTGTCTTTGACACTGAGATTCATTTCCTCTATGGAGGAAAATGTTGGACCCTGTTTATATATCCAGTCTGTTAGCCTATATCTTTTATTGGGACATCGAGTGCAAGGATGCTATAAAACGTTAAGGACTAGGGATTGTTGCTTCCTGTTATTCTTCCTGGAATTTTTATATTTGTGAATTTTATAATCTTCTTTTGGGTTTATTATTAGAGGTTCAATATCGTGCTTTTTCTAGGATGTGATTTCCATCTTTTTTTTTTGTTTGTTTGTTTTTGTTGTGTTCCATTGATTATGCTTTGAAATGCCAGATTAGTGGAAACATGTTTAGTAATTTCTTATTTTTATAGAATGCTTCCCTGATCTATTCCCACCAGTCTAGGTCAGTAGAATCAGGGACCAATTAAGAATTAGCAGTTTTTACCATACCAAGCATAGATGTCCAGGATACAGTCAACATACATTTTAGGAGGAGGAACTTGAATGAATAGCAGGACATGATTTCACCTGTGCCTCTCTCTGCAAAGAGAAGATCAGTGAAGATATAATCCAAAGAATCTTTGCAAAGCTAACTCTATAAGGAACTCTATCTAAGCCTTAGTGACAATGAATTGAAAATATACTCTCTTTCAAAATAACACTGGTTTTGCCTTATCACATGTCTTACCTCACCTTGTGATCCTGACTGAGATGAGATTGTTGAAACTCTCCCACTATATGCTACAACAGAAAGAACTGGGACATACACCCAGAGAATGTTTTAGTTCATTTCTCATTATTTTATTCCACCAAATGGATGTAAACTATTCAATGTTAGCTGGACCAATAAATGAATGTCATTATCAAGGAATCTTTCTTCCCCTACTTTATTTAGACTGTATAATTATATCTCATTTGTTCCTTCATTTGTTTTCCTCAGCAAAACTCTTTCCATAATATCTTATTTTCTTGAGAAATTTTAAATGACCACTTTAGAAAATCAAAAATAAAAATGCTCAATAGTACAAATGTTAGTAATCCTTTTTCTTCATTGTCTTTGTCTTCTTCACAGATTTGTAATTGAAAGATTTTTAATTGTTAAAACAAAAAATAACATAGGACTGGACACCTCTTCAGATGTGCAAATCACTTATATTTATTCAAAACACCAATGATATTACTTTTATTATTTTCTCAAACAACTGTAATTTAAATATTGTATCAAAGTTTTTATATAATTAAATAAAACTGAAAAGTATACTACTTGGATTTTTGACAATTTAATTATGCTGTACCTGAAATATTCCAAAAGAATTAATATTTTGGCAGACATATGAGAACATTTAATTTTTAATTGAAGTGAATTATTCTTGGTAGTAAAAAAATTAAATATCATATAATTAAAAATCACATTCCCTTACTCCCAAGTTAATGCAATTTATTAAATAGTAGAAATATAGTGTAACAAATAATGAATTCTCATTTTGAGTGACCATTAATCATGGGGAGTGTACATTCTCATCCATTTTTTTTTGTTTCAAGTACCTCCAGAAAATATTAGTGATAAAATATATTTTACTTTCTATGCATTATATGATACTGTAGCCTCTATTGAAAAGTATGTTATAATTGGTGACATTATTTACAAATATAAAAATATATTAGTTCAGCAAATTTGGCTTTTCTATATGTCCATTATTATGCAATGAAAGAAAATGTGTTCAACCCATTTTCACTGACTCTGTTCTTAACGTGTGCGTATATTGATCAATTTGAAAATCAAAACCATCAAAGAACAATTGCTTTATATAAAGATTAATTTCATACAACATAATCATTGCACCAATATATTAAATTCACATTATTTAATCGTGATTTGCAACACTGCCATCCTGAAAACATTCCTAGATTTTGCTTCAAATCAGAATTTTTCGCTATGTTGTTATCACAAATTCACAGTTTCTTAAGTTGCAGGTGGAAAGAGTGGTGGTCAGATCCTTGATTTTTATAAATCTCCCTTCTTTGTGCAATTTTTCTTTCTATAATACCCTGAAAACACTCTATGAATAATAACATTCCATCTAGGCAAGGGAAGAGATGATAGTAAATACCCTGTTTATACTAAAGCCATTTAATAAATCGAGAGGTGTAATACATGAAGAGAAATCGGAACTACTAATTCAATTGAGGTTAATATAAACATTTGTGTGAAATAAAATCCTTAGTTTCAAAGAGTTAATTTTTCAATATTATTTGTCCATACTTATTTTATTCCATCCACATATAAATGTACTCTTCAACATCTATGGTCTCATTAAATTATCTTCCTTTTTTTAACATGTCTTTCTGAGACAACCCCCCTCGAAAAGGAAAAAAAAAGTCGGAGAGATTCAAAGAGGAATGAATATGGCCAATAAGGTAAGAGAGCACACCAGTGTTCTTTTCCTGTCGAACATAATAGTTACATCCTAAGATTCCATTTAGAAACAAATTTCATAAGGCCAAAGATACAAAAATGTTGATAGACCATCTTAAAGAATGTTTTACACAGGAAATTGAGTCTAGCTGTGTGATCAAATTTCTACACCGTACTCTTTTTAAGCCCATTATTTTTTGCCATGAAAGGCATACTAATAAAGACACAACAAAAAGAGCCTGCCTCTTCTGGGGATCCTTCACATATACAGTCCCCCAAACCAGACACTATTGTGAATATCTACAAGCACTTGTAAACATGAGAATGATAGAACTGTGTATTGCCACCACAAATACAGAGGTGGGCGCTGTCTACCACCTATTGAACTAAGTACAAGTTCTCCAATGCTGGAGCTAGAGAAAGGACCCAAGGAGATTAAGTAGCTTATACCCCATAGGATGAACAAGAAATGAAACTATCAGGTAACCCAAGGTCTTTCAGGTACTAAGCCAATTACCTTTGGGAACACAAGGATGATTCCGTGGTTCCAGCTGCATATATAGTAGAGGATGGATTTCTTGGACAACAAAGGAAAGAAAGAACATTGGTCCCGTGAAGGACCAATGACCACTTATAGGGAAATGTTGGCATAGGTAAGTACGATTTGTTCCTTGGTGACCATTTGGGAGTCAGTGAAGGGATCAGGTGTTATCAGAGGGATAACCAGGAAATGGGATAATATTTGAAATGTAAATAAAAACTATATCTAATTATAAGTATAAGGTTAGCAATAATCCCAAAATTATATATGCATAAAGAGACCCATATGTTTCTCTTTTATCATTTGCATAAGATATTGTCTTGTCTCAAAATCAGATTGAATTCATGCATCTTGTTGACTAGAAAAATGTTTAATGTTACCACCAAGAAGATGAGAAAAATGTTATTTGTTGCATGGATTGAATTCGCAAAAATTGTATATTTAAAGTGCCTAACATTTTTGTTTTAAACTTTTTTTCTAATTTCTAAACTAGTGGTAAAATATTAATTATCAATGTATTCAAAAGGGAAAGTTGAAATGAAATATTGCAGCAGAAGTATATAAGAATAAGAAAATTTAATAATGGCTTATAATTGACTTTTTACACCTGAGGACTGATATAAATTCTCCTCCTGCTGTTCTATGATTTCAGATTTGTTTGAATTACAATGCAATCATTGCCGTTTCTTCCATTTGTCCCTATCAAACACACTCTCTCACTAAAAAATATAATCAAAATATAACTTTTCATATGTGATTTTGAAATAAAAAAATTGTAAGAAGTTACACAAGACATTGTTTCATATCCCAAAATCTATAAAATATTTGTTTGGAGGTCTTTAAACAAAAGGAAGTCATAAAGAAAGTCTCTTAATGTGAAAGTTTAAAAGCCAAGAAATTAAATTCTAAAATGTATCTTAAATAGGATTGAAATTTGGACGGTGTACACAACTAATAATAGACATTACAAACATAAAATTAGTATTGCAAATGCAAAATCTAATGACCTGTAAAGTTTTAGGGATTTCATGTATGTATTCATTCACCTTTACATTCAAATTGTTAGGAGTATAGATTTTATTGGAAAAATAAATTTTATTTTTGATTAAACTAGTCAGCTAAATATTGATCCTTACTCTTTCCCATCAACCAACGCAACAGTCATTCTTTTTCTAATTAAGTGGACACATTTCTTTATCCAACAGGAAATAACCAAGAAAACCTGAAGAAGGTTCTTTGAATCAGAAATTTCAGCTGGGTTTCTGTAATTACACTTAGTTCTTCTGAGTGGTGCCTTTAAAATAAGAAAAGATCCATGTGCTAAGCAGTTTAAAATTCACTTTAAGATTATTTTCAAATTAATAATTAGCATTTTCAAAATTTTAATAATATTAAATGTTAAATAGCTTCATAATTTTACCTTTTCCCTGACTCTGTATTTTCTGATATTCCTTCTGTACAACATTCACTATATTAACATTATGTTCCTTTTTTGTTTATAACACATAATAATGGATATTATAATTAATTCTGAATTCAATGAAACAGATTTTTATAATGTATTGTTTGCTAACTCTTAATTTTTTCTTGTATCACACAAAACTGGATTTGGCCATATTCCATGTTCTCCATTTAAGTTGAGAATGCTATATAATAAAATTTCCTTATTTTTGTTGTAGACAAGGCTGTAGGAAAAATGTAGCCGCGAATATCCATATCATGCAGGTTTCTGGGATCTACTATGATGTGAAATAACTTAAAGTATTGAGAGTTGACATTTATTATTAAATTTTTGAGCCTTCTAGGAAGTGTACAAAATATTAAATGATGGTGTGAATGTTTATTAAATATATATTTGTATCTAAAATGTTTTCCTCCATTCCCAGTATTTCTTACCACCTCCAGTCTTCATTGTCCTGTAAGAGGCTGATCCCAAGCAAATCTACCTCACATCCCCATTCCCTAAATCATAGAGTTTCTACTAGATTGACTTTACAACTGAATGAGACAAAGGCAGTGCACTTCACCCTAATTTCCCTGGGGTGTTAGATTGGCAACTGTAAGAATGTTTCTGGTTTATACTTTTTTGAAATCCCAAGGAACAAGGATACTTGAAGCTTAACCACTTTCCCTCACTCTTATATAATATATCATCATCTCAGTCCGATGTCTGGTAATAAATATGTACATTTGTCTCTGTTTTCTACTGTTACAGCCTTTCAGAAGGAAGTCCTCTTAGTCTCCAAACTGCAAGCACAACATAGTAATAATAATAGTGCCAGGGTTCACTTCCTCCACATGGGATGGAACCCAAGTTAGGTAAGATATTATTTTGCTTTTCCTTAAATCTCAGATTACATTTTTTCTCCTGCAATACTTTAAGAGATGAGGAAATCTGGGTCAAAAATATTGAAGCCGGTAATAGTATCCAATCCATCTACAGGGGCTGCGGGATTTAAAAATATACTTGAGGAGTAATCTCCAGGTTCCTTCTCAACATGGATGATATTTAATGTAGGTTTTTTGTATGTTGTTTTGCATAAAATATCATGAAATTCTTCTCAAAATAAGCATGCTAGTAATCATAAACATGACACATAAATAACCCAAATTTACATATAAGGAAAAAAGAACATTCACACCTATTAGGTCTTAGAAATGTCTTCCATCACACAGCTCTATGTATTTCTGGATGCCTCCCAGCCATTAAAACTTCATTGAAGTTTAAATTATTCAAGGGCACATTCCATTTCTTTTCCAGAACCCCTGATCTTCTATTTTTAACATTCCTAATCTAGCACCTGTCATTTCCCCTAACACTACAGCATCCTACAAAGGTTTCCCCATTTCTCTCCCTCATCTGATTGTTGTGTTCCTGTTTTAAAGTGGGACTAAAGCCTGCTTATTTGCACCATACTTCATGATACACTAATTACGGTCTTTGGGTTGTCACTACTAATCTGTACTTTTTATATCCATTTATTAGTTAACACATTCCCTGCCAATCTTTTTGGGTCTGGGTTTACTCCCTTAGTATGATATTTTCTAGTTTGACACATTTGCCTATAAAATGCATGATATCAGCAACTTGGTTTTTATAGCTGAATAGAATTCTATATTTTACATGAACCACAATTTCAGTATTCATTTTTCAGCTAATAGACAACTGAACTGGGTTGCCTCCAACCTCTGGCTATTACAAAAATGACTTCCAAAACATGAGTGGAGTATATGTTATTGTTGTATTTTAAAGCATCTTTTGAGTATAGTTTGAGGACGAATATTGTGTCTTCACTTAGCACTAATTCCAATTATTTGATGTAACATTACATAGAGGTCTGGAAACGTAGTAACAGTTTTGTTTTGTTTTTTAATTTAAAGAAGATTGTTTCTTTATCTCAATTTTCTATCCACTATATTTAATATAAGCCATTGTGACAGATGTTAGGTGGAATCTCAGGGTGAATCCTCTTTTAATTTCTCTAAGTAATAATGATCATGTCAATTTTTGTACATTTTCCTGGCCATTCGATGTTGTATATTTCTTATATATTTTCCTGGCCATTAGATGTTGTATATTTATGTATATGTTTCCTGGCCATTTCATAGTCCTCTATGGTAAATTCTCTTTACATTTTTATCCAAGTTTTATTTGGATAAATTTGTTTCTAAGAGTTTAATTCCTTCCAATTTGTAAAGATGGTTGATATTAGCCCCCTATTAGATGTAGGTTTATTGAACATATTTTGAAAATCTATATACGGTTTTTGTGTACTATGGACATGATAAGTAGCCTTATGTTCTTTTACTCGCGTTTACATGATGCTCATCCTACTTGAGACAAAACTGTTCATTTAAAGAAAGTTGCCCCTTTGCCTATGCATTTTAGACTTCTTCATTTTCTTTTTTATTCAATTTGAAGTATCACGTTTTCATCATATATAATCTCATTTCATTTTGCTGTAGAGAATGTCAAATTTCTCACCATAACTCAACAGTGGTGTATTTGTCAGCAAACCAAAAGTAAAGTCCGCGATCTTGAGGACGGAGGTTTAAGTTCATGGATTAGCGACCCAGTGGAAAATAAAAGGGTTACTATTTATGGACCCTTCTCTGATAGCAGTGTCCTATATTTTTGCCTGCTTTTATTTTTTTTTTGGGGGGGGGGAGTCGTGTTCTGGTTTTACTGACCGACGTGCACCCCAGGTGATCGCAAGTAAAAGGACTAAGAGCCTTAATTTTTAAAATGGGGACCTCACAGTCTCATCCAATTTTTCTTCAGGAGCTGCTTTTATCAAAGAATTTAAAGATCAAGAAAATGGCCTTAGAGAGATTTCTTAATGAATGTAATACCATGGCACCCTGGTTTGCTGTTTATGGAAGCCTAATGGTCGCCTGCTGGGATAAGTTAGGGAAGGATCTGGACTTTGCCTGGGATCGGGGCACACTCAAAGGAGGAGTAAAACCTATTTGGAAGCTTGTTAGGGGCTGTTTAGAAGATCAAAAATGCTGTAAGGCTATAGAGGATGGACAAACTGCTTTAGAAATCTTACAAGAGGAAAGATCAGAAAAGGCAGAGAGTGTTAATGAAAAAGGGGCAAAATCTCTCTACCATGCCTTAGAAGGGCTAGCAGATTTCAGTTCTGAAGATTCTGATCTTGAGGAGGAGGTGATACATGCTCTGGTTGAACAGTTGGAGGGAGTGAGCCTAAAACAGAGGAAGAAACTTAGAGATAAGTCAGGGGTGGTGGTGCCATCAATGGGTGTGGCCGTCCCCACCCTGCCAGCACCTTCCACTCCTCCACCTTATCTAGAGACTATCCAGTATACAAGGAGTTCCTTTTGTCAACAAGGTTGGTCACAGGTGTGCTCCAAGTACTCTTTAGCTTATCCAGTGTTTCAGGATCCACAGAGGCAAAGGAGTCATGAGCCTTTAGACTTTAAAGTTATCAAATATCTGGCCGAATCAGTTCAAAATTATGGAACATCCACTGCCTTCACGGTGGATCAAGTTGAGGCTCTCACTAGGCACTCTATGACTCCTGGGGATTGGAGTTCATTGGTTCGTGCCTGCCTAAGCCCAGGACTGACAATACCTTGATTGGAGAGCATTCCTTATAGAGTTTGCAACTGTGCAGGAAGCCGCTAACATAGCTGCGAGCAACCCACGTTGGGATAGGGATAGGCTCCTGGGTCAAGGAAGGTACACCAACCAACAGACTAGTTATCTGGTGCAAGTATACAATCAAGTCAATGATATTTCCATAAAAGCTTGGAAGTCCCTCCCCAATATATGGGAGGTAACAGGAAATCTTACTAAGGTTATTCAAGGGCCTATGGAGCCTTTCTCTGATTTTGTTGTTCTACTCCTCGAGACTGCCAGCAGAATTTTTGTCAATGTGGATTTGGCAGGGCCCCTAATAAAGCAGCTTGTTTTTGAACAATGCACAAAGAAGTTCTGCGGCTATAACCACGTTCAAAAACAAGGGGATAGAGGAATGGATGAAAGTGCAGAGAGTTAGGAGGGCCGCTGACTAATGCAGGTCTTACTGTGGCTGTGGTGCAATTAACACAGAACAGGAAGTCACAGTCAGGAGCTTGCTTCAAGTATGGAAAGCTGGGCCATCTTAAAAAACAATGTCCGGAAAGAGGAAGTACAGGCATGGTCGGAATTCCATGCCCTAGACAACCTGGGTTGTGTCCCAAGTGCAAAAAGGGAAATCACTGGACTAATAAGTGTAGGTCCATTAAGGACATAGATGGACAGCCCCTTCCATCTGGCTATGGAGGTGCTCAGACAAAAAACGGCCAGCAGGGCCGTCGTACCCAGGGCCCACAAATATATGGGACTATAGGGGGACAAACCATGAGTCCCACATAAGAGAGATGGTCGTCCCTTCGCCACCCAAGGGACATCGGAGAGCCACTGCAGGTTCTGCAGGATTGGACCTCTGCTCCACCTCCAGACTTGTATTAATGCCTCAAATGTGAGTCCAAATAATTGATACTGATTTTAAAGGACCCCTTAACCCTGATACCGTGGGCCTACTCATTGGTAGATCATCCACTGCTTTGAGAGGCTTAATAGTGCACCCGGGGATTATTGATCCAGATTTTAAAGGAATAGTCAAGATAATGGTAGTGTCCCCAAAAGGAATTACAGTTATTTCCCCAGGAGATAGGATAGCTCGGCTCATTGTGCTCCCTAGTTTGTATGCAAAGTTTCCAGCTCAGAAAAAAATAGGGGCGGAAAAGGGTGCAGATCCACTGGCAATAACCTTACATTTTTGGCGCTGGATTTATACCAGCACCCCATTGTAGAGTTGCAAATGGAAAATAGACGAATTCAGGTACTACTGGACACTGGAGCTGACAAAAGCATAATAGCTAAAAAGGATTGGCTGGCAAGCTGGTCAATCCAGATTTCCTCTCACACTTTAAAGGGCTTGGGTTATGCAAAGGCCCCGGATATTAGTGCAAGACAGCTCAAGTGGCAAGATCAGGAAGGACAGTCTGGCATAATACAGCCCTATGTCCTAGATTTGCCAATCACCCTATGGGGGAGGAATTTGCTGAAGAATATGGGCTATAAATTAACCAATGAATATTCGGAAGTCTCGCAACAACTCATGAAGCAGATGGGGCATTATCCGGGAATGGGCGTTGGGAAATTTTTACAAGGAAGAACTAGCCCAGTTGTTGCTCAACAAAGACCCGATTGGCAAGGTCTGGGTTTTTCCTAGGGGCCATTGAGGAGGGTATTCCCATCACATGGAAGACAGAGGAACCGGTGTGGGTTCCTCAATGGCCCCTTTCCTCTGAAAAGCTTGCAGCAGCTCATTCCTTAGTAAGTGAACAGCTCTCCCTTGGGCACATTCAAACTTCAGTATCTCCTTGGAACACACCCGTTTTCGTTATAAAAAAGAAAACAGGAAAATGGAGGCTGCTTCATGACCTCCACGCTATTAATCAACAAATGCAAGTGATGGGTCCAGTGCAGCGAGGCCTTCCCTTGTTGTCTGCCTTACCAAGCCAATGGAATGTCGTAATCATCCACCTGCCACTCAAGGAGCCACCACAGTGGTAGTCTGGGAAAGTCCAATTATCAAGGGAATGCATGTTTCTTCTGAAATGTTCAGAAGACATAAAAATTCTGCAGGGGGATGTTGAGACTACAGCTGTCTGTAGTGTCAACATTAGCAGAAGTTGTCTAAAAGTGTCAAGGACCGAGACCATTTTCAATGATCTACATATCTCGTTAACCACTCTGGCTGCTAGCGCTCCTTCAGCATACTGTAGAAAAAACACAAACCTGTCCTCTTCCCACATTCAGAGTTCCTTGGATTTGAAATTCTAAAAAACTTGTTTTGTATGGAGATATGATTCTCCTCTCTTTTGTTTATAAATTATTGTTTGAAAGTTCTATGGGCCTGTTCCACAATATCCTATCCTTGAGGATTATAAGGAATCTCAGTAATATGCCTAATATTATATTGCTAACAAACTCTCAAAGGACTTACGGTAAAAGTCAGTTATAATATTTGTAGTAAAATTATTGAAGCATCTAGGATAGAAAAACAACATAGGCAATAGTCAATGACTAATTCAATTTTAGGTGCTTCTTCTGTTATCACAATTATAAATAGAAAGCTTGAAAAACTGTTAATTGTCATATGTACATTTTTAAATTAATTTTTTAAATCACAAATATGAATTATATCTATTTCTCTTGATTAGGTACAAATCTTCCAGGATTAACACTATTGTGTGGTATAGGAAGAACTTCTGGTTCCTGAGGACAAGTCTTTATACTTTGACTTGTACATCCCTAGAAATATTAAATTATTGTCTTAAGCTATTAATATTTTAATGATACAAATAGTTTAACCTTTATGTAAAGTCTATAATTTGGGGCAGTGGTGGCAGCAGCAGCAGCAGCAGCGGCTGGTCCCGAGGAAGGGCCATCAGTAGTAGAACCAAGCAGACAGGGTCCTGGCAGACCCTGTGCCCACGACCATTGGCCATCGCTGGCCAGCCAGGCCGCAAGCAGCGGAGGATTTACGGCGCCGTTCACCACACAGATGCCACACGAGAACTCTGCCTCCTGTCAGTCAGATACAAGTCTTCCATATTGGTTCTCGGTCTCCAGAGAAATCAGACTGAGGTACGCAAATATAACCCGAGACCAACATTGCGGGGATCTAAGCCCGACGGGCGTTGGCCTGCACCCAGGCCCTGGGCTGATCGGGGGGCCACCAGGGTGCAAACTCGGCCAGGAGGTTCCCCCCATCCCCCTGCCGGTGCGCACGCACCACCGACATTTTGCCTAAGGGAAGCCAGAGAAACCTAGTAGGCAAAACGAAACCGGCTAACAGGCATAGCCCAAGGCAGACATAGCAGGGGTCTCAGATGGTCAGGCCCTGGACTGCCCCCAGGTCCTGGGTTGCTCGGTGGGCCATCTGTGTGCCGACCCAGTCAGGAGCTTGTTTGCCCGGGCTGGCGTGCACCGCGGCCATTTTGCCTACAGGGAGCCAGAGGAACCCAGCAGACAAAACCAAACCAGCTAACAGGCATAGCCTGAGGCGGACATAGCAGGGGTCTCAGACGGTCAGGCCCTGGACTGCCCCCAGGCCCTGGGCTACTCGGTGGGCCATCTGTGTGCCCACCCGGCCAGGAGGTTGTTTATCCTGGCTGGTTTGCACACCACCGCCATTTTGCCTATGGGAAGCCAGAGACACCTAGCAGGCAAAACCAAACCAGCTAACAGGCATAGCCCAAGGCAGACATAGCAGGGGTCTCAGAAGGTCAGGCCCTGGACTGCCCCCAGGCCCCGGGCTGTTGGTGGGTCATCTGGATGCTGACCTGGCCAGGAGGTTGTTAGCCCAGCAGACTCTCCCAGCACTCTCAGGGAGCGCGCACGCCACCATCCTAGCCACCTGACAGACCCAATTAACACTCACAGCTGAGGGGAACTTTGCTCTGACATTGGCCTGCCAGGCTTTTGCCTAGATTCAGGGCCTGAGCAGCTAGGCTAACCTTGTGTGCATCAACCCGGTTGGGAATTCCGCCGCCCAGCAGAGAGATCAGCACGCAGAAAAGGTCCCTGCAGCATACAGCTTCAGCACTCCCTGAAGGAGCAAACGGGCACCTTCTGGCTAACAGACACAATCTGGGGCAAAGAACACTAGGGCTGCAAGGGCACCCAAGAGGAGGAAAGCACATTAGCAATCTGCAACAGGGGAAACCATGCCCTCCAGTGGTGCAGAAATTGCCCTAGAGCCACTCAGGAGGCTGAAACACCAGCCAGAGACAAGACCAATTAGCTCCAGAGAACAAGATGGCAAAGGGCAAACGCAGGAACACTACTAACAGAAATCTAGGCAATTTCGCAGCATCTGAACCAAACTCTCCAACATCAGCAAGTCCTGGTTATGCCAACACACCAGACAAACACGATTTGGATTTAAAATCACTGTTCATGATGCTGCTATAAGAACACAAAAAGGACATGAATGAATCTCTTAAAGAAATGCAGAGGAACATGAATAAGCTAGAAACCCGTATAATGGAAACACAAAAAACACTTAAAGAAATGCAGGAGAATAAGGCCCAAGAGATAGAAACCAATAAAGAAGAAAGGCAAAAAAAAAAAAAAAACAAAAAAAAAAAAAACAAAAAACAAAAAACAAAAAAAAAACAAAAAAAAAAAACAAAACAAAAACAACAACAAAAAAAAAAACCTTAAAGAAATGCAGGAGAACTTGAGTCAACAGGCAGAAGTCATGAAATAGGAAACCCAAAAATCTCGTAAAGAATTACAGGAAAACACAGACAAACAAATGATGGAACTGAGCAAAACCATCCTGGACGTAAAAACAGAAGTAGAAACAACTAAGAAATCACAAAGGGAGACAACTTAGGAGATAGAAAACCTTGAGAAGAAATCAGGTGCCATAGATGCAAATATCAACAACAGAATACAAGAGATGTAAGAAAGAATCTCAGATGCCGAAGATACCATAGAAACCATTGACACAACTGTCAAAGAAAATACAAAATGCAAAAAGCTTGTATCCCAGAACATCAAGGAAATCCAGGATACAATTTGAAGACCAAACCTAAGGATTATAGGTATAGATGAGAGTGAAGGTTTACAACAGAAAGGGCCAGCAAATATCTTCAACAAAATTATGGAAGAAAACTTTCCTAACTTAAAGAGAGAGATGCCTATGAATATACAAGAAGCCTACAGAACTCCAAACAGACTGGACCTGAGCAGAAATACCTCCCGTCACATAATAATCAAAACCCCAAATGCACTAAACAAAGAAAGATTATTAAAGGCAGTAAGAGAGAAAGGCCAAGTAACATATAAAGGAAGACCTATCAGAATCACACCAGACTTCTCACCAGAGACCATGAAAGCTAGAAGATCCTGGGCAGATCTCATGCAGACTCTAAGAGAACACAAATGTCAGCCAAGACTACTATACCCAGCAAAACACTCATTCACCATAGATGGAGAAACCAAGATTCCATTACAAACCCAAATTTACACAATATCTTTCCACAAACCCAGCTCTGCAAAGAATAATAGGAGGAAAACTCCAATACAAGGAGGGAAACTACACCCTGGAAAAAGCAAGATAGTTACCTTCCTTCATCAAACCCAAAAGAAGATAACCACTCAAATATAAAAAGAACATCAAAAATGACAGGAAGTAATAATCACTATTCCCTAATATCTCTTAACATCAATGGTCTCAATTCCCCAATAAAAAGACATAGACTAACAGACTGGATAAGGAAACAGGACCCTATAATTTGCTGCATACAGGAGACACACCTCAGTGTCAAAGATAAAAGCTACCTTAGAGTAAAAGGCTGGAAGACAATCTTACAAGCCAATGGTCACAGGAAACGAGCAGGAGTAGCCATTCTAATATCAGATAAAATTGACTTTCAACCTAAAGTCATCAAAAGAGACACAGAAGGACACTTCTTGCTGGTCAAAGAAAAATCCACCAAGAAGAACTTTCAATTCTGAACATCTATGCGCCAAATGCAAAGGCACCCTCGTTCATAAAAGAAACTTTACTAAAGCTCAAAGCACACATTGCACCTAACACAATAATTGTGGGGGACTTCAACACTCCACTTTCCTCAATGGACCGATCGGGAAAACAGAAACTAAACAGAGACACAGTAAAACTAATTGAAGCTTTGGACCAATTGGATTTGACTGATATTTATAGATCATTTCACCCTAAAGGAAAATAATATACCTTTTTCTCATCACCTCATGGTACCTTCTCCAAAATCGACCATATAATTGGACACAAGGCAGACCTCAACAAATATAAGATGATCGAACTAATCCCATGCCTCCTATCAGATCACTATGGTGTAAGAGTGATTTTCAATAGCAACAAAAACAACAGAAAGCCCACATACACATGGAGGCTGAATAATACTCTACTCAATGACACCTTGACCAAAGAAGAAATAAAGAAAGAAATAAGAGACTTTTTAGAATTTAATGAAAATCAAGGCACATCATACCCAAATCTTTGGGACACAATGAAAGCAGTGCTAAGAGGTAAACTCATATCCCTGAGTGCCTCCAAAAAGAAACTGGAGAGAGCATACACTAGCAGCTTAATGACACACCTGAAAGTCCTAGAACAAAAAGAAGCCAATTCACCCAGGAGGAGTAGAAGGCAGGAAATCATCAAACTCAGGGCTGAAATCAATCAATTGGAAACAAAGCGAACCATACAAAGAATTAACGAATCCAGGAGCTGGTTCTTTGAGAAAATCAACAAGATAGATAAATCCTTAGCCAGACTGACCAAAGGGCACAGAGAAAGTATCCAAATTAACAAACTTAGAAATGAAAAGGGAGATATAACAACGGAAACTGAGGAAATCCAAAAAATCATCAGATCCTACTACAAGAGCCTGTACTCAACACAACTGGAGAATCTGGAGGAAATGGACAATTTCCTTGACAGATACCAAATAACAAAATTAAATCAGGACCAAATAGATCATCTAAACTGTCCCAGAACGCCTAAAGAAATAGAAGGAGTCATAGAAAGTCTTCCATCCAAAATAAGCACCGGACCAGATGGTTTCAATGCAGAATTCTATCAGACCTTCAAAGAAGAGTTAACACCAATACTCTTCAAACTATTCCACAAAATAGAAACAGAAGGAACACTACCCAATTCCTTCTACGAAGCCACAATTACGCTGATACCAAAGCCACACAAAGATCCAACAAAGAAAGAGAACTTCAGACCAATTTCCCTTATGAACATCGATGCAAAAATACTCAATAAAATTCTTGCCAGCCGAATCCAAGAACACATCAAAACGATCATCCACCATGATCAAGTAGGTTTTATCCCGGGAATGCAGGATTGGTTTAATATACGGAAATCCATCAATGCAATCCACTACATAAACAAACTCAAAAAAAAAAAAAAAAAAAAAAAAAAAAAAACACATGGTCATTTCATTGGATGCTGAAAAAGCATTTGACAAAATCCAGCATCCTTTCATGCTTAAAGTCTTGGAATGAACAGGAATTTAAGGCCCATACCTAAACATAGTAAAAGCAATATACAGCAAACCGGTAGCCAGCATCAAACTAAATGGAGAGAAACTTGAAGCAATCCCACTAAAATCAGGGACTAGACAGGGCTGCCCCCTCTCTCCTTATCTTTTCAATATTGTACTTGAGGTACTAGTTCGGGCAATTCGACAACATAAGGAGGTCAAGGGACACAAATTGGAAAGGAAGAAGTCAAACTATCATTATTTGCATATGACATGATAGTCTTACTAAGTGACCCAAAAAACTCCACTAGAGAACTCCCACAGCTGATAAACAACTTCAGCAAAGTGGCAGGTTATAAAATCAACACAATCAAATCAGTGGCCTTCCTATACTCAAAGGATAAGCAGGCTGAGAAAGAAATTAGGGAAATGACCCCCTTTACAATAGCCACAAACATTTTAAAGTATCTTGGGGTGACTCTTACCAAACATGTGAAAGATCTTTACGACAAGAACTTCAAGACTCTGAAGAAGGAAATGGAAGAAGACCTCAAAAAATGGGAAAACCTCCCATCCTCATGGATCGCCAGAATCAATATAGTTAAAATGGCCATTTTGCCAAAAGCAATATACAGATTCAATGCAATACCCATCAAAATCCCAACTCAATTCTTCACAGAGTTAGAAAAAGCAATTAACAAATTCATATGGAATAACAAAAAACCCAGGATAGCTAAACTATTCTCAGCAACAAAAGAAATTCTGGGGGAATCAGTATCCCTGACCTCAAGCAATACTACAGAGCAATAGTGTTAAAAACTTCATGGTATTGGTACAGTGACAGGCAGGCATATCAATGGAACAGGATTGAAGATCCTGAAATGAACCCACACACCTATGGCCACTTGATCCTCGACAAAGGCGCTGAAAGCATCCAATGGAAAAAAGATAGCCTTTTCAACAAATGGTGCTGGTTCAACTGGAGGTCAGCATGCAGAAGAATGCGAATTGATCCATCTTTATCGCCTTGTACTAAGCTCAAATCCAAATTGATCAAGGACCTCCACATAAAGCCAGACACTCTGAGGCTAATAGAAAAGAAACTGGGGAAGACTCTTGAGGACATTGGTACAGGGAGAAAATTTCTGAACAGAACACCAATAGCGTATGCTTTAAGATCAAGAATTGACAAATGGGACCTCATAAAATTACAAATTTCTGTACGGCAAAGGACACCATCAAAAGGACAAATCGGCAACCAACAAATAGGGAAAAGATCTTCACCAATAATCCTACATCAGATAGAAGGCTAATATCCAATATATATAAAGAACTTAAGAAGTTACACTCCAGAAAACCAAACAACCCTATTAAAAATGGGGTACAGAGTTAAACAGGGAATTCTCACCTGAAGAACTTCGGATGGCGGGAAGCATCTTAAAAAATGCTCAACTTGGATTGAGGTACAAGAAGAAAGGAGGAGTGGCCCCTGGTTCTGGAAAGATTAGTGAAACAGTATTCAGCAAAACCAGAACGGGGAAGTGGGAAGGGGTGGAAGGGAGGACAGGGGAAGAGAAGGGGGCTTACGGGACTTTCGGGGAGTGGGGGGGCTAGAAAAGGGGAAATCATTTGAAATGTAAATAAATTATATCGAATAGAAATAATTAAAAAAAAAAAAGAAAGGAAGGACCAACCCTAGGAAGGTGGGTTCAATTTTAAGTCATTCTAAAAGAGGCAGGGAGGGCATATATTTGGTGAGATAGTTTGCTTTTTCTTTACAAAATTCTTGCTCCTTAGCACTGTTTCCAAGCCAGCAGAAGGTTCTATGCATCTATCAGGCTTTTTGAGGTCTGACTTGGAAAAGTGAGACATTTTTCTTTTCCTCTGTCTCTTTTAGGTGTTGTCCAGAGCTGAAGTATGGTTTGTCTGGTTCACTGATTGTTTTCACTCTTCCATGAAGTTTGCCTCCTAACCCTATGTCTATATGTCCATAGAGTAGGTGGCCTCCATGCTGCCTTAATGAAAATGACATGGATTGTTTTGCATTCTTTATGAATCTTTCTCCTCCCTCATACTGAAGTAGACCCCCAAGATTAAAATAAATATTTAAAAAAAAAACAAAAAAAAAACAAACAAACAAAAACAAAAACAAAAAAAAAAAACCAACAAAAAAATGCTCAACTTCATTAGTCATTAGGGAAATGCAAATCAAAACAACCCTGAGATTTCACCTTACACCAGTCAGAATGGCTAAGATTAAAAATTCAAGAGACAGCAGGTGTTGGAGAGGATGTGGAGAAAGAGGAACACTCCTCCACTGCTGGTGGGGTTGCAAATTGGTACAATCACTCTGGAAATAAGTCTGGCAGTTCCTCCGAAAACTGGGCACCTCACTTCCAGAAGATCCTGCTATACCACTCCTGGGCATATACCCAGATGATTCCCCACCATGTAATAAGGATACATGCTCTACTATGTTCATAGCAGCGCTATTTATAATTGCCAGATGCTGGAAAGAACCCAGGTATCCCTCAACAGAAGAGTGGATGCAAAAAATGTGGTATATCTTCACAATGGAGCACTATTCAGCCATTAGAAACAATGAATTCATGAAATTCTTAGGCAAATGGATGGAGCTAGAAAACATCATACTAAGTGAGGTAACCCAGACTCAAAAGGTGACTCATGGTATGCACTCACTAATAAGTGGATATTAACCTAGAAAACTGGAATACCCCAAACATAATCCATACATCAAATGAGGAACAAGAAGAAAGGAGGAGTGGCCCCTTGTTCTAGAACGACTCAGTGAAGAAGTATAGGACAAAACCCGAACGGGGAAGTGGGAAGGGGTGGGTTGGAGGTCAGGGGGAGAGAAGGGGGCTTATGGGACTTTCAGGGATTGGGGGGCTAGAAAAGGGGACATCATTTGAAATGTAAATAAAAAATATATCGAATAAAAAAAAAGACAAAAAAAAAGTCTATAATTTGACTAATATATAAATCTGTTGTGCCATTGTTGTCAATAATGAATCTGGAAAATGTAGGATGAGGTTTAAATGTCTTAAAAGCAAGAGAGATTATATTTTTCTAAAATTAAACTATAATTCATATTTGCATAAAATTTGAAAATTAGCAATATCTATAAAAATATAATTTTAAGCAATTGTAAGTGGTGAGATTTTTAAGTTTAATTATGTCTACAAATTAAAGCCTTGATTATTTAACATTTTAATAAACAGTGGCTATAGAACATAATTTAATTATTTGTGTAGCAGGAGTAATATTTAAGATAATAAACATGCAATTTAATGTTTATATTTCTCTATCATAGAGGAGCTGTTTATAAATATTGTAAATGCATTATTTATTGACTGTGTGCATACATTAACAAAAATAGAGAGAGGCAAATTTTAAAAATTTGTGTTTGATATAATGATTATCAAATTTGTCTAAAAAATTTCTATGCAAATGACAAACTATTAGTATTCTTCAAAAACCAATGTAATGGCTCTTTGGACTAAGGAATAAATATTGTTTTTTTATTAAACATTTTTCTGATTCTATCTCATAATTTTGCATTAACATAGCCACAGAGCCATAATAGGGTGCTCAAATTTTACTTGGAGGTAAAGAAATATGAATTTACATTAATGTTCCCTTCCGAAAGGACTGTTGTGAAACAGCCAACAATTGACCTTTTTGTAAAATAAATTATCCCACATCAGTTAATTGTCTATGGGAATAGGATTTGCATTTACCTTGAGACTACCAAACAAAGGTTTAAGTTCGCTTGTGGCAAGTTTAAGGTGAGGTCTTAACAAATAAACATTTTCTCAAAGCTTTTAAAATCATTTAAATTAAATAAATTATCTTTTTTATTTGAGTTTCCTATGCCACAGTTTGTTTAGGATATAACAGATCCACTTGGCGGATAATTTTAAATAACAAATATGGATGAGTTAAAATCTTGAGCTTGCTATAGAATTGTAAACTGCAACTAATGGCACATTGGCAATTTAAATATTTTTTATTTTTTAATTTTTTAATTTTTTTTAAAATTTAATTTTATTTTTTTATTTACATTGCAAATGATTTCCCCTTTTCTGGGTCCCCACTCCCCACAAGTCCCATAAGCCCTCTTCTGTCCCCCTATACTTCCCTCTACCCCTTCCCACGTCCCTGTTCTGGAATTCCCTTTACTCTTGCACTGAGTCTTTCCAGACCAGGGGCTACTCCTCCATTCTTTTTGGACAACATTTAATTTGTGGATTATGTTCTGGGTATTCAAAGTTTCTAGGCTAATATCCACTTATCAGTGGGTGCATACTATGATTGATCTTTTGAGACTGGGTTACCTCACTTAGTATGAGGTTCTCCAGCTCCAACCACTTGTCTAAGAATTTCATGAATTCATTTTTTCTAATGGCTGAATAGTACTCCATTGAGGAAATATAACACATTTTTTTTGTATCCATTCCTCTGTTGAAGGACACCTAGGTTCTTTCCAGCTTCTGGCTACTACTACTAGGTCTGCTATGAACATAGCTGAGCATGTGTCCTTATTGCATGATGAAGAATCCTCTGGATATATGCCCAGTGGTGGTATAACAGGGTTCTCAGGAAGTGACATGCCCAGTTTTCTGAAGAACTGCCAGACTGATTTCCAAAGTGGTTGCACCATCTTGCAATCCCACCAGCAGTGGAGGAGTGTTCCTCTTTCTCCACATCCTCGCCAACATCTGCTGTCTCCTGAGTTTTTTACCTTAGCCATTCTGACTGGTGTGAGGTGAAATCTCAGGGTTGTTTTGATTTGCATTTCCCTAATGATTAATGATGTTGAACATTTCTTAAGGTGTTTCTCGGGTCTCCGAAGTTATTCATGTGAAAATTCTTAATTTAGCCCCGTACCCAACTTTTTAATGGGATTATTTGGTTCTCTGGCTTCTACTTTTCTTGAGTTCTTTGTATATTTTAGATATTAGCCTTCTGTCGGATTTAGGCTTGGTGAAGATACTTTACTAGTCTGTTGGTTGACGTTTTGTCCTTTTGACAGTGTCCTTTGCCTTACTGAAACTTTGTAGTTTTATGAGGTCCCATTTGTCAATTCTTGATCTTAGAGCATAAGTTATTGGTGTTCTATTCAGGAACTTTTCCCCTGTGCCCACGTCCTTCAAGGTCTTCCCAAGTTTCTTTTCCATTAGTTTCAGTATGTCATGTTTTATGTGGGGGTCCTTGATATATTTGGAGTTGAGCTTGGTACAAGGAGATAAGAATGGATCGATGCGCATTCATCTGCATGCTGACCTCCAATTGAACCAGTACCATTTGTTGAAAAGACTCTCTTTTTTCCCCCACTGGATGCTATCAGCTCCTTTGTCGAAGATAAAGTGACCATAGGTGTGTTGGTTCATTTCTGGGTCTTCAATCCTATTGCATTGTTCTGCTTGCCTGATATTGTACCAATACCATACAGTGTTTATCACTATTGCTCTGTAGTAGAGTTTAAAATCTGGGATATTGAATCCCCCTGAAGTTCTTCTACTGTTGAGAATAGTTTTAGCTATCCTGGATTTTTTGCTATTCAAGATGAATTTGAGAATTGCTCTTTCTAGCTCTATGAAGATCTGGGTTGGGATTTTTATGGGAATAGCATTGAATCTGTAGATTGCCTTTGGCAAGATGGCCATTTTAACTATATTAATTCTGCCAATCCACGAGCATGGAAGTTTTTTCCATTTTCTGAGATCTTCTTTGATTTCCTTCTTCAGAGATCTAAAGTTCTTGTCGTATAGGTCTTTCACTTGTTTGGTTAAAGTTACCTCAAGATACTTTAGGCTGTTTGTAGCTATTGTGAAGGGGGTCATTCTCCTAATTTCTTTCTCAGTCTGCTTATCCTTTGAATATATAAAGGCTACAAATATAAATATAACAGGATCACATCTGGCAAAATTTAAGTAAAAAGAGCAGCAAAAAGTCACAGAAAATACATTAATAATTAATTTCTTCTTAACTCAATGTACTATCAGATTGTTT
Source organism: Apodemus sylvaticus (assembly GCF_947179515.1). Taxonomy (NCBI): domain Eukaryota; kingdom Metazoa; phylum Chordata; class Mammalia; order Rodentia; family Muridae; genus Apodemus; species Apodemus sylvaticus. Next base: position 305,025 of record NW_026262999.1, read on the forward strand.
GCAATTACATCTAAGTCAAAGACATATACTAGAATCATTATGTAAGGAAATATTCCATGGGAAAATGATCCATTTGTTTCTATTCAATGGCATGTCATAGGTGTTCTGCTACCACATCCTAGGTCGTATGTTAATGAAACTCAATATCAAACATTTTGACACATAAATCTGTGGATTATACAACAACATTGCCCCTTAGCATATATTCTCAAACCAATAAGGTGATATTTCCTTCTGCTCCCAAACCATCCTTCAATAATTTTTTTTGTCTTTTGTTTTTATTGATTGGTTCTACAATAAGAATAGAAATTGCAACAATTTGCTTCCTTGAAGAGAAGAAAAATTCTTCCATTATACACACTATACACAAACGTAAATCTTACCATGCCTCTTTTTGCATACAGTGTTGTATTGTTTTTAATAATCTCTTCAAATGAGTTGGGATTTTGATGGGTATTGCATTGAATCTGTATAGTGCTTTTGGCAAAATGTCCATTTTAACTATATTGATCCTGCCGATCCATGAGCGTGGGAGGTTTTCCCATTTTTTGAGGTCTTCTTCCATTTCCTTCTTCAGAGTCTTGAAGTTCTTGTCATACAGATCTTTCACATGTTTGGTAAGAGTCACTCCAAGGTACTTTATACTGTTTGTGGCTATTGTGAAGGGGTCATTACCCTAATTTCTTTCTCAGCCTGCTTATTCTTTGAGTATATGACGGCTACTGATTTGCTTGAGTTGATTTTATAACCTGCCACTTTGCTGAAGTTGTTTATCAGCTGTACGAGTTCTCTAGTGGAGTTTTTTGGGTCACTTAGGTAGACTATCATGTCATCTGCAAATAATGATAGTTTGACTTCTTCCTTTCAAATTTGTATCCCTTTAACCTCCTTATGTTGTCTAATTGCCCGAGCTAGTACCTCGAGTACAATATTGAAAAGATAAGGAGAAAGGGGGCAGCCCATGCTTTTTCAGCATCCAATGAAATGACCATGTGTTTTTTTCTTTGAGTTTGTTTATGTAGTGGATTGCATTGATGGATTTCCGTATATTGAACCAACCTTGCATCCCTGGGATAAAGCCTACTTGATCATGGTGGATGATCGTTTTGATGTGTTTTCGGATTTGGTTGGCAAGAATTTTATTGAGTATTTTTGCATCGATGTTCATAAGCAAGATTGGTCTGAAGTTTTCTTTCTTTGTTTGATCTTTGTGTGGTTTTGGTATCAGTGTAATTGTGGCTTCGTAGAAGGAACTGGGTAGTGTTCGTTCTGTTTCTATTTTGTGGAATAGTTTGAAGAGTATTGGTGTTAGGTCTTCTTTGAAGGTCTGATAGAATTCTGAACTGAAACCATCTGGTTCTGTGCTTTTTTTGGTTGGAAGACTTTATATGACCCTTTTATTTCTTTAGGGGTTATGGAGCTGTTTAGATGATCTATTTGGTCCTGATTTAATTTTGGTATTTGGTATCTGTCTAGGAAATTGTCCATTTCCTGCAGATTCTCCAGTTGTGTTGAGTATAGACTTTTGTAGTAGGATCTGATGATTTTTTTTTTATTTCCTCAGGTTCTGTTGTAATATCTCCCTTTTCATTTCTAATTTTGTTAATTTGGATACTTTCTCTGTGCCCTTTGGTCAGTCTGGCTAAGGCTTTATCTATGTTGTTGATTTTTCTCAAAGAAACAGCTCCTAATTTTGTTGATTCTTTGTATGGTTCTCTTTGGTTCCACTTGATTGATTTCAGCCCTGAGTTTGATTATTTCCTGTCTTCTACTCCTCCTGGGTGAAATAGCTACTTTTTGTTCCAGGGCTTTCAGGTGTGTCATTAAGCTGCTAGTATATGCTCTCTCCATTTTCTGTTTGGAGGCACTCAGGGCTATGAGTTTTACTATTAGCACTGCTTTCATTGTGTCCCAAAGATTTGAGTATGTTGTGACTTCATTTTTATGAAATTCTAAAAAGTCTCTTATTTCTTTCTTTATTTCTTCTTTGGCCAAAGTGTCATTGAGTAGAGTATTGTTCAGCTTCCATGTGTATGTGGGTTTTCTGTTGTTTTTGTTTCTATTGAAAACCACTCTTACTCCATAGTGAACTGATAGGAGGCATGGGATTATTTCGATCTTCTTGTATTTGTTGACGTCTGTCTTGTGAACAATTATATGATCGATTTTGGAGTAGGTACCATGAGGTGCTGAGAAAAAGGTATATTCTTTTGCTTTAGAGGGAAATGTTCTATAAATATCAGCCAAATCCAATTGGTCCAAAGCTTCAATTAGTTTTACTGTGTCCCTGTTTAGTTTCTGGGTTTTTTTTTTTTTTTTTTTTTTTTTTTTTTTTTTTTGATCAGTCCATTGAGAAAAGTGGAGTGTTGAATTCACCCACAATTATTGTGGTATGTGCAATGTGTGCTTTGAGCTTTAGTAAAGTGTCTTTTACGAATGAGATTGCCCTTTCATTAGGAGCATAGATGTTCAGAAATGAAAGTTCTTCTTGGTAGATTTTTCTTTTGACCAGCAAGAAGTGTCGCTCAGTGTCTCTTTTGATGACTTTAGGTTGAAAGTCAATTTTATCTCATATTAGAATGGCTACTCCGGCTCGTTTCCCGAGACCAATGGCTTGTAAAATTGTCTTCCAGGCTTTTACTCTAAGGTAGTTTTTGTTTTTAACATTTAAGTGTGTTTCCTTTATGCAGAAAAATGTAGGGTCCTGTTCCCTTATCCAGTCTGTTAGTCTATGTCTTTTTTGGGGGAATTGAGTCCATTGATGTTAAGAGATATTAAGGAATAGAGATTATTACTTCCTGTCATTTTCGAAGTTATTTTTATATTTGAGTGATTATCTTCTTTTGGGTTTGATGAAGGAAGACTACTATCTTACTTTTTACAGGGTGTAGTTTCCCTCCTTGTATTGGAATTTTCCTCCTATTATTCTTTGCAAAGCTGGGTTTGTGGAAAGATATTGTGTAAATTTGGTTTTGTTATGGAATGTCTTGGTTTCTCCATCTATTGTGATTGAGAGTTTGCTGGGTATAGTAGTCTTGGCTGACATTTGTGTTCTCTTAGAGTCTGCATGAGATCTTCCCAGGATCTTCAGGCTTTCATGGTCTCTGGTGAGAAGTCTGGTGTGATTCTGATAGGTCTTCCTTTATATGTTACTTGGCATTTTTCTCTTACTGCCTTTAATATTCTTTCTTTTTTTAGTGCATTTGGGATTTTAATTATTATGTGGCAAGACATATTTCTGCTCAGATCCAGTCTGTTTGGAGTTCTGTAGGCTTCTTGTATATTCATAGGCATCTCTCTCTTTAAGTTGGGAAAGTTTTCTTCCATAATTTTGTTAAAGATATGTGCTGTCCCATTCAGTTGTAAATCTTCACTCTCCTCAATACCTATAATCCTTAGGTTTGGTGTTCTCATTGTATCCTTGACTTCCTGGATGTTCTAATTAGTACAACCACTTGGAAATCAGTCTGGCAGTTCCTCTGAAAACTGGGCACCTCACTTCCAGGAGATCCTGCTATACCACTCCTTGGCATATACCCAAAAGATTCCCCAGCATGTAATAAGGATACATGTTCCACTATGTTCATAGCAGCCCTATTTATAATTGCCAGAAGTTGGAAAGAACCCAGGTATCCCTCAACAGAAGAGAGGATGCAAAATATATGGTATATATACACAATGGAGTACTATTCAGCCATTAGAAACAATGAATTCATGACATTCTTAGGAAAATAGATGGAGCTGGAGAACATCATACTAAGTGAGGTAACCCTGACTCAAAAGATGAATCATGGTATGCACTCACTAATAAGTGGATATTAACCTAGAAAACTGGAATACACAAAACATAATCCACACATCAAATGAGGTACAAGAAGAACGGAGGAGTGGCCGCTTGTTCTGGAAAGACTCAGTGAAGCAGTATAGAGCAAAATCAGAACAGGGAATTGGGAAGGGTTGCGTGGGAAAACAGGGGGAGGGAAGGGGACTGATGGAACTTTCGGGGAGTGGGGGTCCAGAAAAGGGGAAATCATTTGAAATGTAAATAAATATATCAATATATTAAAAAATGTGAAAAATAATCTCTTCAATATGTTTTAAATAATGCCAAATGACTTATGGGCATGATGGCAAACTAGAAAGAGAAATTTTATTTAATAGTTGTGAAATTCAATATCCAAATACTTAAGTCAGAATGACAGGAGTTCTACTGCTTTTGACCAGATCCAATCCTGGATCTGGAGATCTTAAAAACCAATAAGAACACCTTGTTTACAGGAGAGGTGTACTAGAGTTTTCTATGCTAATAATATATTTATATAGACCTGGATTGTATTAGTTTGAATTTGCTAGAGTCATAGAATGTATGGGCAGTCTCTATATAGTTAGGGAATTTGTCGATGACTTGCAGTCTATAGTCCAACTCCTCAATTATGGTCAGCAGCAGCTGTGTATGGAAGTACAAGGATCTAGCAGTTTCTCAGTCACACGAGGCAAGCAGGCAAGGAAGCATGAGAGAGAGTAAATTTTCCTTCTTCCAATGTCCTTATATATCTCCAGCAGAGGGTGTGGCCCAGATTAAAGGCTGTAGGTCTCCAACAGTGGGTGTGGCCCAGATTAAGGCTATAGTTCTCCAGTAGAGTGTGTGGCCCAAATTAAAGGTGTGTGCATCCATGCTTTTAATCCCAAATGATCTTGAACTCGGAGATTTCCTTGTCTTAGCCACTATGCTTCAAGATCTCTTTACCAAGATCCAGGTCAGAAACTTATAACTCTGAGCCTCCAAATTAGGGACATAGATGACCCTTCCAGTTCTAGACTGTAGTTCTAGATATAGTCAGGTTGACAACCAGGAATAGCCACTGCAATCTACCCATTGTCAACTTGACACAAATATTATCTCATGTCTACATGAAACAATAACAAGATTGTGAATACACCTAACATGATATAACTATTCCTTGTACTATGGCAAACACATTTGTAAATTAAAAATGGGGAAATCTTAACATCCTTTGCCCATTTGGAGAGATCTATCCACATACTTCTTCCCCAAATGTCTTTCTCACCAATTTTCCAATTGTTATACTTCCACGTCCCTGAGCATCCAGCCAATCGACTGGATACAGCCCATGAATCAGTGAACAATCATACATCTGGCCATTTCTTCTTCCAAACAAACTGTACTACCATATGTGTTGCCTGAAGTTCTGCCCACTGTGAAGATTTTCCTTCACCTGTATCTTTCAGGGTTGTCCCAGAAAGGGGTTGTGATGCTGCAGCTGTCCACTTCTGTATGGTGCCTGCATGACTTGCAGAGCCATCAGTAAACCAGGTCCTAGTCATCTCTTCTTCCATCAATTTGTCATAGGGAACACCCCATGAGGCTATAGGTGCATGTTTGGCAGCAGATGGCATTGTAACAGGAGTAGAAACCATAGGCACCTGAGCAACTTCTTCATGTAACTTGCTTGTGCCTTGAGGACCTGCTCTGGCCCGATCATGTATATACCACTTCCATTTGATAATAGACTGATGTTATGCATGCCCTACTTTATGAATTGGAGGGTTGGATAACACCCAGTTCATGATGGGCAGTTCAGGTCGCATAGTAACTTGGTGCCCTATTGTCAAACGTTCAGTTTCCACTAAGGCCCAATAGCAGGCCAAGAGCTGTTTTTCAAAGGGAGAGTAGTTGTGCAGCGTGTACAGCAGCCTGAACCTGTTGAAGAGCCTTCTCCTGTTCTGGGCCACAAACAAAGCTAGCAGCTTTCCAAGTCACTTGATAAATAGGCGTGAGTAACACACCTAAGTGAGGAATGTGCTGTCTCCAGAACCCAAATAGACCCACTAAACTTTGTGCTTCTTTCTTGGCCGTGGGAGGGGCCAGGAGCAATAACTTATATATCACCTTAGAAGGAATATCTTTGCATGCCCCACACCACTGTACTCCTAAGAATTTCACTGAAGTAGATGGTCCTTGATTCTTGGTTGAATTTATTTCCCATCCTCTGATACACATATGTGTTACCGATGAATCCAAAGTGGTTGCTACTTCCTGCTCACTTGGTCCAATCAGCATAATATCATCAATATAGTGCACCAATGTGATATTTTGTGGAAGAGACAAACGATCAAGTTCCCTTCTAACTAAGTTATGTGACAGGGCGGAGAATTAATATTTCCTTGAGGCAAAACTGTAAATGTATACTGCTGGCCTTGCCAACTGAAAACAAATTGCTTCGGGTGGTCCTTATGTAGAGGTACTGAGAAGAAGGTATTTGCCAGGTCAAAAGCTGTGTACTAAGTTCCACGAGATGTAGTTTTGTTACTTGAGCAAATTAACACATCTGGTACAACAGCTGCAATTGGAGTTACTACCTGATTTAATTTTCGATAGTCAAATGTCATCCTCCATGATCCATCTCTCTTCTGCACTGGCCAGATGGGAGAGTCAAAGGGAGATGTGGTGGGAACCACTACCCCTGCATCTTTCAAGTCCTTGATTGTGGCAGTAATTTCTGCAATATCTCCAGGAATACAATATTGTTTTTGATTCACTATTTTCTTTGGTAGAGACAACCCTAAAGGTTTCCATTTTGCCTTTCCAACCATAATAGCCCTCAATCCACAGGTCAGAGAACCAATATGAGAACTCTGCCAATTTCTGAGTATATCTATCCCAATTATACATTCTGAAACTGGGGAAAAGACCACAGGATGTGTTCGGGGACCCACTGGACCTACTGTGAGTCTCACAATAGTCAAAACTCCTTTAATCACCTGTCCTCCATAAAGCCCTATTCTAACTGGAGGGCCACAATGATTCTTGGGATCTCCTGGAATCAGTATGAATTCAGAACCAGTATCTAATTGCCCCTGGAAAGTCTGATTATGTCCTTTCCCCTAGTGAACAGTTACTCTTGTAAAAGGCCGCAGTTCTCTCTGGGGAAGAATTGGAGAAAGACTAAGAGCAAAATTTTAGGTGACTTTTTTTTAATATTTTAATTTTCTGTATTCTTTGTTTATATTCCAAATGATTTCCCCTTTCCCGTATCCCCTTCCCCTTATGTCCCATAAACCTTCTCTTCTCAATCCCTTCTCCAATCACCTCCCTCCTTTTTTTCTCTGTCCTTATATTCCCCTCCAATGCTAGATCAATCCTTTCCAGGATCAGGACCCAGATCAAACAGATATGCAATAGGTTTCCTATGTATTTCATCCCTCAAAACACCATGATTGATTATCCAGCACCAAAGGTCCAAACGAGTCATACCATTATAAATTCCACCTATCTGCCCATTACGGGGTATGTCATTATAAACATTGTTTTGTCTATGCTGTCCATTATAATAACTATGATCACCTTGTCTCTGGCGATTTAATGCTGCCAACTGGCCCTTGTTAACTTAGGGTCCAATTAAACCCATTGCATTTAATTCATCTAATTGAGCAGCAGCATCTCCAACGATAAGGTCTGGCACAAGGAATAGGGCAAGAACAAAACTCTTTAAATGTGCTGGTGCCCCTCTCACCAGTTTGCGTCTTATAGAACTGGTGAAGGGCATATCTTCTGGACCTTCTCAGTGTGGAGTATTAGGTTTTACACAACGTATACACTCTAGCATTGCAATTTCCCTAAGCATTAAAATCCCTTCATCAACAGTAAGACAAGGGATATCAGGCATCTCCAACTCCTTTTCAGTAGGCCATGTTTTGATAACCAATCAAACTTTTGACACCATTTGTAACTGTGTGAGTTTCCATATCAGAGGGCCCATGTCAATAAACTCAGTCTGCTCTAGTTTTATGTTCCTTCCACCATTATCCCACACCCTTAAAATCCATTCCCACGCATATTCTCTAGATATCTGCTTGAATAAATTAGCACACTCATTAAGATTTTTATTAGTATAGTGTAGTTCCTCATGGACTACACTTTCTACCTCTCCTCTAGGGGCATGCTTTGCCTTGAGTCTGGTTATAGGTCTAGAAGAAACTATTGGAGGGCCTTCTGAAACATCAGTATTGTCGGCAAAAGTCACTGCTGGTTTATCGGGCTCTGAGTGTTTAATTTCCTCAAGTTGAGAAGGCATTATTTCAATGGGTGTGGCTGAGGGTACTACTTCTTCTGGTGGAGTAAATCCTTGAAAATCTGAAGATTCAAAATTCTCATTTCAATAGGGTCTTCCCACACATCCCCATCCCAAGATATAGGATCCCATTCTTTGCCAATGAATGCCCTTATTTAACTTCTGTCACCCTCTGAGGTTGAGACTTAAATTTTCGCTGTAATTCAGCCAAGCTTATAATGAGGACTTCAGTTCGATTTTCTGCTACTTGAGCTCTGTGGCTGCTAGAGAGTAGATTCTCTTCAAGAGCACACTTAGCAACTTTTAGATTGTTTACTTGAGTCTGGAGTTCTGCGATTTTATCACGCATCTCCTTCCTTTCCTTCATTGCTTTTTCCCCGAGATGCTAAGAGCAAACAGCCAGCAAAATCATTTTCCTATTTTTTCCCCAACTTGGAGAAATATTGTATACCACTGAATCACCCAAACCATCAAGATAATCAAAGGCATTAGCTTCTTTAAGCTTGAGATATAGTTTCATCCACGGGTCTTCAATATTCTCTTAGCTGCCAGGAGGGAGAGAATCTGGAGAAGTGTCAGTAGTTGAAGGTGCTATTGGATCAACCAACCAACTCCAAAATTTGGAAGTTCATCCTTATATTTCTGCTCCTCTAGAACCACTTCTGGTATGGACTTCTGTATTAGTTTGGGTTCTCTAGAGTCACAGAACGTATGGGCATTCTCTATATAGTTAGGGAATTTGTCGAATTTGTTCTTAAGGGATATTGGTCTTAAGTTCTTTTTTATTGGTTGGATATTTGGTTGAATATTTTCTGAATATTTGGTTTTGGTATCAATGGAATTTTGGCTTCATATAGCAAATTGGGCAGTGTTCCGTCTCCTATTTAGTAGAATAGTTTACTAAGTATTGATATTAGGTCTATGTTGAAGTTCTAATAGAATTCTGCAAAGAAACCAACTCGTATTGTCTTTTTATTTGGTACTGGGGCTTTCAATGGGCACATCTGTTCCTTTGGTCTTAGAACTGCTTTCTTTGTGTCACATAATTTTGGGTATGTTGAGCTTCTATTTTAATTAAATTCACAAAAGTCTTTGATTTCTACCCTTATTTCCTTCTTGAACAATATATCATTAAGTAGAGCATTGTTTAGCTTACAGGTGTATGTTTGTTTTCAATTGTTTTTATGTTGCTATTGAATATCACCCTCATTCCATAGTGATCTGATAGAATGCATGGAATTATTTCAATCCACTTATATCTGTTGAGGTCTGTATTTTGACCAGTTATTTTGTCTATTTTTGAGAAGCTATCATGGTGTGCTGAGAAGATGTTACATTCTTTTGATTTAGGATGAAATGTTCTATAGACATCTATTAAATCCCTTTGGTAAAAAAAAAAACTGCTGTTATTTTCACTGTGCTTCTGTACAGATAATGTTTCCCTGAACTGTCCATTAAGGAGAGCCAGTTGTTGAAGTCAGGCACAATTATTGCCTGAGGTGCAATGCATGCTCTGACCTCCAGTAAAGTTTCTTTCATGAATGATAGTGCCTTTGCATTTGGAGCACAGATGTTCAGAATTGAAAGTTCTTCATGCTGTAATTTTTCTTTGATGTTTACAAAGTGGCCTTCCATGTCTTTTTTTTTTAATGAATTTTGGTTGCCAGTCTATTTTACTGTTACTTGGAATGAATAATCCATCGTGATTCTGGGGACTACTTGTTTGGAAAATTGTTTACCAACCTTTAACTCAGCGGTAGAGTTTGTCTTTGACACTGAGATGCAGTCCTTAAATGTTGCAAAATATTGTGTCCTGTTTACATATTCAGTCTGTTAGTCTATATCTTTTACTGGAGAATAAGTACAATATGGCTGTGAGATATGAAGAAACAGTGATGGTTGCTTCATGTTATTTTTGATAAAATTCTTTAGTTTGTGTAATTATAATCTTTTTTGGGGTTTGTTAATAGAAGAGTAATTTATTGTTTTTCTAGGGTATGGTATCCCTTTTTTGGTTGATGTTTTCCAATGATTATGCTCTGAAGTGTTGGATTTGTGGATAAAAGTTTATTATATATTTATATTTTTATTTTTATTGGAGGCTTCACTGAGCCACTGAAAAACACTTCACACTTATACCATGAGTCCAGGTCAGTAGTGTCAGTTTAGCAAATAATTAGCTGTGGTAACCTTACCTATCATAGACATCTAGGAAGTAGCAACATACAAATTAGCAGGAGAAATTTGGCAGCACGCCAAGACAAGTTTTCAGCTGTTACTATTTCTGCAAATGGAAGATCAGTGAAGATATGTTCCAAAGATTCTTTGCAAAGCTAGCAATATAAGGAACCCTATCTAAGATTTAGTGTGTATCCATTGAAAATATATTCTTCTTCAAAATATCACTGGTCTGGAACAGGTTTTGCCTTATCATTTGTATTGCCTCACATTGTGATCCTGACTGAAATGAGATTGTTGATAATAACCCACTATATGCAATAGCAGAAATACTTGGGACATACACCTGGAAAATATTTTGCTATATATTTCAATATTTTATAACTCCAATAGATTTAAACTATTCAATGTTAGGTAGAGAATTCAAGAATGTCATTAGCAAAAAACTTTCTTCCCGTGCTTTATTTAGCCTAAGTAAATTATTTCTCATTTGTTTCTTCTTTTGTTTCCCCCAGCAAAACTTTTTACATAACAACCAAATTTCTAAAGTAATCTCAAATTTCCACTTCAAATTTTCAAAAATAACATGCTCAATAGAACCAAATTTACTAATCCTTTGTCTTCATTGTAATTTTCTTCTTCACAAAGTTGTTTTGAAAGATAAGACTAGAAATAAAATAAATATATGACTTGACACATGATGATTTGTGCAACTTATATTTATTCAAAACACCCAGTGATATTATTTGAATTAATTTTTCAAAGAGCAGTAAATAATATATTTTATCAAAGTTTATACGTAATTAAGAAAAATTGAAGAGTACACTCCTTTTCCATTTTCTAAAATTTAATAATGCTGTACATGAAATATTCCAAAAGAATGAATATGTTTTGCAGAATTATGAGGAATTTCAATATGCTAGGGAGTAAAAAATAAATATGATAAAATTAAAACAATATATTTCTTTACTCACAATGGAATTTATTATATAGTATAAATATGTTATTTGTAAATACATACAAGAATTTTTTGAAATTACTGTAAAAAGTTGAGATTCTCACACCTTCACATTTACTAATAAGTCAATCAAAAACAGACCTACCTCTACAATATAACCGTGGCACAGCATATTCGTGATGCTGCCAAATGATTATTAAAAGAAAATTCTAAATAGGATTATATGTCTTCTATTTGACTAGATTTTAACATTTGAATTCCCATTCTGGTCAAGGATTATTCATAGTTGTATCGATTCAGAAATGAAAATACATGGAAGGAATTCTTTTTTTGTGAGACCATTAATCATTGGGAATGTTCTTTTCTCATCCTGTTAGTTTGACTGTTTCTAATACATCCTGAAAATATTAGTGATGAAATATATTTGACATTGTGTTCATTATAATTTAAGATACCTGTAGTGTATGTGGAAAGGTATGTTGCAATTGCTCGTAGTATATACAAAAGTAGAAATAATTTAGCTCAACATTTTTGATGTATGTATATTCCTTTATAATGCAATGAATACATGTCATTTACATACTTTGCTTATTTTTAAATTTGAGGTTAATTTTAGATGTGAATTGTGTCTTGGGAATTCCAAGCTCCTAAGCTAATATCCATTGTCAGTGACTGTGTTCTTTTGTGATTGGGTTTCCACACTTAGGATCGTATTTTCCATTTCTATCCAATTGCTGGAAAATTTCAAGAATTCATTCTTTTAAATAGGTGAATGGTGCTCCATTGCATATAGATATATTTGTCATAGTTTCTGTATCCATTCCTCTGTTGGGTGATATCTGTGTTCTTTCTGTCTTCTGGCTATTATTCACTTGACTGCTATGAATATAATAAAGCCTGTGTCCTTATTACATGCTGAGGAATCTTATGGTTATATGCCCAGAACCTGCATAGCAGGGTCTTCTGGTAGAATCATGTCCAGGTTTTTGAGGAGCTTTCAGACTGATTTTTCAGAACTATTGTACCAATTTGAAACCCACCAGCAGTTGAGAAGTATTCCTCTTTTTATACATCTTAGCCAGCAACTCTTATCTTCTGGATTTATGATGTTAGCCATTCTGAATTATGGGAGGTGAAATTTCAAGGGCATTTTGATTTGCATTTCCCTGATGACTAAGATTGTTCAACATTTCTTTGGCTACTTTTCACCCATTCTATATCCCTCAGGTGAAAATTCTTTTGTCAGCTCTGTAACCTCTTTTAAATAAGGATATTTCACTCTCTGGAGTCTTATATCCTGGATATTTCCTTTTGTCTGTAATATGGTTGGTAAAGAGTTTTTTCCCAATTTGTTGGTTTGCATTTAGTCACATTGACAATGTCTTTTGCTTTACAGTATCTTTGTACTTGTATGAGGTGTCATTTGTCAATTTTTGATCTAAAAGAATAAATCATTGGTGTTCTGTTTAGGAAAATTCCCCCCGTGACCATGAGTTCCTGACTCTGGTTTCCTTTCTATTAGTTTAAATATGTATAGTTTTATGTGGAAGTCCATGATCCACATGGACTTGTGTTCAGTAAAACGAGATAATGGATCTATTCACATTCTTTTGCATACTGACCTCCAGTTGAACCAGCACTGTTTGTTGAAAAGGCTATCTTTTATTCACTGCATGGATTTTGCTCTTTGTCATATATAAAGTTACCATAGGTGTGTGGGTACATTGCACAGTCATCACTTCTGTTGCATTGATCTACCTACATGTCACTGTACAATTATTATTCAGTATTCAACACTATCACTTTTTAGTATCACCTGAGGTCCCTGGAATTACTTTTACTGATGAAAATAGTTTGACCTGTACTGAAATTTTTGTTATTCCAGTAGAATTTAAGAATTGCTTTTTTCACTTTGGAAGAATTTAGAAATGATTTTAATTGGGATTGCTTTAAATCTGTAGATTGCTTTTGGCAATATGGCCATTTTTATTATATCAATCCTTCCAATCCAAGAGCATAGGAGATTTTTCCATATTCTGAGGTTTCTTTATTACTTTGTTCAATAACCTGAAGTAATGTTTAACCAAAGCATTCACTGTTTTGGTTAAAGTCAAACCAAGATACTTTATATTATTTGTGGCTTTCACAAAGGGTGTCATTTTCCTTTTTTTGCATTTGTTTTTATTTTTTTATTTTATTTATTTATTTATTTATTTATTTTTTGCAGCCTGTTTTTCCTTTGAGTATAGGAAGACTACTGATTTGCTTGAGTTATTTTTATAACCAGCCACTTTGCTAAAGTTTTTTTTTTTTTTTTTTTTTTTTTTTTTTTTTTTTTAATCAGTTGTAGGTGTGTTCTGGTGAAGTTTATGGATTCATTATGTATACTCTCTCATCATCTGCAAATAATGATAATTTCAGTTCACGATTTATTCCATAGTAATCTGATAGGAGACCTGGAATAATTTATATCATCTTAAATCATTTGATGTCTGTTTTGTGAGCAATTATATGCTCTATTTTAGAGAAGGTATCATGATTCGCTGAGGAGAAGGTATATTCTTTTGATTTAGGATACAATGTTCTATAAATATCTATTAACTCCATTCGGTACAAAAGGTCAGTTAATTTTACTGTGTTTCTCAAAAAGTTGTTTCTCTGATCTGTCCATTGAGGAGCGACAGGTGTTGAAGCCATCCACAATTATTTTGTGAGATTCAATGCATGCTTTGAGTTCTAGTAAAGTTTCCTTCTTAGATGAGGGTGTCCTTGCTTTAAAATCATATAAGTTCATAATTGAAAGTATTTCATGGTAGATTTTTCCTTTGATTGGTATAAAGTGTCCTTTTGTATATTTTTTGATGACTTTTGGATGACAGTCTGTTTTACTGGATTTTGGAATGCCTAATCCATCTTGTTTCCAGGAAACACTTGTTTGGAAAATTGTTTTCCAAAATTTTACTCTGTGTTAGAGATTGTCTTTGACACTGAGATTCATTACCTCTATGGAGGAAAATTTTGGGTCCGGTTTATTTATCCAGTCTGTAACTCTATATCTTTTATTGGGACATCGAGTGCATTGATATTATAAAATATTAAGGACTAGGGATTGTTGCTTACTGTTATTTTTCCTGGAATTTTATATTTGTGAATTTTATAATCTTCTTTTGGGTTTATTATTAGAAGATCAATATCTTGCTTTTTCTACGATGTGGTTTCCATCTCTTTGTTGTTTTCCATTGATTATGATTTGAAATATCAGATTAGTGGAAACATGTTTAGGAATTTCTTATTTTTATAGAATGCTTCATTAATCTATTCACATTAGTCTAGGTCAGTAAAATCAGGACACAATTAAGAATTAGCAGTTTTTACCATACCAAGCATAGATGGCCGGGATGCAGTCAACATACAAATTAGCAGGAGGAATTTGAATAAATAGCAGGACAAGTTTTCACCTGTGCTGTTCTCTGCAAAGAGAAGATCAGTGAAGATATGTTCCAAAGAATCTTTGCAAAGCTAGCTCTATAAGGAACTCTATCTAAGCCTTAGTGAGTATGAATTGAAAATATAACCTCTTTCAAAATAACACTGGTTTTGCCTTATCACATGTCTTACCTCACCTTGTGATCCTTACTGAGATGAGATTGTTGAAATTCTCCCACTATATGCTACAGCAGAAAGAACTGGGACATACACCCAGAGAATGTTTTACTTAATTTCTCATTATTTTATTCCTCAAAATGGATACAAACTATTCAATGTTAGATGGACCAATACAAGAATGCCATTAGCAAGGAATCTTTCTTCCCCTGTTTATTTAGCCTATCTAATTATTTTTCATTTGTTCCTTCATTTGTTTCCCCCAGCAAAACTCTTTCCATAATATCTTATTTTCTTGCGAAATTTTAACTTTCCACTTTAGAAAAACAAAAATAAAAATGTGCTATAGTACAATTTTAATAATCCTTTTTTCTTCATTGTCTTTGTCTTCTTCACAGATTTGTAATTGAAAGCTTTGTAATTGAAAAAACCAAAAAACACCACAGGACTAGACAAAACTTCAGGTGTGCAAATCATTTACATTTATTCAAAACACCAATTATGTTATTTTTATTTATTTATTAAACATTAAAATATTAAATATTAAAATTAAAATATTTTATCAAGGTTTTTATATAATTAAGAAAAACAGAAGAGTACACTCCTTGTTTTTTGAACAATTTAATTATGCTGTACCTGAAATATTCCAAAAGAATTAATATTATGGCAGACATATGAGAACATTTAATTTTTAATTGAAATGAATTATTCTTGGTAGTAAAAAATAAATATCATAAAAATAAAAATGGCATTCCCTTTCTCCCAAGTAAATGCAATTTATTAAATAGTACAAATATAGTGTAACAATTAATGAATTCTCATTTTGAGTGACCATTAATCATTGGGAGTATACAATTTCCATGCTGTTTGTTTGTTTCAAGTACCTCCAGAAAATGTTAATCATAAAATATATTTTACTTTCTATTCATTATACAAACCTGTAGTTTATGTTGAAAAGTACGTTAATATTGGCGACATTATTTATAAATATAATAATATATTAGCTCAGCAAATTTGGCTTATCTATATGTCCTTTATTATGCAAAGAAAGAAAATTTGTTCAAGCCAATTTCACTGACTCTGTTCTTAACGAGTGCGTATATTTATCAATTGATGATTTTGAAATTCATCAAAGTACAATTGCTTAATGTAAAGATTAATTTCATACAACATAATCATTGCACCACTCTATTAAATTCACATTATTTAATCGTGATTTGCAAAATCTTCCATCCTGAAAACATTCATAGTTTTTGCTTCAAATCAGAATTTTTAGCTAGGTATTTATCACTAATTCACATTTTCTAAAGTTACAAATGGAAAGAATGGTGGTCAGATGCTTGATTTTTATAAATCTCCCTTCATTGTGCAATTTTGCTGAAAACACTCTAGGAATAATAACATTTTATCTAGGCAAGGGAAGTGATGAAAGTAAATACCCTGTTTATACTAAAGCCATTTAATAAATCGAGAGGTGGAATACAAGAAGAGAAATTGGAACTACTAATTAAATTGAGTTTAATATAAACATTTGTGTGAAATAAAAGCTTTAGTTTCAAAGAGTTAATTCTTCAATATTATTTTTCCATTCTTATTTTGTTATATCCACATATTAATGTACTCTTCAACATCTATGGTCTCACTAAATTATCTTCATTTTTTAACATGTCTTTCTGAGACAAGACACCCACAAAAAAAAAGTTCAGAGAGATTCAAAGAAGAATAAATATGGCCAACAAGGTAAGAGTGCACACCAGTGTTCTTTTCCTGTCGAACATATTAGTTACACCCTGAGGTTGTGCCCCAAACACAAGGGCGCCCACATTCATAAAAGAAACTTTACTAAAGCTCAAAGTACAGATTGCAACTAACCCAATAATTGTGGGTGACTTCAACACTCCACTTTCACCAATGGACAGATTAGGAAAACAGAAACTAAACAGGGAAACAATGAGTCTAATTGAAGCTTTGAACCAATTGGACTTAAAAAGTATATATAGAAATTTTTATCTCAAAGCATAAGAATATACGTTTTTCTCAGCACCTCATGTTACCTTCTCCAAAATAGATCATATAGTTGATCACAAGACAGACCTCAACAAATATAAGAAGATTGAAATAATCCCATGCCTCCTATTAGATCACCATGGAGTAAAAGTGGTCTTTAGTAACAGTAAAAACAACAGAAAGCCCACTTTCACATGGAAACTGACCAACACTCTACTCAGTGATACCTTGGTCAAGGAAGAAAGAAAGAAAGAAATCAAAGATTTCTTAGAATTTAATGAAAATGAAGGCACAACATACACATACTATGGGACACAATGAAAGCAGTGCTAAGAGGAAAATTCATAGCTTTGAGTGCCTCCAAAAAGAAATTTGTGAGAGCTTACACTAGAAGATTAATGGAACAACTGAAAACCCTGGAACAAAAAGAAGCTAATTCACCCAGGAAGAGGAGAAGACAGGAAATCATCAAAGTCAGGGCTGAAATCAATCAAGTAGAAATCAAGAGAACCATACAAAAAAATCAACAAGACCAAAAGCTGGTTCTTTGAAAAAAATCAACAAGATAGATAAACCCTTATTCAGACTAACCAAAGGGCACAGAGAAAGTATCCAAATTTACAAAATTAGGAATAAAAACGGAGATATTACAACAGAAACTGAGGAAATTCAAAAAAATCATCAGTTCCTACTACAAAAACCTGTACTCAACATAACTGGAGAATCTGGAGGAAATGAACATTTTCTTAGACAGATATCAATTACCAAAATTAAACCAGGATCAAATAGACCATCTAAACAGACCCAAAATCCCTAAAGAAGGGGTCATAGATCGGCTTCCAACCAAAAAAAGCACAGGACCAGATGGTTTCAGTGCAGAATTCTATCAGACCTTCAAAGAACACTTAACACCAATACTCCTCAAACTTTTCCACCAAATAGAAATAGAAGGAACACTACCAAACTCCTTTTACGAAGCCACTATTATGCTGTTACCAAAACCACACAAAGATCCAACTAAGAAAGAGAATTTCAGGCCATATTCCCTTATGAATATCGATGCAAAAATAATCAATAAAATTCTTGCCCAGCAAATCCAAGAACACATCAAAATGATCATCCACCATGATCAAGTAGGCTTCATCTCAGTGATGCAGGGATGGTTCAATATAAGGAAATCCATAAATGCTATCCACTACTTAAACAAACTCAAAAAAAAAATCCACATGATCAGTTCATTAGATGCTTAAAAAACATTTGGTAAAATTCACCATCCTTTCATGCTAAAAGTCTTAGAAAGGACAGGAATTCAAGGCCCATATCTAAACATAGTAAAAGCAATATACAGCAAACCAGTAGCCAACATCAAACTAAAAGGAGAGAAACTTGAAGCAATCCCACTAAAATCAGGGACTAGACAAGCCTGCCCCCTGTCTACATATCTTTTCAATATAGTTCTTGAAGTCCTAGCTAGAGCTATTAGACAACAGAAGGAAGTCAAAGGGATACAAATTGGAAAGGAAGAAGTCTAACTATCACTATTTGCAGATAATGGGATCGTATACTTAAGTGACCCTAAAAACTCTACTAGAGAACTCCTACAGCTGATAAACAACTTCAGCAAAGTGGCTGGCTACAAAATCAACACAAGCAAATCAGTAGCCTTTATATATTCAAAGTATAAGCAGACTGAGAAAGAAATTTGGGAAATGAACCCCTTCACAATAGCTACACATATCATAACGTATTTGGGGTGACTCTAACCAAACAAGTGAAAGACCATTATGACAAGAATTTCAGATCTCTGAAGAAGGAAATCGAAGAAGATCTCAGAAAATGGAAAAAAAAAAACTTCTATGCTCGTGGATTGGCAGGATTAATATAATTAAAATGGCCATCTTGCCAAAGGCAATCTACAGATTCAATGCTATTCCCATAAAAATCCCAACCCAGTTCTTCATAGAGCTAGAAAGAGCAATTCTCAAATTCATCTGGAATAACAAAAAACCCAGCATAGCTAAAACTATTCTCAACAGTAAAAGAACTTCAGGGGGATTCAATATCCCAGACTTTAAACTCTATTACAAAGAAATAGTAATAAAAACTGCATGGTATTGGTACAATATCAGGCAAGCAGATAAATGGAATAGGATTGAAGTCCCAGAAATGAACCAACACACCTATGATCACTTTGGTCTTTGACAAAGTAGCTGAATGCATCCAGTGGAAAAAAGATTGTCTTTTCAACAAATGGTGCTGGTTCAACTGGAGGTCAGCATGCCAAAGAATGCAGATCGATCCATTCTTATCTCCTTGTACCAAGTTCAACTCCAAATGGATCAAGGACCTCCACATAAAACCTGACACACTGAAAGTAATTGAAACGAAATTGTTGAAGACCCAGGAGGACATGGGCACAGCGGAAAAGTTCCTGAATAGAACACCAATAGCTTATGCTCTAAGATCAAGAATTGACAAATGGTACCTCATAAAACTACAAGTTTCTGTAAGGAAAAGGACACCGTCAAAAGGACAAAACGTCAACCAACAGACTGGAAAAGAATCTTCACCAACCCTAAATCCGACAGAGGACTAAAATCTAATATATACAAAGAATTCAAGAAAGTAGAACCCAGAGAACCAAATAATCCCAGTAAAATGGGGTACGGAGCTAAACAAGGAATTTTCACATGAAGAACTTCGGAGAACTGAGAAACACCTTAAGAAAAGTTCAACATCATTAATCATTAGGGAAATGCAAATCAAAACAACCCTGAGATTTCACCTTACACCAGTCAGAATGGCTAAGATCAAAAACTCAGGAGACAGCAGGTGTTGGCGAGAATGTGGAGAAAGCTCCTCCACTGCTGGTGGGATTGCAAGACGGTGCAACCACTTTGGAAATCAGTCTGGGGGTTCTTCAGAAAACTGGGCATGTCACTTCCTGAGGACCCTGTTATACCACTCCTGGGCATATATCCAGAGGATTCTTCAGCATGCAATAAGGGCACATGCTCCACTATGTTCATAGCAGCCCTATTAGTAGTAGCCAGAAGCTGGAAAGAACCTAGGTGTCCTTCAACGGAGGAATGGATACAAAAAGGTGGTATATTTACACAATGGAGTATTATTCAGCCATTAGAAACAATAAATTCATGAAATTCTTAGACAAATGGATGGAGCTGGAGAACACCATACTAAGTGAGGTAACCCAGTCTCAAAAGATCAATCATGGTATGCACTCACTGATAAGTGGATATTAGCCTAGAAACATTAATACCCAGGACATAGGCCACAAATTAAATGATGTCCAAAAGAATGGAGGAGTGGACCCTGGTTCTGGAAAGACTCAGTGCAAGAGTATAGGGGAATTCCATATCAGGGAAGTGCGAACGCATGGATGAGAGAATAGGGGGACAGAAGACGGCTTATGGGGCTTTTGGGGAGTGGGGACCTAGAAAAGGGGAAATCATTTGCAATGTACATAAAAAATCAAATAAAATAAAATTTCAATATTATTTCTCCATACTTATTATATCCACATATTAATGTACTCTTCAATATCTATGGTCTCACTAAATTATCTTCATTTTTTAACATGTCTTTCTGAGACAACCCCCCCCCAAAAAAAACAAGATTAGAGATATTCAAAGAAGAATGAATATGGCCAACAAGGTAAGAGAGCACACCAGTGTTCTTTTCCTGTCGAACATAATAGTTACAACTTGAGTTTCCATTTAGAAAACAAATTTCATAAGGTCAAAGATAAAAAAAAGGTTGATAGACCATTTTAAAGAATGTTTTTCACAGGAAATTGAGTCTAGCTGTGTGAACAAATTTCTACACCGTACTTTTTATAAGCCCATTATTTTTTAACATGAAAGGCATACTAAAAAAGACACAACAAAATAGCCTGTCCCTTCTGGGGATCCTTCACATATACAGTCTCCCAAACCAACCACTATTGTGAATGTCAACAAGCACTTGTTAACATGAGTATGATAGAACTGTGTATTGCCATCACAAATAAAGTGGTGGGTACTCTCTACCACCTATTGAACTTAGTACAAATTCCCCAATGTTGGAGCTAGAGAAAGGACCCAAGGAGTTTAAGTAGCTTGTACTCCATAGGACGAACATGAAGTGAAACTCTCAGGAAACCCCAGCTCTTTCAAATACTAAGCCTTTGAGTACACAAGGATGGTTCTGTGGTTCCAGCTGCATACATAGTAGAGGATGGATTTCTTGGATAAAAAAGGAAAGAAGAAACATTGGTCCTGTGAAGGCTCAGTGACCACTTATAGGGAAATGTTGGCATAGGAAAGTAGGATTTGTTTCTTTGGTGACCATTTGGGAGGCAGTGAAGGGATCAGGTGTTATCAGAGGGATAATCAGGAAATGGGATAATATTTGAAATATAATTAAAGACTATATCTAATTATAAATATAAAGTTAGCAATAATCTCAAAATTATATATCCATAAAGAGACCCATATTGTTTCTCTCTTCTCATTTGCATAAGATATTGACTTGTCTCAAAATCAGATTGAATCCATTCATCTTGTTGTCTAGAAAAACTGTTTTGTGTTACCACCAAGAATAGAAAAATATTATTTGTCACATGGATTGAATTTGCAAAATTGTATATAAAAAGTGCCTCACATTTTTGTTTTAAACTGATTTTTTTCTGATTTCTAAACTAGTAGTAAAATATTAATTATCAATATATCCAAAAGGTAAAATTGAAAAACAGTATTGCAGCAGAAGTATATAAGAATAAGAGAATTTTATAATGGCTGATAATTGACATTATTCACCTGAGGACTGATATAAATTCTCCTCCTGCTGTTCTTTTATTTTAGTTTTATTTGAATTACAATGCAATCATTACCCTTTCTTCTATTTATCCCTATCACTCACACTCTCTCACTAAACAAAACAATCAAAATACAAGTTTTCATATGTGATTTTGAAATAAAAATTTTGTGAGAAGGAACACAAGACATTGTTTCAGATCCCTAAATCTATAAAATATTTGCTTGGAGTTCTTTAAACAAAAGGAAGTCATAAAGAAAGTCTCTTAATATCACAGTTTAAAAGCAAAGTAATTAAATTCTAAAATGTATCTTAAATGGGATGGAAATTTGAACAGTGTATACAACTAATAATAGACATTACAAACATAAAATTAGTAAAGTGTTAGGGATTTCATGTGTGTATTCATTCATCTTTACATTCAAAGTGTTAAAAGAATAGATTTATTGGAAAAAATACATTTTGTTTTTGATTAAACTACCCAGCTAAATTGGTCCTTACTATTTCCCATCAACCAACTCAACAATCACCCTTTTTCTAATTAAATGGATACATTTCTTTATCCAACAGGAAGTAACCAAGAAAACCTGAAGAATGGTCTTTGAATCAGAAAATTCAGCTGGGTTTCTTTAATTACACTTATTTCTTCTGTGTGGTGCCTTTAAAATAAGCAAAGATCCATGTGCTAAGCAGTTTTCAAGTCACTTTAAGATTATTTTCAAATTAATAATTAGCATTTTTATAATTTTAATATTATTAAAAGTTAAATAGATTCATAATTTTGCCTCTTCCCTGAATCTGTATTTTCTGATATTTCTTCTGTACAACATTCACTATAATATCATTATTTTCTTTTTTTTGTTCATAACATAAACAAAATATCCATATATAATGAAAATTATAATTAATTCTGAATACAATAAAACAAATTTTTATAATGTATTATTTGCTAACTCTTAATTTTTTCTTTATCACACAAAACTGGATTTGGCCATATTCCATGTTCTCCAGTTGAGAATGATATATAATAAAATTTCATTATTTTTGTTGGAGACAAGGCTTTAGGAATAATGTAGCCATGAATATCCATATCATGAATGTTTTTGGAATCTACTATGATGTGAAATAACTTAATGTATTGAGAGTTGACATTTATGATTAAATTTTTGAGTCTTCTAGGAAGTGTGAAAAATATTAAATGATGGTGTGAATGTTTATTAAATATATATTTGTATCAAAAATGTTTTACTCCACTCCCAGTATTTCTTACCACCTCCCTTCTTCATTGTCCTGTGAGAGGCTGATACCAACCAAATCTACCTCACATCCACGTTCCCTAAATCATAGAGTTTCTACTAGATTGACTCTACAACTGAAGGTGACCAAGGCAGTGCACTTAACCCTAATTTCCCTGAGGTGTTAGATCAGCAACTGTAAGAATGTTTCTGGTTTAGACTTTGTGAAATCCCAGGGATCAAGTATACTTGAAGATTAACTCTTTCCCTCACTCTTAAATAGTATTCCATAACCTCAATCCGATATCTGGTAATGAATATGTACATTTGTCTCTGTTTTCTACTGGTACAGCCATTCAGAAGAAAGTCCTCTTAGTTTCCAAACTGAAAGCACAACATAGTAATAATAATAGTGTCAGGGTTCACTTCCTCCACATGGGATGGAACCCAAGTTAGGTCAGATGTTATTTTGCTTTTCCCTAAATATCAGATTAATTTTATCTCCTGCAATACTATAAGAGATGAGGAAATTTGGGTAAAAAATATTGATGCCAGGAATATTATCTAGTCCATCTACTGTGGCTGGGGGATTTAAAAATATACTTGAGGAGGAACCTCTAGGTTCCATCTTACCATGGATGATATTTAAATGTAGGCTTTTTGTATGTTGTTTTGCATATAATATCATGAAATTCTTCTCAAAATAAGCATGCTAATAATCATAAACATGTCGTAAAAATAACCCAAATTTACATTCACAAAGAAAATTCACACCTATTGGGTCTTAGAAATGTCTTACATCTCACAACTCTTTATATTTCTGGATGCCTCTCAGCCATTACAACTTCATTGAACCTCAAATTATTCAAGGGCACATTTCCTTTCATTTTCCAGAACCCCTGATCTTCTATTTTTAAACATCCCTAATCTAGCACCTGCCCTTTCCCCCAACTGTACAGCATCCTATAAAGATTTCCCCATTTCTCTCCTTCATTTGATTGTTGTGTTCCTGTTTTAAAGTGGGACTAAAGCCTCCTCATTTGTACCATACCTCTTGATACACTAATTACGGTCTAAGGTTTGTCACTACTAATCTGTACTTGTTATATCCATTTATTAGTTAACACATGCCCTGCCAATTTTTTGGGTCTGGATTTGCTCCCTCAGTATGATATTTTCTAGTTTGACACATTTGCCTATAAAATGCATGATGTCAGCAACTTGTTTTTTATAGCTGAATAGAATTCTATATTTTACATGAACCTCAATTTCAGTATTCATTTTCCAGCTAATAGACACCTGGGTTGTTCCCAAACTATGGTTATTACAAAAATGACTTCTAAAACATGAGTGGAGCATATGTTATTGTTGTCTCATAAAGCATATTTTGGGTATAGTTTGAGGACCAATAGAGTTGTGTCTTCACTTAGCTCTAATTCCAATTATTTGATGTAACATTACATACAGGTCTGGAAAGGTTGTACCCGATTTTTTAATTTAAAGAAGATTGTTTCTTTTTCTCAATAATCTCTCTACTATATTTAATATAAGCCATTGTGACAGATGATAGGTGGAATCTCAGGGTGATTCCTCTTTTAATTTCTCTAAGGAATAATGATGATGTAAATTTTTGTACACTTTCCTGGCCATTCGATGTTCTACAATTCTTATTTATTTTTCTGGCCATTAGATATTGTATATTTATGTACAGGTTTCCTGGTCATTTTATAGTCCTCTATGGTGAATTCTCTTTACATTTTTTATCCAAGTTTTTACTTGGATAAATTTGTTTCTGAAAGTTTAATTCCTTCCAATTTGTAAAGGTATTTGATATGAGCCCACTATTAGATTTAGGTTTAGTGAAATTATTTTCAAAATCTATATATGGTTTCTGTGTACTATGGACATGATAACTAGCCTTATAAAAGCATTTCAGTTTTTTTTTACTCGCATTTATATGATGCTCATCCTACCTGAAACAAAACTGTTCTATTAAAGAAAGTTTCCCCTTTGCCTATGTGTTTAAGACTTCTCCATTTTCTTTTTTATTCAATTTGAGGTATCATGTTTTCATCATATATAATCTAATTTCATTTTGCTGTAGAGTATGTCAAATTTCTCGCAACAACTCAACAGTGGTGTATTTGTCAGTTTCCTGTTTTAAAAACTTTTACAATGAACTTGCCTCCTCATACATATCACATTCCAATTATCCATTTATGATACTTTTATATTAACTAATTGTAAATTCTTCTCATTTCTTATGTACCAAAGGCAAAGTTGCAATAATTATGATGAGTTCTCACTGCAAAAGTTTAAAGGCACTCTTAGACATGTGCTGTGTATGGATTTTTTTTTTGTTATTATTATTTATTTAACTATCAATACGCTCTTCCATTCAATTTTCTTTACATTTTTAATCCTTTTAACAACCTTCAAAAAATAATAAATGTTTTGGACAGACTCCCATCAATATTTGTTTTGTTTTATTATATTATAGGAATAAGCAAGTTTTTTCTGGAAAGACAAAATTTCCCTGGTGTCACCTTGATGTTTGAGTTTTGTTTGTTTGTATGTCATTTTAACTATCTTCCCCTAAAACCATAGCGAAATATTTATAACAGACTTCCCTCAATATTTGTTTTGTTTTATTATATACAATATATAAGCATGTTCTTTCTGGAAAAACCAAGTTTCTCTGGTGCAATTTTGGCGTTTGAGTCCTTGTATGCTTGTTTCTTTGTATGTCATTTCAACAATCTTCACCTAAAATCATAAAGAAATATTTAGGACAGATTTCCCTCAATATTTGCTTTGTTTAATTATATCCAATATATAAGCAAGTTCTTTCTGGAATGACAAAATTTTTCGTGGCGTCAATTATCTGTTTTCTCTCTCTCTCTCTCTTTTTTTCTTTTTTTTTTTTCTTGTCAGTTTGTGTGTTTGTTTGTGTTTGGGATAAGAAGCTTTCTCTGTGTAGCCCTTATTGTCCTGGAACACATTGTATAGACAGGACTTGCTTTAAACTCAGAAGTCCTCCGCCTCTGCCTCCCATTTGCTGGGAAAAAGGCATGTGCCACCAGTACCCTGCATGTCATCTGTATGAAATCTAGTATTGTGCATGGTAAAATGGTACTAATCTACATACTTTTATATATGTAACTGAAAAGCAAAAATGAAATTGTTTTTCTAAATGCGTCTTATTAATTGCTATTTTAGTAAAATTGAGATATTTATTCTGAACATTGGTTTCTAAAATCCATGATATATGGTATATGGCATAACTTTAATATCAGAATTGGAGTGATATGGTATTAATTTGTATAGTCATTTACATTCCTTACTGTGACAACTTATAAATCTTGGAAATTGAAAACAGGACACTCAATTCAAATAATTATTCAGTTTTGGTTTATGTATATCATATCACAGTGTATTAAAAGAGGCCAAAATCTTCCTGATCTGCTTTAATAGAGTTATAATTTAACATTTTTTGTAATTATCATTCAAATTCAACAGAGATATATTTATGACTTAGCCAGTAATCATTTATTTACAGATTTTACTATTACAGTAGATTCAATATTACGATTTCAATAGATATGTTTATATCTTTGAGTAGTTTAAGTGTTACATGCACACATACAAGTGCAGTCATGAGAAACAGGAAATATTTTCAACATAAACTCCAAATCATACTTCTGTGTTCAGGGATGTAAGGGGCTTTCCAAAGAATAAATAAATATTTACTGCTCCAGTGTATATAACTAATAAAAGCATAAAACATAGGAAACAAATCCTTAAAAAGGAGAAAAGACTTTTGTAATTTTATTTCATTTTAAAATTTAAAATAAGAGTATTTTTTCATATGAATTGCTATAAGGATATTTTACCTTCCGATATCATTCATAAATACTATTCACAACACATTTTTCTCTTCTTAATTGACAACAGGCAATTAAAGTAAAATGCTGAAAGAAAATTAAAAAAAACACTTAAACACAAAACTTCCATAAAATATTGGGTACCATTATATTGAAAATACAATTGGAGCAATAAGATCAATGGCACTAATTTAATAAGAGAAAAATAGAGATAGGACCTTTTGCATGGACAGAATTAAATGACCAGCAGAATGATAATCTTAATGTAATCTTGAAACATTCCATTTGATTTGTTTTACCAAATGAAATTCATGTTTGTTCCAGGTTTGTACACTAAAGTATCAGTATAATTTTTCAACTTATATTAAGGAGTTTTTTCCTGAAATTCGAAAGTAAAAAGACACAATCTCTCATCTTCCATATAAATAAAAATACAAGTGTATATCACATCTATCTCTTACACAGCATTAAATATGTAATGTGATTCATAAAGAGGCATTTGAAACACTTCAAAAGATTTTTTTTCTCTTTACAAAGTCACAAATCCTTAGTATTCTGACCTACTTACTAAATAAAAAAAAGGATACTTCTTCATCTAGGAAAAATAGTTAAACTAAATAAATGGAAATTTTCATGGTAATATATGTTGTATCATTTCATGTTCGAAATGAAATAGAAAAAAAAAGTAGCATACTTGCGTTCTTCTCTCATATCTCCTCACTATATATTTCTGAATTTTGTATTAGAAGATAGCAATCACCAAACAAATTAGCATGTTTCTATTTTTATTAGAAAATGCCAGAAACTGGAAAGAACCCAAATGTCCCTCAACAGAAGAATGTATAAATATAATGTGGTATATTTACACAATGGAGTACTTCTCAGAAATTAAAAACAATGAATTGATGAAATTATTTTAGCAAATGGTTGCAACTGGAAATATCATTCTAATTGAGTAACCCAATCACAAAAGAATACACGTGGAATGTAATCACTGATAAGTGGCTATTAACCCAGAAGCTCTGAATACTAAACACACAATTAACATATCAAATGATTCCCAAAAAGAAGGAAAGAGAAGGTACTGGTAATGGAAAAGTTTGATGCAGCATAGTAGGGGAATACCAAGACACAGTAAAGAAAAATGGGAGTGTGTGAATGGTCAACGGAATGGGGATTATGGGACTTATCAGGAGGAGGGAACTGGGAAAGGGGAAATCATTTGAAATGTAAATAAAGAATAAAGAAAATTAAAAAAAGAAAATGGATATAAAAATTAGTTTAAAATGATTTGTTTATATATATATGTATATATGTGTGTGTGTGTGTGTGTGTGTGTGTGTGTATATATATATATATTATGCCATATATATATATATATATATATATAGATTATGCCATCAGGTTCATCATATTATTCCTCATTTGCTACCGGTATGTTTTATCATAATGTACAAGTTGGCAAATAAATTACAACATTGACTTCGTGAAAGATTAAATGGAAACAATCAAACATATAGGATGGCAAATCATCACCGTCAATGATTAATGGTCAAATAAAGAGAGAATTCCTATAAAGTGTCCTAATTGCAGAGTCTATACATCCATAGAGGGATCCATTACAAGAATGGGAATGAAAAGGACCAAAGCCACTCTATTACCAGCTGTAGCCTATTTAGCTTCTGCTTTTCAAAAGCTCTTTGAGACACCACCAATATTCTACCCCAGGTTTAGGTTGTAGCGCTATGGATATTGGTCTGGTATGTTTATAATTGACTTATAAGTAAATGTAATTGCATGAGAACCTTGAATCACTTTTTTTCAGCAGTTTCATAATGTTCGGTTTTTTACATATTTGTACTATTTATTAAATTACATTTTCATTGTGATAAGGGAATCAAATATTTATGTTATCATATTAATTTTTACTCAATAGCATTGTTAATTTCATTTAAATAATTTAAAATGCAAATATGTCTCGAAAACAATTCAGTGTTTTGGAAGATTCAGTTGGAACTTTTGATGAGGTACAAAATATCAATGGATTATAAACTTCAATTTTTCTTAATTCTATAAAAAATTTGGATAAAACGTATTATGTACAGCAATTTGAAAAATTAAGCTATATAATCTCATTGGATGTTTTCAATATATGTAATAATTTTGTAGATCTCAACACGTGTCCAGTCCTAGGGTATATTTTGAAGCTAGTCTTATCTTTCAGTTAGAAAACTGTGAAGAAAAATAGGATGTTTAATAGGAACACACAAACTTGTACTATGGAGTATCCATATTTTATAAACGTGCAGTTGTATATTAAAGGTTCTTTAGAAAATCAGTTGGACTAGAAGTTGTGTTGCTTAAACAAACACATGAAGATACAGAGAAATGATGTTAGCACATGATGATAGAGAGGTGAAGTGATATTAGTTTAAAGGACGAAAGTAACGGAGGATTCTTGGCTTATAATTGTTCCACTTTACATTGAACAGTTGATATGCATTTATATGGATACCATAACTAGGAATACATTAAGAATATTTCTGGAGATGTGTCAAATTGATTCTGTTTCAGCATATGATGGGTGCTTGGCAGCAATGTCATAATGGTCACGTTCATATGTTGAGGTAAGACCTGTGTTGATGAAAACCTGTGGAGTGCAGTTGATATTTGGAGGGAGAATCAAACACTTCAATGTTGACTCACTAAACCTTAGATAGCATTGCTTATACAGAAAGCTGTGCAAACATTACAGGTCTCATATCTTCACTAATTTTCACTTTGCAGAGAGAAGCTCAGCTGACATTATCTATAGGTGCTCTTGCTAATTCCTCATGCTAACCTGTACTAAGTCTGAGTCCTGGCAGTATCTTCCAGGTTGTGTTACCACAGATGATTCATGTTTGTTATTCTGACTCTACTGATTTACATGGCTGATATATGAGTGAAGTGTTTGTGAGTGGATTAGTGAAGCATAATATATATTATATAGTATATATTATATATTTATTATAAATAGTATATATATAAACAATTTTAAACAGGTCCACTTTCTTTAACATTATTATTATATTTTGGTCGAATTGAAAGGAGTTTAACACATTAAAAGTCATAAATAATGTAGGTTTCAAAAAGTTTAAGGTACAGAGTTGAATGCTGTTCAACCTAAAATAATTATGTTATATTCTCCTTTTTAAATATTTTTTAAAATATCTTCTATGATTTTAATGTTCCTAGATTAGAAATGAGTTTTCTAAGGTAAGCATTTTTTTTTTATTTCATGTGAGGAAATCAGACATATTGAAGACTGTATGTGTCATGGAAAACAATGCAATGTTTGCCTTACAGGTTTATTTTGAATTTTTATTTTTAAAATTTCTGAAATTTTAATAAGACTTACTTAGTAGCTAATGAAGAAAAAGCATTAGGAGAAATTCTGGATATAATTAGGTTCAAATTTTTTATTATTTTTAGTGATTATAAAAAATTAGCCATAACCTTCTATAATAGTTAAGAAAACTGTAGTCAATTTATGTTGTCAAACATAATTTTTTACAAGTTACAAATTGTAATATATAAAATCATTCACTTTCATACATATATTCAATATATTCAAATCAGACTAATGTGACATTCTCCTTAACTTCTTAAATGTTTTATCACCTCTTCCTTTTAACATCATTTCATCTTTATAATTATTTATTTAATTTTTCATATACTAAATATATTTAATTTATAATTATATATTTAAATATATATTTACATTTATATATAATATATATATATTTTATACATTTTATACATAAATATAATTTATATATACATATATGTTTAAGTTTAAGGTATATATATATATATATATATATATATATATATATATATATCACCTTAAGTTTAAGGTACATATATATATATAAGTATATATATATAACTTATACATACATATATATATATATAAATTTATGCTCAAATGTGTTAAGAAGTTTCAGTGTAGTTTTAGGTGCCCTAGACAACACTAATTTAAATTCATGCTGTCACTGTAAATATAAGAATGCTGTCATCCAGCAAACTATGTGATTTCCTCAACTCAGTGAACTCCTAAAAATTATTCCCATTTCAAAATACATAAAAAATTTAGGCCAGATCATATTGTCCATTGTACATTCAATAGTTATTCTACTATATATATAGAAATTTGGACCTGATTTCAAAAGTTCAAATTTGAGTTAACAGTGATTAATACAAAAGCAAAATTTCACAGAAAAGTTTTCAATCTAATGCTCTCTACAATCTTGCCAGTCTTAATGAAATGTGACATGCCCTAATCCCAATATTTAGGGGGCAGAATGTATATTTCTGAGTTCGAGGTCAGACTACACTATAGAGTGAGTCCCAGGATGTCCAGTGTTATACTAAGAAACCCTATTTCAAAAAACAAAACAAAAGAAATCAAAACAAAATTATTTTAAACATCTATTTTTATTTGTCTAAATGTTAAATATTACTGTATACTCCTTTTATTTTTTTAACCACAAACTCATGAAGAAATAAGACAATAAATGTCTGAGGTACAGACCTGGAAAAATTGACAGGCCAACAATTAGAAGAGTAGATTAGATTTACGCCCCAAAATTGCTATGGACAAATAAAACAACCCAATTCTGGGTCTCTCTCCTTTGTTAATCAGTCAGGAGGGAAGCTTCCATAGTTTGGTGCAGCTTGCTGAAGATCAGAAACAGAGAATAACCTGTTTAGTGAGAAATTATTGAATTTTGTTGTCCCAAGGAACAGTAGTAATTTACTATGAGACTATTTACTCTTCTGAATTAAATATAAATATCCATCTGTCTTTGAATGTTCAAGTCAATAGTGAAGTATCAATACTAGGAACCAAGAAACCTACACATAGGGTGAGAGACCCCAAGAAAGTACAATGTACCAGTACCCTAAAAATTAACGTCCTGACATGCCTCTCATAGTGTATTGTGGACCTTGATACACTTGGAAATAAACTTTTCACAAGGTGACAATCGTGTGTCTATTTTCATTTTGATACATTCTGGTTTCCATTTATGTCAGCACCATTTATGGAAGATACCTTTTATTCCATTGTGTATTTTTGGCTTTTTCTCAAGATCAAGTATCCCTGTGTGGTTTTATTTCTGGGTCTTCAGTTCTACTCTATGAGTAATTCTCTCTGTCTCTATATCAGCACGATTCTTTTCACATCAGTATTACTCTGTAGTATAGCTTGAGTTTATGGATAATAATTCCTCCATAACGTTTTTTACGCTTAAGATTATTTGTAACTTTGATTTTTTTCAGATAAATTTCAGAATTGCTCTTTCTAAATTCATGAAGAATTGTGTCAGTGTTTTGATGGGGATTTGGATGAATGTGTGGAATGCTTCTGGTACAATTGCTGTTTTTATTATTTTTTTCTGCCTTTTCATAAGAGTGGGGGAACTCTCCCAACTAAGCTGGACAGTTGAGAACATGCAGAGACTGAGCTACCTACCAGGGAAATGCATGGTCAAAAGCCCTTGACACATATAAACCCGAAGTCTGCCTGGTCTTGCGTCAGTTGGAGAAGATGTGCCTGATCGTAGAGAATCATGAGGCTCCAAGAGGGGTGAGGGTGCCAGGTGTACGAAGAATAGGTGAGCAGCTTCTGGAGGCAAAAGGGAGGAAGAATATGATGACAATCTATGGGAGTCAGGAATAAGAGGGAGGGCAATGTCTAGAATGTAAATAAATAAAATGATTTTTTAAAAATCCAAAAACTATCAGAATGCCTAATATCAAAATTTTACCTAACAGCACTTTCTGCCAATGATGTAGAGAAAGAGGAACACTCACCCATAGCTTATAGGATTGCAACCTGAGATAACCACACGGGAAATCAATCTGGAGATTCCTCATTAAATGGGAAAGGGTTCTCCCAGAAGACGAATGTATACCATTCTTGCCATGTATGCCAAAGTTGGTGCACCATAAAATAGGAAACAAGTAGATTTATGGTCATAATGACCTCATTTGTGATTGTAGAACCTGGAAACAAGCTAGATGTTCCACAATGAAAGAATGGATACAGAAAATGTTCATTTACAACATGGAATATCAATAAGGAATAAAGATTGAGGGTATCATGAGTGTTGCAGGCACGTGGAGGTAACTAGAAAACAATATCCTCAGGGAAGTTACTCCAACCCAAAAGGACATGCATGGAATGTACTAAGTAATAGTTATTAATAGTCAAAAAAGTACTGAAAACCTACACAACCCACAGGATTCAAGAAGTTTAATAAGCCAAATACCCAAATGACAATGACTAAATCAACCTGGGACTGAAAAAAAGACCCATGTGTGTGATGTGGAATATGTGGTAGGGAAGGTATACAGTGAAAGAGGAGACATTGTGAGGAAGGGGAAAACATGATGAGATAATGGAAATGGACAGAATGGACGCAGGCAACATTGGAAGTTAAAGTGGGGAGCCTCCAGTATGCACAAGAGATCTTAGATGTGAGAGAAACTGAAGATTTTCATACTACACATGTATGATAAAATTGAGGATTACATAGTGTTTTTGATAAAAATGAAAAAAATGATTCGGAAAAACACTCTGATACAAACCTAGGCATACAAATGCATTTAGAATATAAATGAAAAATGAAATGTAGATATTTCCTGAAATAACTGAAGATTTTCGTACAACATATGTATGATAAAATTGAGGCTTACATAGTGTTTTTGATAAAATTCTAGGTTTATTCAGAAAAACACTCAGAAATATTCTATGCATACAAATGCTTTAAAATACAATTGAAAAATATGAATAGATACTTTTGAATATAATGAAGATTGTCTTCTATCCTGTGTGTGAAATTTGAGGATGACAAAGAATAGTTGATAACATTGAAGTTTATTTTTGAAAAAAAACTCACATAAATAATAGGCATACAAATAATTTTTGGATATAATTGATAAATGAAGTGATAACATTTTCTGATAAAATTGAAGATTTTCATATAACATTTGTAACACAAAATTGAGGATTGCATAGGATAATTTACCAAAGTTGCATAGGATTGCATAGACTATTTTTAGGAAATGATAAAATAGGAAACATTTGTATGCGTATTATATTACCAGAGTTTTTTTTTAAATCTTCAATATTATCAATTATACTATGTAATCCTCAATTTTCTCATATGCAGGTTAAATGAAAACTTTCAGTATATTCAAAAATATCTACTCTCCTTTTTTAATTGTATTCTAAATGCATTTTTATGCCTAGAATTCTGAGAGTTTTTCTGAAACATTTTTTTTTCATTTTTATCAAAAACACTATGTAATACTCAATTTTATCATACATATGTTGTATGAAAACCTTCAGTTTCTTCAGAAAATAATTCCACTTCATTTTACATTTATATTCGAAATGCATTTGTATGCTTAGATTTGTATCAGAGTGTTTTTCCAGAAAAAAATATTTTATAAATTATTTTATGAACACATTTTTTATAAAACTTAAAATTACAATTCTCAACATCAAAGAACAAATATTTAGGATCGCTTAATGAATGCAAAATAATCAAAGAACTTTGTGAGAAATTGCCATCACTTACCTCTACCAGTTCTACTATAAAATAATAAAAAATGCCTCACATTTGTATAGAAGCATACTGCTTGATAAATGGAATTGAAAAAAAAACCCCAAAATAAACACATCTATGGACATTTAAACTTTGATAAAATATTCAGTCATTCAACTGACACAAGATGCATCCTCTTCAAATTGTGCTCCTCTATCTGAATGTTCAATTATAGGAGAATGAAAATATACCATATTTATCACCCAGCACAAAAGTAACATCCAATAGAATAAATTAACTTAATATAAAAATAGGAACTTTGGATCTAATAAAAGAGAAATTAAGAAATATCAGTGAATTGCATTGATACTTCTGCACGAGTCCATTTTCTGAGTAGATGATAAATGTCTAAACTAGCTAAATCAACAATTGAAAAATTGAACCTCATAAAATTACAAGGTTCCTGTAAGTCAAAAATAATTAGACAAAATTGAAGCCTATAAATTATGAAAAGTTCTTGACAAACTCTCGGTTTGAAAGAGGGCTATTATCCACAATATATAAGATACACAAGAATGATTTCAATTAAGCTTCATTTCATCTTTCCCTTTTTTTAAAGTTTACCCATGATGGTAGCCTAGGGGAATGCACAAGAAAAAACCCTGAACACTTGTCTTTATACACAAGTTAATCCCTCTCATCTCCCTGCCTCTAGTAAAGAAAATGTAAAAGTTCAAAATCGATATCTTTGGTCAGCCTCTGTTTAGGGTAATGCAACACATAATATTCTTCACTCCTTAATTTTCAGAAATTAAGATAAGCAGTGAATTATTCTTTATCTTGATAGGATAAAATTACTGAGCCTCATTGGATTGCCCAGCTCAAGGGCACCTCCTTCATGAAGATCCATAGTCCTGCTTAAGCATCACTAGGCAGACATCAGGACCACTTCTTATATTTTGGTTTTACTGAAATAGAATGCAAGCTTAATTCTGCCTCATGCTCAACCCTCTACACCTCTAATTTTTTCTTCTAAGTATACACAGGCTTTTCCACATGTATATGGATGTATCCAGAAAGCACTGTTTGAACATCGTAGGAGCTCTTGTTGCTATAACACTGGTAACATCACTGGAGAAGACAATTGTTCTCCAGGATACAAGAGAAATTCAGATAATGTCCTGTTGTTGTCCTGGGAAATAGCACGTCACATGGGAACTGAGTCATTAGATACAAACCTAAAATGGACTGTTTCATCCCTCCCTTAAACTCAGATGTTAATCAACACAAACTGCCAAATAGTGCTACAAATCCATACCATGTTGAATGATGAGGAGAGACACTCTGT
The DNA here is from genome assembly GCF_947179515.1 of Apodemus sylvaticus. Lineage (NCBI taxonomy): Eukaryota > Metazoa > Chordata > Mammalia > Rodentia > Muridae > Apodemus > Apodemus sylvaticus. The sequence goes on from NW_026262999.1 coordinate 340,744, forward strand.
CTCATACAAGTTTCTGACCCATCATCCTTGAAAAGCAGGCAAGACAATTTTCATTGTGAGATGTTTGACCGAATAATAGTCATAGAAGCCATTTAATCCTTAAAAGATGCCCACATTTCCGTAACTGACAGATAATGCAGCAGTGGTGGTGCTGGTGACCATTTGATTAATTCTAGACAGAGGAAAATGAAATAGTGGAGAAACAGCAAAGAAAATTCCTTGAGCTGAATTAGGTTTTCTCTTTTGTACACCAAATATACGAAAGTGTGCCTGGATATAGGTCTCTGTAAGTTATATATTATTTGTCTAAAGTCAGAAAGCAATAGATTGTGGCAAAAGGAACAATAGAGTTAAGACAAGACAGTTGACACACTGAATACATAGCATGAAGGAAGCCCAAACCTAAGTGACTAGTAATTTTCTCATTATACTTGGTTGTCCCATTTCTTTTTTATTCTTTGTTTACATCATGAATGATTTCAACTTTCCCAGTTCCCCATCTCCCCAGATGCTCTATAAGCCTTCTTCTCTCCACCCATATTCTTGGGAAGTCGAAACAGGTTAATTGTGTCTCAAGGATAACCTGTAAAGGCAAGGAACATCAACACTTATTTTAGAGTGGAACATTCTTGTGCTTTCTAATTTATGTATATATATTACATATACATACATACACACACACACACACACACACACACACACACACATATATATATATATGTAATTTCTATATTGGATTATGCGTTTTGTGTGTGGGTATGTATTTATACTTGAAATCACACTTACCAAGGGTCCATATGGAAGTCAGAGGACTAATGGTATGATGTGGTTCTCTTCTTTAGCAAATGGTTTAGCTATTCATATATTTTCCATAGGAGAGTGTTCACTAGTCTCCTTGATATATTGCTAGAACAAGGCCATTTTAAAGATTTATTGATTTATATACCATCCTGTATTGAGCTAAAGGTATAACTAAAAACCTTCAAAGTAATGTAATATAGAAAACTATACTAGAACATTATGAAAAGAAATACTTCCTAAGTTGTGAATTTTTTTCTCGTTTTTACCATAGAGACGAACATTGAACACAGTTTATTTTTATATCTGTACATGCTGAATATCTGTCTAATTTTACTTAATATATTCTCTCATATCACATTCTAAAACCTTATCTCTTCTACGGCATAAACCATGCACAACCCCGGTAATTTGTCTATATTAAAAAAAATAATAATAATAAATAAAGTTGCAATGAATCTATTCAGATTTCTTCCTAAGGATGCTAGGCTAGAAAACCTATTAGGTATACATGGATATTAAAAAAGCAAAAGGAAAATGAACAATACCTATTCCCTCCGATCTGAGACCCATATAAACAGAAACTAGAACATAAATATGCAGGGTTTCCATAGAGATGCATTGATTTTTGTAACAGCCAAAGTGAACTACTATTAGCAGAGTAAGGTTGATTCTTTACCTTTGATTTTTATATCTTTGACATCTCTTGCTGTTAAAATCCTTCAATCTCCCCTTCAATAAGGTATGATAATCTTCTGACTTATATTGGGTTGTTGGTCTTTACATATGAGTCCATTGTTTTCTTGTGGTGTCATCTATAACAACAGTTGCAGTAGATGCCACTCTAGGAGTATAAGAGAATGTCTTTACACATCATCTTAGTCACTTTTTTTTAACAATTGTGTTTGGTTCATGTACATCTTTAGAACATCTGAATGTATTTACCTTTCTCTCAAAACAGTGACAGGGGCTTCATCTTATGTCATAGACATTAGGACAGAAATAATTTAGATATCCCTGAATAGAAGAATTTATAACAAACAAATGTGACTCTTACACTGAGCAGAATAACAGAGTTGATAAATGCAATGATATCTTTCTGTGTAGAGTTTTTTTTTTTTCTTTTACTTATTTGATTTCAGCAATGAGTCAATGATTTCCTGCATTCTATTCCTCTTTGGTGTATTGGCTTCTTTCTGTGTTAAAGCTTCCTTGTGTGCTGTTAAGTTACTAGTATGTGTTTCTTCCAGCTTCATTTGGATGCACACAGAACTATGGATATTCCTCTTAGGACATCTTTCATAGTATTCCATAAATCTGGGACTGCTCTGACATCATTTCATTAAATTCTAACAATTTAATTTATTTCTTTATTAACAAATTATTTGTTTTATTTCTATATTTCTAACTTGACCAATATATCATTGTGTGGAGCATTGTTCAGCTTGCATGTGTATGTGGGCTTTCTGTTGTTATTGTTACCTTTTCTCCATAGTGATCCCACAGGAGGCATGGGATTTTTGGATCTTCTAATATCTGTTGAGGTCTGTTTTGTGGATAATGATATCATCTTTTGGAGACAGTAACATGAGGTGCTGAAAAGTATATTCTATTGATCTATTCGATTCATTTGGTCCATAACTTGTTACTTTCATTCTCTCTTTGTTTATTTTGTGTTTTCCTGATCTATCCATTGAATAGCGTGGTATGTTGAAGTCACCCTTATGTATTGTGTGGTGTTAAGTGTGCTTTAAGCTTTAGTAAAATTTCCCTTATGAATGCAGGTGACCTTGTGTTTGGAGCATAAATATTCACAATTAATAGTTCTTCTTGGTGGATATTTCCTTTGATGAGCATGAAGTGTCCTTCTGTGTCTTTTTTGATAATTTTAGGTTGATAGTCACTTTTATTTGAATGGCAAATCCAGCTCATTTCCTGGGAACATTTGATTGTAAAAATTTCCAGCCTTTTAATCTGAAGTAGTGTGTGTCTTTGACACTAAGACAAGTTTCCTGTATACTGCAAAATATTGGGTCCTGTTAACATATCCAGTCTATTAATCTATGACTTTCCACTGGGGGAATGTGTGCATTGAGTTTAAGGTATATTAGGGAATAGTGATTTTTTTGAGCCTATGTTAATGAATATTTTATTTACTTTTAATTTAAGAAATTATAGTCGCTAATCTGAAAATCATATTTAGTGCCACATTTTTAAGCCACAATGTAACTCAGTGATGGCTGACAGAATTAGTTTTAGATTCCAAATTTACTTAACAGAAATTGAGAGCAACATATGAATTATTCAAAAACAATGATCGATGTGCACAACCATTACCAACAGAATAAAGTTATTAACATAAACAAAAAAGATCAATAAGTACCAGTTTGGCTTTTCAATAGCTTTCAAATTTCATTAAAGATTGTGGGAAAAAATTAAAATAGTGAACATTAAAATAATAAACAGATAAGATACACAAGGAAATACTAACTTAATACTATAAAAGTATGTGTTCAGAAATTATGAATATTTTTTATTTGTCTTTTTTATTGATATATTTTTATTTACATTGCAAATGATTTCCTCTTTTCTCAGTCCCCAATTCCCTCAAGTCCCATAAGCCCTTTTCCATCCCCCTATTCTTCCACCCACCACTTCCCACTTCCCTCTTCTGGAATTCCCCTATACTCTTGCACTGAGTCTTTCCAGAACCAGGGGCCACTCCTCCATTCTTTTTGGACATCATTTAATTTGTGGATTATGTCCTGGGTATTCAAAGTTTCTAGGCTAATATCCACTTATCAGTGAGTGCATACCTTGATTGATCTTTTGAGACCGGGTTACCTCACTTAGTATGATGTTCTTCCGCTCCATCCATTTGTCTAAGAATTTCATGAATTCATTGTTTCTATTGGCTGAATAGTACTCTATAGTGTAAATGTACCACGTTTTTTGTATCCATTCCTCCGTTGAAGGACATCTAGGTTCTTTCCAGGTTCTGGCTACAACAAATAGGGCTGCTATGAACATAGTGAGCATGTGTCCTTATTGCATGCTGAAGAATCCTCTGGATATATGCCCAGGCGTGGTTTAGTAGGGTCCTCAGTAAATGCCATGCCCAGTTTTCTGAGGAACCGACAGACTGATTTCCAAAGTGGTTGCACCATCTTGCAATCCCACCAGAAGTGGAGCAGTGTTCCTCTTTCTCCACATCCTCGCCAACACCTGCTGTCTCCTGAGTTTTTGAACTTAGCCATTCTGACTGGTATGAGGTGAAATCTCAGGGTTGTTATGATTTGCATTTCCCTAATGATTAATGATGTTGAACATTTCTTAAGGTGTTTCTCAGCTATCCGAAGTTCTTCATGTGAAAATTCTTTGTTTAGCTCCATACCCCACTTTTTAATGGGGTTATTTGGTTCTCTGGGTTCTACTATCTTGAGTTCTTTGTATATATTACATATTAGCCCTCTGTCGGATTTAAGGTTGGTGAAGATACTTTCCTAGTCTGTTGGTTGATGTTTTGTCCTTTTGACGGTATTCTTTGCCTTACAGAAACTTTGTAGTTTTATGAGGTCCCATTTGTCAATTCTTGATCTTAGAGCATAAGCTATTGGTGTTCTATTCAGGAATTTTTCCCCTGTGCCCATGTCCTCCAGGGTCTTCCCCAGTTTCTCTTCGATTAGTTTCAGTGTGTCAGGTTTTATGTGTAGGTCCTTGATCCGTTTGGCGTTGAGCTTGGTACAAGGAGATAAGAATGGATCGATGTCCATTCTTCTGCATGCTGACCTCCAATTGAACCAGCACCATTTGTTGAAAAGACTATCTTTTTTCCACTGGATGCTTTCAGCTCCTTTGTCGAAGACCATGTGACCATAGGTGTGTTGGTTCATTTCTGGGTCTTCTATCCTATTCCATTGATGTGCTTTCATGATATTGTTCCATTACCATGCAGTTTTTATCACTATTGCTCTGTAGTAGAGTTTAAAATCTGAGATATTGAATCCCCCTGAAGTTCTTTTCCTGTTGAGAAAAGTTTTAGCTATCCTTGGTTTTGTGTTATTCCAGATGAATTTGAGAATTGCTCTTTCTAGCTCTATGAAGAACTGGGTTGGGATTTTTATGGGAATAGCATTGAATCTGTAGGTTGTCTTTGGCAAGATGGCCATTTTAACTATATTAATCCTACCAGTCTACGAGCATGGAAGGTTTTTCCATTTTCTGAGAACTTCTTCCATTTCCTTCTTCAGAGATCTGAAGTTCTTTTCATATAGGTCTTTCACTTGTTTGGTTAGAGTCACCCCTAGATACTTTATGCTGTTTGTAGCTATTGTGAAGGGGGTCATTTTCCTAATTTCTTTCTCAGTCTGCTTATCCTTTGAATATATAAAGGCTACTGATTTGATTGCTTTGATTTTGTAGCCAGCCAATTTGATGAAGTTGTTTTTCAGATGTAGGAGTTCTCTAGTAGAGTTTTTAGAGTCACTTAAATATACGATCATATCCTCTGCAAACAGTGATAGTTTGACGTCTTCCTTTCCAATTTGTATCCCTTTGATTTCCTTCTGTTGCTCAATTGCTCTAGCTATGATTTCAAGACTATATTGAAAAGATATGGAGAGAGGGGCAGCCTTGTCTAGTCCCTGTTTTTAGTGGGATTGCTTCAAATTTCTCCATTTAGTTTGATGTTGGCTACCGGTTTGCTGTATATTGCTTTTACTAAGTTTAGATATGGGCCTTGAATTCCTGTCCTTTCCAAGACTTTTAGCATGAAAGGATGCCGATTTTTATCAAATGCTTTTTCAGCATCTAATGAAATGTTCATGTGTTTTTTTTTTCTTTTAGTTTGTTTATGTAGTGGATAATATTTCGGGATTTCCTTATATTGAATCATCCCTGCATCCCTGGATGGAGACTACTTGATCATGGTGGATGATCGTTTTGATGCGTTCTTGGATTTGGTGGGCAAGAATTTTATTTAGTATTTTTGCATCAATATTCATAAGGGAAATTGGCCTGAAATTCCCTTTCTTAGTTGGATCTTTGTGTGGTTTTGGTATCAGCGTAATACTAGCTTGGTAGAAGGAATTGGGTAGGGTTCCTTCTGTATCTATTTGGTGGAATAGTTTGAAGAGTATTGGTGTTAAGTCTTCTTTGAAGGTCTGTTAGAATTCTGCACTGAAACCATCTGGTGCTGTGCTTTTTTTTTTATTGGAAGCCTATCTATGTCCCTTTCTATTTCTTTAGGAGTTATGGGTCTGTTTAGATGGTCTATTTGATACTGGTTTAATTTTGGTAATTGGTATCTGTCTAAGAAAATGTCCATTTCCTCCAGATTCTCCAGTTGTGTTGAGTACAGGTTTTTGTAGTAGGATCTGATTATTTTCTTAATTTCCTCTGTTTCTGTTGTAATATCTCCATTTTAATTTCTAGTTTTGTTAATTTGGATACTTTCTCTGTGCCCTTTGGTTAATCTGTCTAAGGGTTAATCTATCTTATTGATTTTTTCAAAGAACCAGCTTTTGGTCTTGTTGATTCTTTATATGGTTATCTTGGTTTCTACTTGATTAATTTCAGCCCTGATTTTGATGATTTGGGTCTTCTTCTCCTCCTGGGTGAATTAGCTTCTTCTTGTTCAAGGACTTTCAGTTGTTCTGTTAATCTTCTAGTGTAAGTTCTCTCGAATTTCTTTTTGGAGGCACTGAACGCTATGTATTTTTCACTTAGCACTGCTTTCATTTTGTCCCATAGATTTGTGTATGTTGTGCCTTCATTTTCATTAAATTCTAAGAAATCTTTGATTTCTTTATTTATTTCTTCCTTGACCAAGGTATCATTGAGTAGAGTATTGTTCAGTTTCCATGTATATGTGGTCTTTCTGTTGTTTGTACTGTTACTAAAGACCACTTTTACTCCATAGTGATCTGATAGGAGGCATGGGATTATTTCAATCTTCTTATATTTGTTGAGGTCTGTCTTGTGACCAACTGTATGATCTATTTTGGAGAAGGTACCATGAGGTGCTGAGAAAAAGGTATATTCTTTTGCTTTGGGATAAAAACTTCTATATCTGTTAACTCCAATTGTTTCAAACCTTCAATTCGTTTCATTGTCTCCCTGTTTAGTTTTCCTGATCGGTCCATTGGGGAAAGTGGAGTGTTGAGGTCACCCACAATTATTGTGTTAGGTGCAATGTGTACTTTGAGCTTTAGTAAAGATTCTTTTATGAATGTGGGTGCCCTTGTATTTGGGGCTTAGATGTTCAGGACTGAGAGTTTTGTTGGATTTTTCCTTTGACCAGCAAGTAGTGACCTTCCATGCCCCCTTTGATGACATTAGGTTGAAAGTCAATTTTATCTGAAATTAGAATGACAATGCCGGCTTGTTTTCTGGGACCATTTGCTTGTAGAATTGTCTTCTAGCCTTTTACTCTAAGGTAGTTTTTTGAGACATTGAGGTGTGTTTCCTGTATGCAGCAAAATGTAGGGTCCTGTTTACGTAACCAGTCTGTTAGTCCATATCTTTTTATTGGGGAATTGAGTCCATAGATGTTAAGAGATATCAAGTAGTAGTGGTTATTGCTGCCTATCTTTTTTGATTATAATTTTTTACGTGTATGTTTATCTTCATTAGGTTTGATGAAAGAAGCTAAATATCCTGCTCTTTCCAGGGTATAGTTCCCTCGTTGTAATGGTGTTTCCCCCTATTATCCTTTGTAGGGCTGGGTTTGTAGAAAGATATTGTGTAAATTTGGTTTTGTCATGGGATATCTTGGTTTCTCCATCTATAGTAATTGAGAGTTTCGCTGGGTATAATAGTCTCGGCTGGCATTTGTGTTCTCTTAGAGTCTTCATGAGCTCCACCAAGGATCTTCTAGCTTTAATGGTCTCTTGTCCCTTCACCCCACAGCATTTAGCTGTGACCCTCCTGGCTGGCAACCCCCACCCTTCCCCTGGCATTATCTCCAACCTATTCAAGCTGCGGCATTCCTGGCCTACAGCCTCCACCTTTCCCCATGTGTTATCTCCGGCCCTTGTTCCACTGGGAACAATACAGCCATTTTCACCTTAACTACCAAGGCTGCCTCAGCACAGCTCTGCTTGGAAACCAGCAGAAAACTGTGTGACTGAAAGCAGACAACCTGCCGAGAAGAGAAATCTGGTGTAATTCTGATAGGTCTTCCTTTATACGTTACTTGCCCTTTTTCTCTTACTGCCCTAAGTATTCTTTCTTTGTTTAGTACATTTGGGGTTTTGATTATCATGTGATGGGAGGTATTTCTGTTCTGGTCCAGTCTGTTTGGAGTTCTGTAGGCTTCTTTTATATTCATGGGCATCTCTCTCTTTAGTTTAGGGAAGTTTTCTTCCATAATTTTGTTGAAGATATTTGCTGGCCCTTTAAGTTGTAAAGGCCCACTCTCATCAATACCTATGATCCTTAGATTTGGTTTTTTTCATTGTGTACTGGATTTCCTGGATATTTTGGGTTACAAGCTTTTTGCATTTTGCATTTTCTTTAACTGTTGAATCCATGGTTTCTATGGTATCTTCGGCACCTGAGATTCTTTCTTCTATCTCTTGTATTCTGTTGTTGATATTTGCGTCTCTGGTCCCTGATTTCTTCCCAAGGATTTCTATCTCCAAAGTTGTCTCCCTTTGTGCTTTCTTGGTTGTTTCTTCTTCTGTTTTTTGATCCTGGAAAATTTTGCTCAGTTCTGTCATTTGCTTGTTGGTGTTTTCCTCTAATTTTTTAAGCGATTTTTGTGTTTCCTGTTTCATGACTTCTGCCTGTTGATCAAGGTTCTCCTGTATTTCTTTAAGTGATTTTTGCGTTTCCTCCTTATTGGCTTTTGTATTCTCCTGAATTATTTTTTAAATGATTTTTGTGTTTCCCTTGTAAGGGCTTCTAATTTTTGATCCATTTTCCCCTGAATTTAAGTATGTCCTTCATGTGTGTACCTTGATTATTTAACGTTTTAATAAATAGTGGCTATAGCACATAATTTAATTATTTGTGAAGCAAGAGAAATATTTAAGATAATAAATATGCAATCTAAATGTTTATATTTCTCTATCATAGAGGAGCTGTTTATAAATATATTTAATGCAATATTTATTGACTATATGCATATATTAAGAAAAATATATAGAGAGGCAAAGTTTAAAAAATTGTGTTCGAAATAATGATTATAAAATTTGTCTAAAAAGTTTTCTATGCAAAAGACCAACTATTAATATTCTTCAAAACCCCAATGTAATGGCTCTTTGGAATAAGGTATAAATATTGTTTTTTATTAAACATTTTTCTGATTCTATCTCATAATTTTGTATTAACATAGCAACAGAGCCATAATAGGGTGCTCAAATTTACTTGGAGGTAAAGAATATAAATTTACATTAGTGACCCTTTACCAAAGGACTTTGTGAAACAGCCAACAATTGAGTTTTTTGTAAAGTAAATTATCCCACATAAGTTAATTCTCTATGGGATTAGGACTTGCATTCCTCTTGAGACTACAAGACAGAGGTTTATGTTCTCTTGTGGCAAGCTTGAGGTGAGATCTTAACAAATTAACATTTTCTCAAAGCTTTTAAAATCATTTAAATTACATAATCTGTCTTTTTTTATTTAAGTTTTCTGTGCCACAGTTTGCTTAGGATGTAACTGATCCAATGGTCTTATTTTTACCTCCCTGAATGCCCCTAGATCTCACTCTGTTTCTGAGTAATTGCTCATAATAGGGAAATACTCTACCATTGAATTACACTACATGCCTATAACCCCATTCATCTTCTACAAGTATTGGACAGGCTGTATTATGTGAAATTACTGGGTTGGCAATCCTGATATTGGTCCTTTGGTATGGCTGATAAAATAATTTAAAGACTTTGAATATTTAGCTATGTTGCAGAGAATAGATAAGCTTTAGTCCCCATGGCCTAATAAAGACAGTTTAGTCTGTGAAATAATGATTTTAAAATATTGTATACTGAGGATGGCACTAGTAGAAGAAGCTAGTTCAATATATTCATCTGATAAGATTTACTAGAACAAACAATCACTATACAGAAGATTCCAAGTGAGTGACGCATGGGCAGTATAAGGCTATTAACAGGTACTAAGATGCAAAATGTGTTTTGGGCCTAGTACTATTGGTCTTAAGTTCTTTTTTATTTGTTGAATATTTGCTTGAATATTTGTTGAATATTTGGTTTTAGAATCAATGTAATTTTGGCTCATATATCAAGTTGGGCAGGGTTCCGTCTCCTTCTATTAAGTAGAATAGTTTGCTTAGTATTGGTATCAGGTCTATGTTGAAGTTCTGATAGAATTCAGCAAAGAAAAATCTGGTATTGTCTTTTTAGTTGGTACAGGGGCTTTCAGTGAGCACATCTGTTCCTTTAGAGGCTTTGGGACTGTTCAGACAGTCTGTCAGATCTTAATTTATATTTGCTATTCAGTATCTGGCTAGGAAATTGTTCATTTCATCCAGATTTTCCACTTTTATTGATATATGTATTTGTTGTCGGATCTGATGATTTTTTGTTTAATTTTTTTAGATTACCTCATTTTCTATTGTTCTTTATTTCTTTTCATTTCCTGTTGTGTTAATTTGGATGCTTACTTTGTGTCCTCGTGTTTGTAAACACAAGGGTTTTCTATCTTGCTGATTTAATCAAAGAATCTGCTCATGGTTTTGTTGGATTCTTGTCTAGGTATTTCTTCTTCTATTTGGTTGGCTTCAGCCCTGAGTTGAAAGATTTCCTTCCTTCTACTCTTCTTTTTTGTATTAGTTTCTGTTTTAAATTTTTCTGGTATATGGTTAAGCTGGTAATATGTGCTCTCTCCAGCTTCATCTTCGAGTCAATCAGAGCTATGAATTTTGGTCTTAGCACAGCTCTCTTTGTGTCACATAATTTTGGGTATGTTGAGCCTCCATTTTAATTACATCCACAATAGTCTTTGATTTCTATCCTTATTTCCTTCTTGAACAATGTCTCATTAAGTAGAGAATTGTTTAGTTTACAGGTATAATTTGTTTTCAATCGTTTTTTTTTTTTTTTTTTTTTTTTTTTTTTTTTTTTTTTTTGTTGCTATTGAAGATCACACTTATTCCATAGTGATCTCATAGAATGTATGGAATTATTTCAATCAACTTATATCTGTTGATGTCTGTTTTTTGACCATTTATTTGTAGACTTTTGAGATGGTATCATGGTGTGCTGAGAAAATGTTATATTCTTTTATTTAGAATGAAATGTTCTATAGATATCTATTAAATGCCTTTGGAAAAAAAACTGCTGTTATTTTCATTGTGCTTCTGTACAGTTTATGTTTCTGTGACCTGTCCTTTAACGAGAGTCAGTTGTTGAAGTCAGGCACAATTACTGCCTGAGGTGCAATGCATGCTTTGACCTCCAGTAAAGTTTCTTTCATTAATGATAATGCCTTTGCATTTGGAGCACAGCTGATCAGAAGTGAAAGTTCTTCATGCTATAATTTTTCTTTGGTGTTTACAAAGTGGCCCTCCATGCCTTTTTTTATGACTTTTGGTTGCCAGTCTATTTTACTGTTACTTGGTATGTATAATCAATCATGATTCAGGGGACTACTTTTTTGGAAAATTGTTTAACAACCTTTAACTCTGTGGTAGAATTTGTCTTTGACTCTGAGATGCAGTCCTTAAATGCTGCAAAATGTTGTGTCCTGCTTACATATTCAGTCTGTTAGTCTATGTCTTTTATTTGAGAGTAAAGTGCGGCATTACGGCTGTGAGATATGGAGGAATAGTGATTGTTGCTTCCTGTTATTTTTGATAAAATTATTATATCTGTGTAATTATATTTTTCTTTTGGGTTTGATAATGGAGGCTTAATTTATTGCTTTGTAGAGTGTGTGGTATCCCTCTTTTGGTTGATGTTTTCCAATGATTATGCTCTGAAGTGTTGGATTTGTGGATAAATGTTTATTATTTATTTTTATTTTTAATTTTATAGAATGCTTCACTGAGCCACTGACAAACACTTCACACTTATACCATCAGTCCAGGTCAGTAGTGACAGTTTAGCAAATTATCAGCTGTTGTAACTTTACCTATCACAGACGCCTAGGAAGCAGCAACATACAAATTAGCAGGAGGAATTTGGAGGCGCGGCAAGACAAATTTTCAGCTGTGCCTCTTTCTGCAAATGGAAGATCAGTGACGATATGTTTCAAAGATTCTTTGCAAAGCTAGCAATATAATGAACCCTATCTAAGATTTCGTGAGTATCCCTTGAAATTATATTCTCCTTCAAAATATCACTAGTCTGGAACAGGTTTTGTCTTATCATATGTCTTGCTTCACATTGTGATACTGACTGAAATGAGATTGTTTAAAATAACCTAACATTTCAATAGCAGAAATAATTGGGACATACACCTGGAGAATATTTTGCTATGTTTTTCAACATTTTATTACTCAAAATAGACTTAAACTATTCAATGTTAGGTAGAGAATTCAAGAATATCATTAGCAAAAATCTTTCTTCGCATGTTTTATTTAGCCTAAGTAAATTATTTCTCATTTGTTTCTTCATTTGTTTTCCCCAGCAAAACTTTTTACACAACCGAATTTCTAAAGTAATCTCAATTTTCCACCTCATATTTTCAAAGTTAACATGCTCAATAGCACCTCTTTTACTAATACTTTTTATTCATTGTCATTTTCTTCTTCACACAGTTGTTTTGAAAGATTAGAATAGAAATAAAATAAACTTTATGACTGGACACATGATCATTTCTGCAACTTACATTTATTCAAACACCCAGTGATATTATTTGTAGTAATTTTCAAAGGGCTGTAAATAATATATATTTACAAATTTATACATAATTACAAAATATTGAAGTGTACACTCTTTCTCATTTTCTAAAATTTAATAATGCTGTACATGAAATATTCCAAAAGAATAAATATGTTTTGCAGATTTATGAGGAATTTCAATATGCTAGTGATTACAAAATAAATATGATGAAATTAAAAAATATATACTTCTTTACTCCCAATGAAATTTATTATTTAGTATAAATATGTTATTTGTAAATAAAGACAAGAATTTTATGAAATTTCTGGAAAACAGTTGAGATTCTCACACCACATTTACTACTAAGTGAATCAGAAACAGACCTACCTCTACCATATCAGCATGGCACAGCATATTCGTGATGTTGCCAAATGATTTTTAAAAGAAAATTCAAAATATTGTATGTCTGCTATTTGTCTAGATTTTAACATTTGAATTCCTATTGTGGACAAGTATTATTTTATAGTTGTATTGATTCAGAAATGAAAATACACGGAAGGATATCTTTTTTTGTGAGACCATTAATCATTTGGAGTGTTCTTTTCTCATCCTGTTAGTTTGACTGAAAATATTAGTGATGAAATATATTTGACATTGTGTTCATTATAATTTAAGATACCTGTAGTATATGTGGAAAAGTATTTTGCAATTGCTTGTAGTATATACAAAAGTAAAAATAAATTAGCTCAGCATTTTTGATGTATGTATATTCCTTTATAATGCAATGAATACATGTCCTTTACATACTTCACTTATTTTTAATTTTGAGGTTAATTTTAGATGTGATTCCAAGCTCCTGAGCTAACATCCATTTGCCATTGAGTGTGTTCTTTTGTGATTGGGATACCACACTCAGGATCGTATTTTCCATTTCTATCCATTTGCTGGAAAATTTCAGGAATTCATTCTTTTAAATAGCTGAATGGTGCTCCATTGTATATAGATATATTTGCAATAGTTTCTGTATCCATTCCTCTGTTGGGGGACTTCTGGGTTCTTTCCGGCTTCTGGCTGTTATAAACTCGACTGTTATGAACATAATGGAGCATGTGTCCTTATTACATGCTGGGGAATATTCCGGTTACATGCCCAGAGCTTGTATAGCAGGGTCCTCTGGTAGAATCATGTCCAGGTTTTTGATGAGCTTTCAGATTGATTTTTCAGAGTTATTGTACCAATTTGCGACGCACAAGCTTTTGAGAAGTATTCCTCTTTTTAGACATCTTAGTCAGCAACTCTTTTCTACTGAATTTTTGATGTTAGTCATTCTGAACTATGGGATGTGAAATTTCAAGGTTGTTTTGATTTGCATTTCCCTGATGACTAAGATTGTTGAACATTTCTTTGGCTGCTTCTCACCCATTTTATATCCCTCAGATGTAAATTCTTTTGTTAGCTCTGTAACCTGTTTTAAATAAGGATATTTCGCTCTCTGGAGTCTTATATCCTGGATATTTCCTTTTGTCTGTCATATGGTTGGTAAAGAGCTTTTCCCAACTTGTTGGTTTGCATTTAGTCAAATTGTCAAGGTCCTTTGCTTTACAGTATCTTTCTATTGTATGAAATGTCATTTGTCAATTCTAGATCTATAAGAATAAATCATGTGTGTTCTGTTAGGGAAAATTCCCTCTGTGTCCATGAGCTCCAGGCTCTTTCCTAGTTTCTTTTCTATTAATTTAAATATGTCTGGTTTATGTGTATGTCCATAATCCACATGGACCTGAGTTCAGTACAATAAGATAATGGATCTATTCACATTCTTCTGCATACTGACCTCCACTTGAACCAGCACTGTTTGTTTAAAAGGCTATCTTTTATTCACTGCATGGGTTTTGCTCTTTGTCATATATAAAGTTACCATAGGTGTGTGGGTTCATTGCTTGGTCATAAGTTCTGTTCCATTGCTCTACCTACATGCCACTGTACTATTATGATTCAGTATTCAACACTATCACTTTTTAGTATCACCTGAGGTGCAGGATACTGATTCCCCTGGAAGTAATTTTACTGATGAAAATAGTTTGACATGTACTGGAATTGCTGTTATTCCAGTAGAATTTAGGAACTGCTTTTCTAACTTTGGAAGAATTTAGATATGATTTTAATTGGGATTGCTTTAAATCTGTAGATTGCTTTTAGCAATATGGCCGTTTTTAGTATATCAATCCTGCCAATCCAAGTGCATAGGAGATTTTTCCATATCTGAGGTTTCGTCAATTTCTTTATTCAACAACCCAAAGTAACTGTCATATAGATCATTCACTGTTTTCATTAGAGTCAAACCAAGATACTTTATATTATTTGTGCCTTTCACAAAGGGTGTCATTTCCCTAATTTTTTTGCAGCCTGTTTTTTCATTGAGTATAGGAAGGCTAATGATTTGCTTGAGTTGATTTTATATCCAGCCACATTGCTAATGTTGTTTATCAGTTGTATGTGTTTTCTGGTGAAGTTTTATGGGTCCATAGTCCATTATGTATACCCTCTCACCATCTGAAAATAATAATAATTACAATACATGATTTATTCCATAGTAATCTGATAGGAGGCCTGAAATGATTTCTATCATCTTACATCATTTGAGGTCTGTTCTGTGAGCAATTATAAACTCTATTTTTGAGAACGTTTCATGATGCGCTGAGGAGAAGGTATATTGTTTTGATTTAGGATAAAATATTCCATAACTATCTATTAACTCCATTTGGTACAAAACGTCAGTTAATTTTACTGTGTTTCTGAAAAATTTGTTTCTCTGATCTATCCATTGAGGAGCGACAGGTGTTGAAGCCATCCACAATTACTGTGTGAGGTTCAATGCATGCCTTGACTTTCATAGATGTGGGTGCTCTTGCTTTCAAAGCATACAAGCTCATAATTGAAAGTATTTCATGGTAGATATTTCCTTTGATGGGTATGAAGTGTTCTTTTGTATATTTTTTGATGACTTTTGGAGACAGTCTGTTTTACTGGATATTGAAATGCCAAATCCATCTTGTTTCCAAGAAACACTTGTTTGAAAATTTGTTTTCCAAATTTTTACTCTGTTGTAGAGATTTTCTTTGACACTGAGATTCATTTACTCTATGGAGGAAAATGTTGGGTCCTGTATATATATCCAGTCTGTTAGTCTATATCTTTTATTGGGACATCGAGTGCCTGGATGCGTTAAAATGTTAAGGACTAGGGATTGTGGCTTCCTGTTATTTTTCCTGTAATTTTTAAATTTGTGAATTTAATAATCTTCTTTTGGATTTATTATTAGAGGAGCAACATATTGCCTTTTCTAGGATGTGGTTTCCATCTTTTTGTTGTTTTCCATTAATTATGATTTGAAATGCCAGATAGTAGAAACATGTTTAGTTATTTCTTATTTTTATAGAATGCTTACCTAATCTATTCCCATCAGTCTAGATCAGTAGAATCAGGAAACAATTAAGAGTTAGCAGTTTTTACCATACAAAGCATAGATGTCCAGGATACAGCCAACATACAAGTTAGCAGGAGGAATTTGGATTAATAGCAGGACAAGATTTCACCTGTGCCTTTCTCTGCAAAGAGAAGATCAGTGATGATATCATCCAAACAATCATTGCAAAGCAAGCTCTATAAAGAACTCCATCTAAGCCTTAGTGTGTATGAATTGAAAATATAATCTTTCAAAAATAACACTGTTTTTGCCTTATCACATGTCTTACCTCACCTTAAGATCCTGACTGAGATGAGATTGTTGAAACTCTCCCACTATATACTACAGCAGAAAGAACTGGGCCATACACCCAGAGAATGTTTTACTTAATTTCTCATTATTTTATTCCTCCAAATGGATGTAAACTATTCAATGCTAGATGGACCAGTACAAGAATGCCATTAGAAAGGAGTCTTTCTTCCCCTGCTTTATTTAGCCTACATAATTATTTCTTATTTGTTCCTTCATTTGTTTCCCCCAGCAAAACTCTTTCCATATTAACTTATATTCTTGAGAAATTTTTATATTTCCACTTTAGAAAATCAAAAATAAAAATGCTCCATAGTACAAATTTTAGTAATACTTTTTCTTCATTGTCTTTGTCTTCTTCACAGATTAGTAATTGAAAGATTTGTAATTGTAAAAAGAAAAAAACAACACAGGACTGGACACCTCTTCAGGTTTGCAAATCACTTATATTTATTCAAAACATCAATGATAATATTTTTATTAATTTCTCAAACAACTGTAATAAAATATTTTATCAAAGTTTTTATATAATTAAGAAAAACTGAAGAGTGCACTCCTTGATTTTTTGGACAATTTAATTATTCTGTACTTGAAATATTCCAAAAGAATTAATATTTTGGCAGGCATATGAGAACATTTAATCCTTAATTGAAATGAATTATTTTTGGTAGTAAAAAATAAATATCATAAAATTAAAAATTGCACTCCCTTACTCCCAAGTAAATGTAATTTCTTAAATAGTAGAAATATAGTGTAACAATTAATGTATTGTCAATTTGAGTGACCATTAATCATTGTGTGTATACAATTCTCATCCTCTTTGTTTGTTTCTAGTATCTCCAGAAAATATTAGTCATAAAATATATTTTACTTTCTATTTATTATACGATATCTGTTGTCTATGTTGAAAAGTATTTTAAAATTGGTGACATTATTTACAAATATAAAAATATATTACCTCAGCTAATTTGGCCTATATATGTCCTTTATTATGCAATGAAAAAATATGTTCAACCCATTTTCACTGACTCTGTTCTAAACCTGTGCGCATATTTATCAATTTAAAATTCCAAATCATCTAAGAACAATTGCTTAATATAAAGAATAATTTCATACAACATAATCATTGCACAAATCTATTAAATACACATTATTAAATCATGATTTGCAACACCTCCATCCTGAAAACATTCGTAGATTTTGCTTCAAATCAGAATTTTTATCTAGGTTGTTATCACTAATTGACATTTTCTTAAGTTGCAGATGGAAAGAGTGGTGGTCAGATACTTGATTTTTATAAATTTCCCTTCTTTGTTCAATTTTGCTGGCTATAAACATCTGAAAACACTCTATAAATAATAGCATTTCATCTAGGCAAGGGAAGTGATGATAATAAATACCGTGTTTAAACTAAAGCCATTTAATAAATCGAGAGGTGGAATACATGAAGAGAAATTGGAACTACTAATTCAATTGAGTTTAATATAAACATCTGTGTGAAATAAATGCTTTATTTTAAAAAAGCTTGTTGTTCAATATCATTTCTCCATACCTGTTTTAATTTCTCCACATATTAATGTAATCTTCAACATCTGTGGTCTCACTAAATTATCTTCAATTTTTAACATGTCTTTCTGAGACAAACCCCCACCAAAAACAAACAAACAAACAAACAAACAAACAAAAACCCGCAGAGATTCAAAGAAGAATGAATATGGCCAACAAGGTAAGAGAGCAGACCAGTATTCTTTTCCTGTCGAACATAATAGTTACATCCTGAGATTCCATTTAGGAAACAAATTTCATAAGGCCAGAGGAATAAAAATGTTGATAGACCATATTAATGTTTTTCACAGGAAATTGAGTCTAGGTGTTTGACCAAATTTCTTAACCGTATTTTTTTTTAAAGCCCATTATTTTTTGCCATGAAAGGAATACTAAAAAAGACAGAACAAAAATACCCTGCCCCTTCTGGGTATCCTTCACATAAACAGTCCCCCAAAGCAGACACTATTGTGAATGTCAGCACTTGTTAACATGAGTATGATAGAACTGTGTATTGCCACCACAAATACAGAGGTGGGTGCTCTCCACCACCTATTGAACTGAGGACAAGTTCCCCAATAGTGGAGAAGGAGATTAAGTAGCTTGTACCACATAGGATGAACAAGTAGTGAAACTATGAGGTAACCCCAGGTCTTTCAGGGACTAAGCCAATTACCTTTGAGTTCACAAGGTTGGTTCCTTGTTTCCAGCTGCATATATAGTAGAGAATGGATTTCTTGGACAACAAAGGAAAAAAGGAACATTGGTCCTATGAAGCCTCAGTGACCACTTATAGGGGAATGTTGGGATAGGTAAGTAGGATTTGTTCCTTTGGTGATCATTTGGGAGGCAGAGAAGGGATCAGGTGTTATCAGAGGGATATCCAGGAAATGGGATAATATTTGAAATGTAAATAAAGACTATATCTAATTATAAATAAAAGGTTAGCAATAATCTCAAAATTATATATGCATAAAAAGACCCATATTGTTTCTCTTTTCTCATTTGCATAACATATTGACTTGTCTCAAAATAAGATTGAGTCCATTCATCTTGTTGTCTAGAAAAATGTTTTCTGTTACCACCAAGAATACAAGAAAAATGTTATTTGTTACGTGGATTGAATTCACAAAAATTGTATATAAATAATGCCTCACATTTTTGTTTTAAACTGATTTTTTTCTGATTTCTAAACTAGTGGTGAAATATTAATTATCAATGTATTCAAAAGGGAAAGTTGAAATGGAATATTGCAGCAGAAGTATATAAGAATAAGGAAATTTTATAATGGCTGATAATTGACTTTATTCACCTGAGGACTGATATAAATTCTCATCCCGTTGTTCTTTTATTTTAGTTTTGTTTGAATTAGAATGCAATCATTACTCTTTGTACCATTTATCCCTATCATACACACTCTCTCACTAAACAAAATAATCAAAATGTAAGTTTTCATTTGTGATTTTGAGATAAAAAATTTGTGAGAAGGAATACAAGACATTGTTTCATATCCCTAAATATATAATATATTTGGTTGGAAGTCTTTAAACAAAAGGAAGTCATAAAGTATCTTAATGTTACAGTTTGAAAGCAAGGTAATTAAGTATTAAATGTATCTCAAATAGGATTTAATTTTGGAGAGTGTACACAACTAATAATATACATTAGACACTTAAAATTAGTATTGCAAAAGCAAAATCTAATGATCTGTAACGTGTTAGGGATTTCATGTTAAGTATTCATTCACCTTTACATTCAGAGAATAGATTTTATTGGAAAAAAATAAATTTTAGTTTTGATTAAACTACACAGCTAAACTTTGATTCTTACTATTTCCAATCAACCAACTCATCAGTCATTCTTATTTCTATTTTATTATTTTCAAATTAATAGTTAGAATTTTTATAATTTTAATAATATTAAAAGTTAAATACCTTCACAAATTTACCTCTTCCCTGACTCTGTATTTTCTGATATTCCTTCTGTACAACATTCACTATATTAACATTATTTTCCTTTTTTTTGTTTATAACACATAATAATGGATATTATAATTAATTCTGAATTCAATGAAACAGATTTTTATAATGTATTATTTGCTAACTCTTAATTTTATCATGAATCACACAAAACTGGATTAGGCCATATTCCCTGTTTCCATTTAAAATGAGAATGCTATATAATTAAATTTCCTTATTTTTGTTGAAGACAAGGCTGTAGTAAAAATGTAGTCATGAATATCCATATCATGAATGTTTCTGGGATCTACTATGATGTGAAATAACTTAAAGTATTGAGAGTTGACATTTATTATTAAATTTTTGAGCCTTCTAGGAAGTGTGCAAAAATATTAAATGATGATGTGAATGTTTATTAAATATATATTTGTATCAAAAATGTTTTCATCTATTCCCAGTATTTCTTACAACCTCCCTTCTTCATTGTTCTGTGAGAGGCTAATCCCAAGCAAATCTACTTCGCATCTTCGTTCCCTAAATCATAGAGTTTCTACTAGATTGACTTACAAGGCAGTGCACTTCACCCTAATTTCCCTGGGGTGTTAGATCGGCAACTGTAAGAATGTTTCAGGTTTAGACTTTGTGAAATCCCAGGGATCAAGGATACTTGAAGCTTAACCTCTTTCCCTCACTCTTACATAATATTTCATGACCTCAGTCCGATGTCTGGTAACAAATAAGTACATTTGTCTTTGTTTTCTACTGGTACAGCCATTTAGAAGAAAGTCCTCTTAGTCTCCAAACTGCAAGCACCACATAGTAATAATAATAGTGCCAGGGTTCACTTCATCCACATGGGATGGAAACAAAGTTAGGTCAGATGTTATTTTGCTTTTCCTTAAATCTCGGATTAATTTTTTCTCCTGCAATACTTTAAGAGATGAGGAAATCTGGGTCAAAAATATTGAAGCCAGGAATATAATCCCATCCATCTACTGGGGCTGGGGGATTTAAAAATATACCTGAGGAGTAATCTCCAGGTTCCATCTCACCATGGATGATAATTAAATATATGTTTTTGTATGTTGTTTTGCATAAAATATCATGAAATTCTCTTCAAAATAAGAATGCTAATAATCATAAACATGTCACATAAATAACCCAAAATTACATATGAGGAAAAGAGAACATTCACACCTATTGTGTCTTAGAAATGTCTTCCATCACACACCTCTATGTATTTCTGGATGCCTCCCAGCCATTACACCTTCATTGAAGTTTAAATTAATCAGGGGCACATTCCATTCATTTTCCAGAACCCCTCATCTTCTATTTTTAAACATCCCTAATCTAGCACCTGCCATTTCCCCTACTCTACAGCATCCTACAAAGGTTTCCCCATTTCTCTCCCTCATGTGATTGCTGTGTTCCTGTTTTAAAGTGAGACTAAAGCCTCCTCATTTGTACCATACTTCTTGATACACTAATTACGGCTTTTGGGTTGTCACTACTAATCTGTACTTTTTCTATCCATTTATTAGTTAACACATGCCCTGCCAGTCTGGGTCTGGGTTTGCTTACTCAGTATGATATTTGATGTAAAATTACATAGAGGTCTGGAAAGTATGTAAAAGCTTTTTTTTTAAATTTAAAGAATATCGTTTCTTTATATCAATATTCTCTCCACTATATTTAATATAAGCCATTGTGACAGATGTTAGGTGGAATCACAGGGTGATTCCTCTTTTAATTTCTCAAAGGAATAATGATGATGTAAATTTTTGTACATTTTCCTGGCCATTCGATGTTGTATATTTCTTATATATTTTACTGACCATTAGATGTTGTATATTAATGTACATGTTTCCTGGCCATTTCATTGTCCTCTATTGCGAACTCTCTTTACATTTTTTTATCCATGTTTTTCTTTGGATAAATTTGTTTCTGAGAGTTTAATTCCTTCCAATTTGTAAAGATTTTTGATATTATCCCACTATTAGATGTAGATTTAGTGAACATATTTTCAAAATATACATATAGTTTCTGAGTACTATGGACATGATAACTAGCCTTATAAAAGCATTTCAGGTTGTTTTCCTCCCATTTATATGATGCTCATCCTACCTGAAACAAAACTGTTCTACTAAAGAAAGGTGCCCCTGTGCCTATGTGTTTAAGACTTCTCCATTTTCTTTTTTATTCAATTTGAAGTATCATGTTTTCATCATATATAATCTCATTTAATTTTGCTCTAGAGAATGTCAAATTTCTTGCCGTAACTCAACAGGTTAGTATTTGTCAGTTTCTTGTTTTAAATTCTTTTACAAAGAAATGCCTCTTCATACATATCACATTTCAATTTTCCATCTATGATACTTTTATATTAACTAATTATAAATCCTTCTAATTTCTTATGTACCATAGGAAAACATGCAATAATTATGATGAGTTCTCACTGCAAAAGTTTGAAAGGCACTCCTTAGCCATGTGCTGTGTAAGGATTTTCTTTTGTTATTATTATTTATTTGACTATCTATAAGCACTTGCATTCATTTTTCTTTACATTTTTAATCCTTTTAACAATCTTCACAAAAAATAATAAATATTTAGGACAGACTTCCATCAATATCTGTTTTGTTTTATTATATTATAGGAATAAGCAAGTTTTTTCTGAAAAGATAAAATTTCTCTGGTGTCACTTTGATATGTGACGTTTTGTTTGTTTGTTTGTATGTCATTTTAACTATCTTCCCCTAAAATAATAGAGAAATATTTAGGACAGACTTCTTTCAATATTTGTTTTGTTCTATTATATCCAAAATATGAGCAAGTTCTTTATGGAAAGACCAAATTTCTCTTGTGCAATTTCGGTATTTGAGTTTTTGTATGTTTGTTTCTTTGTATGTCATTTCAACAATCTTCACCTAAAATCATAAAGAAATATTTAGGACAGAATTTCCTCAATATTTGCTTTGTTTTATTATAACCAATACATAAGCAAGTTCTTTCTGGAAAGACAAAATTTATCGTTGTGTCAATTATCTGTTCTCTCTCTCTCTCTCTCTCTCTCTCTATCTATCTATCTATCTATCTATCTCTATCTCTATCTCTATCTCTATCTCTATCTCTATCTCTATCTCTATCTCTATCTCTATCTCTATCTCTATCTCTATCTCTATCTCTATCTCTCTCTATCTCTATCTCTATCTCTATCTCTATCTCTATCTCTATCTCTTTTGTTTTCTTGTCACTTTGTGTGTTTGTTTCTGTATGGGAGACAGGTTTTCTCTGTGTAGCCCTTTTTGTCCTGGAACAAATTGTGTAGAAGAGACTTGCCTTGAACTCAGAAATCCTTCTGCCTCTACCTCCCAATTGCTGGGAAAAAGGCATGTGCCACCAATACCCTGCCTGTCATTTGTATGAAATCTAGTACTGTGCATGGTAAAATGGTACTGATTTAGATACTTTTATCATATGTAACTGAAAAGCACAAATTAAATTATTTTTCTACATGAGTCTTATAAATTGCTATTTTAGTAAAATTGAGATGTTTATTCTATACTTTGGTTTTCAAAGTCCATGATATATGCTATATGACATGACTTTAATCTCAGAATTGGGGTGATATGGTATTAATTTGTATAGTCATTTACATTCCTTACTGTGACAACTTATAAATCTAGGTAAATGAAAACAAGACACTCAATTCATATAATTATTCAGTTTTAATTTATGTAGTTTATATCACAGTGTATTAAAAGTTGCCAAACTATTCCTTATCTGTTGTAATAGAGTTATAATTTAACATTTTTTGAAATTGTCATTCAAATTCAACACAGATATATTTATGATTTAGCCAGTAATCATTTATTTCAGGTTTTACTATTTCAGAAGATTCAACATTACAATTTCAATAGATATGTTTATATCTTTGAGTATTTTAAGTGTTACCTGCACACATAAAAGTGCAGTCATGAGAAAGAGGAAATATTTTCAACATAAATTCCAAATCATACTTCTGTGTTCAGGGAGGTAAGGGGCTTTCCAGAGAATAAATGAATATTTACTGTTCGAGTGTATATAACCAATGAAAGCATATTGCAAAAGAAACAAATCTTTAGAAAGGAGAAAAGACTTGTGTAATTTTATTCCAATTTAAAATTTAAAATAAGAGTATTTTTTCATATGAATTCCTATAAGGTTATTTTACCTTCCATTATCATTCATAAATACTGTTCACAACACTTTTTTGTCTTCTTAGTAAACAATAGGCAATTAAAGTGAAATGCTAAAAGAAAAGTAAAAACAAACAGCATAAAAACACTTAAACACAGAACTTCCATAAAATATTGGGAGCCATTATATTGAAAATACAATTGGAGCAATAAGATCAATGGCATTAATTTAATAAGAGAAAAATAGAGATAGGACCTTTTACATGACAGAATTAAATTACCGACAATATGATTATCTTAAGGTAATGTTGAAACATTCCCTTTGATTTGTTATACCAAGTGAAATTTATGTTTGTGTCATGTTTGTACACTAAAGTATCAGTATTATTTTTCAACTTATATTAAGGAATTGTTTCCTGAAATTCGAAAGTAAAAGAACACAATCTCTCATTTTCCATATAAATAAAAATATAAGTGTATATCACATCTCTCTCTTACACAGCATGAAATATGCAGTGTGATTCATAAAGAGGCATTTTGAAACACTTCAAAAGTTTTTTTTTCTCTTTACAAAGTCACAAATCCTTCCTATGCTGGCCTACTTACTAAATAAAAAAAGGATAATTGTACATCTAGGAAAAATAGTTAAACTAAATAAAAGGAAAATTTCATGATTATATATGCTGTATCATTTCATATTCCCAATGAAAAAAAAGTAGCATACTTGCCTTCCACTCTCATATCTCTTCGCTATATAATTCTGAATTTTGAATTAGAAGATAGCAATCACCAAACAAATTAGCATGTTTCTACTTCTATTAGAAATTGCCAGAAACTGGAAAGAAACCATATGTCCCTCAACAGAAGAATGTATAAAGATAATGTGGTATATTTACACAATGGAGTACTTCTCAGCAATTAAATACAATGAATTCATTAATTTATTTTATCAAATGGTGGGACCTGGAAATATCATTCTAATTGAATAACCCAATCACAAAAGAATACACATGGAATGTAATTACTGATAAGTGGCTATTAACCCAGAAGCTCTGAATGCTAAAGACACAATTAACATATCAAATGATTCCCAAAAAGAAGGAAAGAGAAGGTACTGATCCTGGAAAGGTTTGATGCAGTATAGTAGGGGAATACCAGGACACAGGAAAGAAAAATGTGAGTAGATGATTGGGGAATGGATCAAGGGAATGGGGATTATGGGAATTATCAGGAGGAGGGAACTGGGAAAGGGGAAATCATTTGAAATGTAAACAAAGAATAAAGAAAAATTTAAAAAGGAAAATGGATATAAAATTAGTTTAAAATGCTGAGTTATAATATATTTAGATTGGTACATAATGTCATCAATTTCATCATATTAATCCTCATTTGCTACAGGTATGTTTTATCATAATATACAAGTTGACAAATATATCACATCATTGACTTTCTGAAAGATTAAATGGAAACAATCAAACATATAGGATGGCAAATCATCACTGTCAATGATTAATGGTCAAATAAAGAGAGAATTCCTAAAAATTGTCCTAATTGCAGAGTCTATACATCCATACACTGATCCATGACAAGAATGAGAATGGAAAGTACCAAAGCAACTCTATTACCAACTGTAGATTATTGAGCTTCAGCTTCTAAAAAGCACTTTGAGACACCACCAATATGCTACCCCAGGATTAGTTTGATGCTATGGATATTGATCTGGTTTGTTTATAATTGTTTATAAGTAAATGTAAATGCATGAAAACCTTGAATCACCTTTTTCAGCAGTTTCATAATGTTCAGTTTTTTTCACATTTGTAATATTTATTAAATTGTATTTTCATTGTGATATGGGAATCAAATATCAATTTTATAAAATTAATTTTTATTCACTACCATTGTTAATTTCTTTTTAATAATTTAACATGCAAATATGTCTAGAAAACTATTCAGTGTTTTGGAAGATTCAGTTGGAACTTTTGTTGAGGTACAAAATATCAATGACACCACCAATATGGTGTCTCTTCAATTATTAATTCTATAAAAAATTTGGATAAAAAATATTATGTACAGCAATTTGAAAAATTAAGCTATATAATCTCATTGGATGTTTTCACTATGTATAATAATTTTGTAGATCTGATCACGTGTCCAGTCCTAGTGTATATTTTGATAGTCGTCTTATCTTTCAGTTACATATCTGTGAAGAAGAAAAATAGGATGTTTAATAGGAACAAACAAACTTGTACTGTAGAGTATCCATATTTTATAAACGTGCAGTTTTATATTAAAGGTTCTTTAGAAAATCAGTTGGACTAGAAGGTGTTTTGCTGGAACAAACACATGAAGATACAGAGAAGTGATGTTAGCACATGATGATGGAGAGGGGAAGTGATATTAGGTTAAAGGACGAAGGTAAGGGAGGATTCTTAGCTTATAATTGTTCCACTTTACATTGAACAGTTGACATGCATTTGTATGGATACCATAACCAGAAATACATTAAGAATATTTCTGGAGATGTGTCAAATTTTTTCTGTTTCAGCATATGATGGGTGCTTGGCAGCAATGTCATATCGGTCCCGTACACATGCTGAGGTCAGACCTGTTTTGATGAAAACCTGTGGAGTACACTTGATATTTGGTGGGAGAATTAAAACACTTCAAAGTTTACTCACTAAACCTTAGATAGCATTGCTTATATAGAAAGCTGTGCAAACATTACAATCCTCATATCTTCACTAATTTTCACTTTGCAGAGAGAAGCTCAGCTGAGATTATCTATAGGTGTTCTTGCTAATTCCTCAATCTAAACTATACTGAGGCTGAGACCTGGCAGTATCTTCTAGGTTGTGCTACGAAAGATGATTCTTGTTTGTTATTCTGAGTACTGATTTACACTGCTGATATATGAGTGAAGTGTTTGTGAGTGGATCAGTGATCAATTATATATATATATATAACATTTTTAAACAGGTCCACTTTCTTTAACATTCTTACAAGATTTTGGGAGAATTGAAAGGAGTTTAACATAAAAAAACATAAATAATCTAGGTTATAAAATTTTTAAGTTATAAAATTGAATACTGTTCAACCTAAAATAATTATTTTATATTCTACTTTTTAAATATTTTGAAAATATCTTTCATAATTTTAATGTTTATAGAAGAGAAATGAGTTTTCTAAGGAAAGCATTTTTTTTTTATTTCATGTGAGGAAATTCAGACATATTGAAGACCGTATATGCCATGGAAGACAATGCAATGTTTGCCTTACAGGTTTATTTTGAATATTTATTTTCAAAATTTCTGAAATTTTAATAAGACTTACTTAGTTGCTAATGAAGAAAAAGCTTTGGAGAAATTCTGCATATAAGTAGGTTCAAATTTTTTTTATTATTTTTATTGATTATAAGAAATTAGCCATAACCTTCTCTAATAGTTAAGAAAACTTTAGTCAATTTATGTTGTCAAACATATTTTTTTACAAATTACAAATTGTAAAATATAAAATCATTAACTCACATACATATATTCAATATTTTCAAATCATATTAATGTGACATTCTCCTTAGGTCCATTAGATGTTTTTTCACCTCTTCCTTATAATATCATTTCATCCTTTATAATTATTTATTTAATGTTTCTGAGATATAAATATATTTAATTTATACTTATGTATTTCAATATATATTTAAATTTATATATAATATATATACATTACATTTAACTATACTTTATATATACAAATATGCATATATGAATACATTATATAATGTATATTTATATATGTTTATATATATGCTCAAATGTGTTAAGACGTTTCAGTGTAGTTTTAGATGCCCTGTACTACACTGATTTAATTTCATGTTGTCACAATAAATATAAGAACGCTGTCATTCATCAAACTATGTGATTTCCACAACTCAGTACACTCCTACCAATTATTGCCATTTCAAATTACATAAAAAATTTAGAGCATATCTTATTGTCGATTGTGATTTGAATAGTTATTCTACTATAAATATAGAAATTTGGAACTTATTTCAAAAATTCATGTGTGCATTAACAGTGATTAATACAAATAGCAAAATTTCACAGAAAAGTTTTCAATCTAATGCTCTCTACAATCTTGCCAGTCTTAATGAGTTGTGGTTTCCCAGGCTGTTAACAATAGAATATAATTTACCTTCATGATAACTCAAGATAAATTATGCAGAAGATCTTACTTTTTGTTTGTTTGCTTGTTTGTTACTTTTCTTGGAGACAGGGTTTTTCTGTATTGCCCTGGTTGTTCTGGAACTCACTCTGTAGACCAGGCTGGCCTCAAACTCAGAAATCTCATGAGAGTGCCTCCTAGAGTGCTTGGATTACAGGTGTGAACCACCATTGCCTGCTAAAGATCTTATTTTAAATTCATGACATTGGAAGATCACTGGAAGTCTTATGAATATATTTCAAGCAAATTAACAATTGAAAATGTTCAAGAAAGTCATAAACATTTCTGTATCTGTGAGTGTGTGTGAGAGAGATATGAAATAGAAACCCAGAGGATAAGTTGTACTTTTCAATATCTCAAAGAGAAATTTCTGAGATTATCTTCTTTTAATTGATGACTAATGTTTTCATTTTTTGACAGATTAATATATATATATCTATATATCTATATCTATATCTATATCTATATCTATATCTATATCTATATCTATATCTATATCTATATCTATCTATATATATATATATATATATATATATATATATATATATATATATATATATATATATACATATCTGTATGTGTCTGTGTGTGTGTCTGTGTCTGTGTGTGTGTGTCTGTGTGTGTGTTCTGGGATGGATTGTATTGATATCCACTGAGTGATGGACACTTTGTGATAAGTCACTGTGTAGTGGTCACACTGTGGTGGTCCCTGTGTGGTGATCATTTTCTGTGGTATAATGTGGTCTGAAAACTGATTTTTGTGGTCAGTGTGGCATGTTCGCTGAAATATTGTCACATTCCGATGTCCACAATGTGATTATGGTTGAGAGCTCATCTTTTGAATCATTGTCACTGTTTAGAATTGTAATATAGCAATGATTATAATGGTAATAATGCTTGTCACTGTCAGATGGTCAATGGCAATTGACCACTGAGTGTTGGCTACCATTTCATAAACAGTGCATAATAATCAATTATTGATAGTCCACTGTGACAGCTGAGGTTTGTCAGACTGTTTTATTTCTATGGAGTGTTTCAACACAGGGTTGTATATGTTTGTAGAGGTCACATTGGAATAACTAATGACTCCTAATTCTTGTCCACTCATGTGATTTCCACAATTTGTTGGTAAATTTGTAATGATCTGAATTAGGAGGTTATGCAAATTAAGAGATCTTTTATGTTGGTTTGCAGTAATTAGATCTCTACTGTGTTGTTGTCTCTTTACAAAAACTTAATTTGTGATCACTCAAATTTTGAGACATTTATAAAGAGCTCATTCTGGGCTCTATAAATTGTATACCACAGAGTAGTTCTCCCAGATTTAATAAAAGAGAGGGCATCTCACAGTGGCTATCACTTGGTGACCATATGATGAAGCTTGTACATATGTGGTCAAGACAAATTATTTTTGGAGTCAGGAATAAGACGGAGGACAATGCATAGAATGTAAATATATAAATTTTTTTTTAAAAATCCAAAAACTATCAGAATACCTAATATCAAAATTGCACCTAAGAGCACTTGCTGCCAATGATGTAGAGAAAGAGGAACACTCACCCATTGCTGATAGGATTGCAACCTGAGATAACCACACAGGAATTAAATCTGGAGATTCCTCATTAAATGGGAAAGAATTCTACCAGAAGACAAATTTATACCATTCTTGGGTATGTATGCCCACGCTGGCCCAACCTAAAACAGGTAAACAAGTTGATTTATGGTCATAATGACCTCATTTGTGATTGTAGAACCTGGAAACAAGCCAGATGTTCCACAATGGAAGAATGGATACAGAAAATGTTCATTTCCAACATGGAATTTTAGTAAGGTGTAAAGATTGAGGATATCATGAGTGTTACATGCATGTGGAGGTAACTAGGAAAAAATATCCTCAGGGAAGTTACTCCAACCCAAAAGGCCATGCATGGAATATACTCAATAAGATGTATTATTGGTCAAAAAAGTAC
Organism: Apodemus sylvaticus; assembly: GCF_947179515.1. Lineage (NCBI taxonomy): Eukaryota > Metazoa > Chordata > Mammalia > Rodentia > Muridae > Apodemus > Apodemus sylvaticus. Next base: position 370,969 of record NW_026262999.1, read on the forward strand.
TGAAAATCTACACAACCCACAGGATTCAAGAAGTTTAACAGGCCAAATACCCAAATGACAATGCCTAAATCAACCTGGGACTGAAAGAAAGACCCATGTGTGTGATGTGGAATATGTGGGAGGGAAGGAAAATAGTAAAAGAGGAAACAGAGAGAGGAAGGGGAAAACATGATGAGATAATGGAAAGGAAATTGGACTGATGTCCTGAGCAGCAACAGCAGACAGAATGGACACAGGAAAGATGGGAAGTTAAAGTGGGGAGCCTCCAGAATTCACAAGAGATCTCAGATGTGAGAGATGCTCTGGACACACATCGAGGGATATTGCTTGAAATACTCATAATGGGGAGGGCAAACATGTAGAGTAAACCACCAGCAAAAAGAATGGAGAACAAGTGTAGGAATGGGGTTGCAGTTCTACTTTCAAGCTACTCTTCTTTTCTAATTATATTCTAAATGCATCTGAATGCCTAGAATTATATCTGAGTGCTTTTCTGAATCATTTTTTTCATTTTTATCAAAAACATTATGTAATCATCAATTTTATCAAACATATGTTGTATGAAAATCTTCAGTTTCTTCAGAAAATAATTCCTCTTCATTTTACATTTATATTCTAAATGCATTTGTATGCTTAGATTTGTATCACAGTTTTTTTTCTAGAAAAAATAATTTATAAATTATTTTAAAACACAATTTTTACAAACCTTAAAATTACAATTCTCAACATCAAGTGGACAAATATTTAGGATCGCTTAAAGAATGCAAAATAATCAAAGAATTTTGTGAGAAATTGCCATCACTTACCTCTAGCAGTTCTACTATAAAATAATAATAAATGCCTTGATTTTGTACAGAAATATACTGGTTGATAAATGGATGTGAAAAAAATTTCCCCAAAATACACACATCTATGGATATTTAGACTTTGATAAAATATTCAGTTATTCAACTGACACATGACGCACCCTCATCAAATTGGGCTCTTCTATCTGAATGTTCATATATAGGAGAATGAAAATACACCATATTTATCACCCTGCACAAAAGTAACATCCAACAGAATAAATGACCTTAATATAAAAATTGGAAATTTCGATTTAATAAAAGAGAAAGTAAGAAATATCAATGAATTGCATTGATAATTCAGCAAGAGTCCATTTTCTGAGTAGATAATAAATGTCTAAGCTAGTAAAATCAACAATTGATAAATTGAACTTCATGAGATTACGAAGTTCATGTAAGGCAAAAATAATTAGACAAAATTGAAGCCTATAAATTAGGAAAAGTTCTTGACAAACTCTGTGAAAAAGGGTTAATATCCAAAATATTAGAGCAACACAAGAATGATTGCAATTCAGCTTCATTTCATCTTTCCCTTTTTTTAAAGTTTACCTATCATGGTAGCCTAGGGGAAAGCACTAGAAAAACCCCTGAACACTTGTCCTTATACACAAGTTAAATCCCTCTCATCTCCATGCCTCTAGTCAAGAAAATGTAAAAGTTCAAGATCGATATCTTTGGACTAGTCAGCCTCTGTTTTGGTGAATGGAACACATAATATTCTTTACTCCTTAATTTTCAGAAATTATGATAAGCAGTGAATTATTTTTTATCATGATATGCAAAAATTACTGAGGCTCATTGGATTGCCCAGCTCAAGGGCACCTCCTTCAGGAGGATCCATATTCCAGCTTAAGCATCACTAGGCAGACACAAGGACCACTTCTTACATGTTGGTTTTACTGAAATAGAACGAAAGCTTACTTCTGCCTCATGCTCAACACTCTACACTCCCAATTTTTTTCTTCTATGTATACACAGGCTATTCCACATGTACTTGGATGTATCCAGAAAAAAACTGTTTTAAATCGTAGGAGCTGTTGTTCCTATAACACTGGTAACATCACTGGGGATGACAATGGTTCTCCAGGATACAAAAGAAATTTAGAAAAAGTCCTCTTGATGTCAAGGGAAAGAACATGTCACATATGAACTGAGTCCTTATATACAAACCTAAGATGGACTGTTTCATCCCTCCCTTAAACTCAGATATTAATCAACTCAAACTGCCAATTAGAGCTACAAATCCATACCATGTTGAATGATGAGGAGAGACACTCTGTCTCATACAAGTTTCTGAACAATCATCCTCGAAAAGCAGGCAAGACAATTTTCATTGTGAGATGTTGGATAGAATAATAGTCATAGAAGCCATTCAATCTTTAAAAGATGCCCACATTTCCGTAACTGACAGATAATGCTGCAGTGATGGTGCTGGTGACCGTTTGATTAATTCTAGGGAGAGGAAAATGAAATAGTGGAGAAACAGAAAAAATAATTACTTGAGCTGAATTAGGTTTTCTCTTTTGTACACCAAATATACGTAAGTGTGCCTGGATATAGGTCTCTGTAAGTTATATATTATTTGTCTAAAGTCAGAAAACAATAGATTTTAGCAAAAGGAACAAGAGTTGAGACAAGACAGTTGACACACTGTGTACATAGCATGAAGGAAGCCCACACCTAAGTGACTAGTAACTTCCTCATTATACATGGTGTCCCATTTTTTTATACTTTGTTTAGACCACAAATGATTTCAACTTTCCCAGTTCCCTGTCTCCCCAGATGCCCTATAAGCCTTCTTCTCTCCACCCATATTCTTAGGAAATAGAAACACATTGATTGTGTCTCAAGGATAACCTATAAAGGCAAGGGACATTAACATTCATTTTAGAGTGGAACATTCTTTCTAATATATATATTTATATTTATATTTATATTTATATTTATATTATATATATAATATAAATATTATATTATTTATTATTTTATTATAATATAATATAATATAATATAATATAATATAATATAATATAATATAATATAATATAATATAATATAATGTATTGTAATGTAATGTAATGTAATATAATATATCATATCATATTATATATTATTTATTATATAATACAATAAATATATACATATATAAATATATGTATATTATATATTAGTTATATATTATAATATATTTCTTATTGTCCTATATTAACAGATATAGGACCTATATAAACAGAAACTATAACATAAATATGCAGGGTTTCCATAGAGATGCATTGTTTTTTGTAACAGTCAAAGTGAACCACTATTAGCAGAGTAAGGTTGATTCTTTAGTTTCGATTTTTATATCCTTGATATCTCTGGCTGTTAAAATCCTTCATTCTCCCCTTCAATAAGGTATGATAATCTTCTGACTTAAAATAAAATAATCCAATTTCTATATTGGATTATGCGTTTTGTGTGTGGGTATGTATTTATACTTGAAATCACACTTACTAAGGTCCATATGGAAGTCAGAGGACTAATGGTATGATGTGGTTCTCTTCTTTTGCAAATGGTTTAGCTATTCATATATTTTCCAAAGGAGAGAGTTCACTATCTCCTTGAGATACTGCTAGAACAAGGCAATTTTAAAGATTTATCGATTTATATACCATCCTGTATTGAGCTAAAGATATAACTGAAAACCCTTCAAAGTAATATAATATAGAAAACTGTACTAGAAAATTATGAAAAGAAATACTTCCTAACTTGTGAAATTTTTTTCTTGTCTTTACCATCGAGACTAAAATTGAACACAGTTTATTTTTATATCTATACATGCTGACTTTCTGTCTTATTTTCATTCAATATATTCTCTCATTTCACATTCTATAACCTTATCTCTTCTACAGCATAAACCATACACAACCCCAGTCATTTGTCTATATTAAAAAAAAATATGACTACTAGTAATAAAGTTGCAATGAATCTATGCAGATTTCTTCCTAAGGATGCTAGGCTAGAAAACCTATTAGGTAGACATGGATATTAAAAAAGCAAAAGGAAAAGGAACAGTACCTATTCCCACTTACTGAGACCTATATAAACAGAAACTATAACATAAATATGCAGGGTTTCCATAGAGATGCATTGTTTTTTGTAACAGTCAAAGTGAACCACTATTAGCAGAGTAAGGTTGATTCTTTAGTTTCGATTTTTATATCCTTGATATCTCTGGCTGTTAAAATCCTTCACTCTCCCCTTCAATAAGGTATGATAATCTTCTGACTTATATTGGGCTGTTGGTCTACATGAGTCCATTGTTTTCTTGTGGAGTCATCTATAATAACAGTTGTAGTAGATGGCAATCTAGGAGTGTAAGAGAATGTCTTTACACATCATCTTAGTCACTTTTTTAACAATTGTGGTTGGTTCATATACATCTTCAGAACATCTGAATTCATTTACGTTTCTCTCAAAACAGTGATGGGGTCTTCATTTTATGTCACAGACATTAGGCTGGAAATAATCTAGATAATCTTGAATAGAAGAATTTAAAACAAACAAATGTGACTCTTACACTAAGCAGAATAACAGAATTGATAAATGCAATGATATCTTGAGTCTTTGTAGAGTTTTTTTTTTCTTTTACTTTTTTGATTTCAGCAGTGAGTCATTGATTCCCTGCATTCTATTCCTCTTTGGTGTATTAGCTTCTTTCTGTTTTAAAGCATCCAGGTGTTCTGTTAAGATGCTAGTATGTGTTTCCTCCAGCTTCTTTTGGAGGCACATAGACCTATGGATATTTCTCTTAGGAGAGCTTTCATAGTATTCCATAAATTTGGGAATGCCTTGCCATCATTTTTATTAAATTCTAAAAAATTAGTTCATTGGTTTATTAACAAATTGTTTTATTTCTATATTTCTAACTTGACCGATTTTTCATTGTGTAGAGCATTGTTCAGCTTACATGTGTATGTAGTCTTTCTGCTGTTATTGTTTCTATTGAATACAACCTTTTCTCCACAGTGATCTGACAGGAGGCATGGGATTATTTGGATCTTCTAATAACTGTTGAGGTCTGATATGGTCATCTTTTGAAGACAGTAAATGAGGTACTGAAAAGTTATATTCTTTTGATCTATTCGATCCATTTGGTACAAAACTTGTTACTTTCACTCTGTCTCTGTTTATTTCTTGTTTTCCTGATCTGTCCATTGAAGAGCATGGGGTTTTGAAATCACCGTCATTCCTTGTGGGATGTGAAGTGTGCTTTAAGTTTTAGTAAAATTTCCCTTACCAATGCAGGTGACCTTGTATTTGGAGCATAAATATTCAGAATTGAGAGTTCTTCTTGGAGGATATTTCCTTGGATGAGCATGAAGTGTCCTTCTGTGTCTTTTTGACAACTTTAGGTTGAAAGTCGTTTTTATTTGAATGGCAAATCCAGCTAATTTCTTGGGAACATTTGCTTGGAAAAATTTGCTTGGAAAAAAGAGCCTTTTACTTTGAAGTAGTGTTTGTCTTTGACACTGAGATGAGTTTCCTGTATACAGCAAAAGATTGGGTCCCGTTCACATATCCAGTCTATTAATCTATGTCTTTCTATTGGGGGAATTGTGTGCATTGAGTTTAAGGAATATTAAGGAATAGTGATTTTTACTTCCTGCTATTTGTATTGTAATTTTATTTGTTTCTGTGGTTATCTCCTTGTGGATGTGTTGAAAATTACTATTCAGTAGTTTCTTGCTTTTCTAAAGCATAGTGTCCTTCCTTTTTTTTTTTTTTTTTTTTTTTTTTTTTTTTTTTTTTTTTTTTTTCTATTCAACATCCTTTGAAATGCTGGATTTTTTCAAAGATACTGTCTACATTGTTTTTTTGTTTTGATTTTTGTTTGTGTTTTTGTTAGTTTGTGTGTATGTGTGTGTGCGCATGTGCATGCATTAGTTTGTGTGTGTGTGTGTGTGTGTCTGTGTGTGTGAGATGGAATTCCTTGGTAAATCCATCTATGGTAATTTAAAGGTTTAGTGTAGATAGTAGTGCAATTTTTCTTTTATGTCACATTAGTTTCTGTAACTAGGAAATGTGGAGCTATTTGCCTTTGCAGGGAATCAGTTTCTTACATTTTGTAACTGATATTTCAAGTGAAAAAGCACCTTGTTGAAGCCAATATTCACACTCACAGAGGTTTTTATAGGAAAAAAAAAAACAGTTATGAACGCTCTTACTAAAGATATTGAAATGCTTTTGGCCTCTTTAAGAGCTGCTTGTGTAGATAGCTAGCACCTCGCAGGGTTTCCCTAGTTGTACTTGAATCCCAGCCATAGTGTAGAGTAACTTAACAGTTTCTCTTATGCTAATTGAAACTGCCTTTTAAACAAGTAACTAAATCAAACCGTGGACAGCCAGCACATAAAGTTTTAACAATTTTTTTTAACGATTGCAATTTATAAATAACGATTAATCATTTATACAGCAAGAACAAACATAAAATGACAGATATATGGACAGACATAAGGTGCACCAAGGACAGCAAATAGACAGAGAGAGAAAAGAACTTGATGTCTCAAAGAGATCAAGATAGTCTAACAAGTAAAAAGGATATCTCCCATAGGATCCAGAGAAGGAGCAGAGACATCTCCTGTTTCCTTTCATTTCCAGTAGACACCTGAAATTGCAAATAACTATTTTCCTTCTTTTGATATAATGTCACAGACACGGAACATTTGCATTTTTGCAACCTACTCTCTCTCAAACTACCTCCCCTCTCTCTCTCCCTTTCTCTTTCTCCCTTGTTCCATACCTAACTCTTTATGTCCTTCTTATTCTGGAAATTATGCCAGAGAATGGAGGGGAGGTACAGAGATTTGAAAACCCAAGGAATGATTCTTGAGGGTGAAGTAGAGATTCCTTTCAAGATGTGAAATTCTTAGCTTTCTAAAAGTAAAATGGAGAGACATTTATGTCACACTCAGTACTATTATATGTTTTTCATATATGCATATATTGATATGCAAATCATATCAATATATGATACTGTTGACACACTGAATACGTGCCAGTAGATAAAGGCTAACAATCTGGTGGTATGTCCTAATTCATCAGACACTATGTTGATGAAACACAGTTGAATAAGTCATATCCAGATTTAGAGTCTTCCCAGTACAATGATGGAAATGAAGACAAACTTAACATGATATTACCCTGGATGTGTTGTATAATCATATCTCATCTACTGTGCAAGGTAAATTTAGATGTCCCTTTCTGTGTCAGAGTTAGAGACAGTAATAAACATTAGGTGACTTAAGATCATAGAGTAATCAAATATTCTAAACTTGGTTCTATTTATAGCCATCTTATACCCACTTGTAATGTCATAGGTTACATGCTATACACATGGGTCACAAAATAAGAATTCACTCAAAGGTCTGGGTATATCATCCCACCTATTAAGAGATGCAGCTTCACACCAATTTCCCTTATAAATGTTGATGCAAAAATACTCAATTTAATTCTTGCCAACTGAATCCAAGAACTCATCAAAATGATCATTCAATGTGATCAAGTTGTCGTAATCCCTGGGATGCAGGGTTGATATTTTATAAATACATACGGTAGTTTTATGAAGGAACTTGCACATAAACACACACAACGATACACAAACATACACACAGACACATACAGTGACACAGACACATAAACACACATAAAGTACTTTGTCTATAGGAATTTTCTTCACTTCAACTAGTCTGTCTGAGAAGTAGATCTGATTTTACACCTGGAAACAAGTATCAATACTTACTGACAATCACATTATTTGAATTACTTTGTCAAGGATTTTCATAAGTTATATGCTTTTATGATTTTCAAAAAATATCTGTATTTAAATTTGCATTATTCTCACTGTAATTTGGCTTTGCTCACTTCTTTATCTCTCTCTGACTGTATATTTCTGCTTATGTATATCTCTAAATATGCATGCATTGATGACATAATTGATAATATATATATACATACATATATATATATATATATATATATATATATATATATATATATATATATATATGCTTTACTGATTCTTTACTGATCATTCCACCTAAGATTGATGGTGGAATATTGATGGTTTCACCTAATAATAATACACAAGAAAATTTGGAAAGCATGGAGGATGTGATGAGGTGGCTGGAACTTAGAGTGACTTAAATTTATTTATAGGGATATTCCTTTTGTTGTAGTCTGAGTCATATGTAATTGAGCATATTTTACTTCCCTGAATGCCCCTAGATCTCAATATGCTCCTGAGGAATTACTCATACTAGGGAAATACTCTACCACTGAATTACACTACATGCCTATAACCCCACTCATCTTCTAAAATTATTGGACAGGCAGTATTAAGTGAAGTTACTGGTTTGGCAATCCTGAAATTGGTCCTTTGGTGTGGCTGAAAAAATAATTTAAAGATTTTGAATATTTAGCTATATTACAGAGAATAGATAAGCTTTAGTGTCCATAGTCTACTAAAGATAGTTTAGTCTGTGAAATACTGATTTTAAAATATTGTATACTGAGGATGGCACTAGTAGAAGAAACTAGTTCAATCTATCCATCTGATAAGATTTACTAGAGCAAACAACCACTATAAAGAAGATTCCAAGTGAGCAACGCATGGGCAGTATAAGGCTATTAACAGGTACTAAGAGGCAAAATGTGTTTGGGACCTAGTACTATTTTAATCTAGTTTCTAATATCTTTATTATTAGTACTTTCTGTGTCTTGTTAATTCACATAGACCAGGGTCTTTACTGTATGGAGTAAACGAAGTATCTACCATATTTTATGCATGCTAATGTTTTAAAAAGACCTGACTTGATATCTTAAAAGGCACTTTCAACTTCCCCTCATATATACCATACATATCCAGAAATGCATTCCCGGAGATGAACTTTCCTCTTCTTCTCCACCCATTGGACATATACTAAAAGTAAATGTCAACGAGCCTTATATTATTACAGATTCTATGTCCTTGAAATTTATGGTAATTCTAAAACTTTTTACAGAAATAATGCCACTGAAGAATGTCAGTGGATATTATTTTTGTTTGCCTGTGCATTCTCAGTGTGATGTTGGATGAAGTCTTTTCTATAATGTTATCAGGAGTATATACTTCGGGTCTTGGCCCACAGTTAACAACATTTCTTTTTTCTGTTTTCTATAAACCTGGGTAACTATTCCCAAAGAAGCAGATATTGCACATTTTCAAGGAACAAGGCTCTGATGAAGGAAAGTTGTAAAAATTGCAAAGACATACCAAAGCTCATTCATTATGACCACATACACCACATGTAGTGCTTATTAAATGGGGCTCAGACAATTCAACACTCTACGAACCTTAGAGGTATGCAAAAGAATAAGTTATTTTTCCTAACATGGAACACTCATTGTCAGATTATGGGAGCAAGTACATTCATGAAAATGTATACCACAAAGCAAAATGGAGAATAGTATAAAAAAGAGATTGAGAGCAGAGAGAAAGGTAGAGATAAAGGGAGAGAGAGAGACAGAGAGAGAGAGAGAATGAGAAAGAGACAGGAGACAGAGAGAGAGGGAGAGAGACAGAGGCATAGAGAGACAGAAAGAAACAGACAGCGAGACATTGAAAGAGAGACAGAGAGAATGAAACTGTGTTTACAATGGGATAGAGAATAGATGAATGGAGGAATATTGTCAAGGATTATAAGGCACAATGCGGGATTGGGTAAAGATCAAAGGCTATACATTATAGTTCAGATATTCAACTGATGAATTTCAGTGCCTTCATTCGGTTTCATAATTGCTAATGTATTTAAAAACAGAAAATTAACTAAAGTGAAATATAAAAGAAACAAGGCAGACAGAAGGATTTACAGAAATATCTTCATGATAAGTAGGTTTGGGCAAATTCAGGCAAAACAGATTTGATAGCTGCACAGTTTCTACAGTAAAGTCAAATATTTATATATCTTCTACAAAGAACTATTCCGTTAATAAAAGTATATTAGTCTCTATGGCTTTAAAAATCTGATTCTTTTGAGTGACCTTGATTTGTACTTCGATCTTTGAAGGTGGTAGAGTTGGAAAACGTTGGCTATTGCTATATCATATATCTTAATGTGATTCAGATGTGTCTTCAACAACATCACCCTGAACTGAGTCCATGGATTTGGTTAATGGAAATGGGCTGTGGTTGCTCTTTTCTGGTTATTGGCAGCCATCACCACATCCAGAATGTTCCACTGCCTTAAGAATGTCAAATCGAAATGAAGATATTGGAGACACCATGTTGGAGAAGGGAGCTTACATCAGCTAGGCTTGGGGACATAAGATAATGAGTGGCCACAGCATTTACAGGGGCAAGAACTTCATTGCTGAGGAAGTGAGTTTGAGCTCTTCCACTTTTGTTCCCAGGTGTTGACCTACGCTCATTGGGATGTTCCCTAAAGTATTTACACCTCCGGTTCTTAAACCATATCCGGATCTGGTATTCTGTTACACAAATGCTTTCTGCCAGTTCCTTACGTTGTTCATTGGAAGGATACTTGGAAATTTCCATGAAGAATTTCTCTAGCTTATTCTTATGTTCTGTGCTATACCTGGTCCGCCTTCTCCAAGGTCTTACAGAATTCTTTTGGGGAACATATGCTCTTGGACAGACTTCAGGTTCCGGAATTTGAACAAATGGAGAGGTTAAAACCTGAAAGCCTTGATTCACTGTTGATCTGGGAGACAATTGTAGGCCATCTAGTAATGGAATCATTCGTGGGCTGTGGTCATATTGAGACATTTGTGGATCTGGAGGCATTTGAAGACATTCAGGTAATAAATGGGTATTGGGCCTTTGGGGACAAAGAGACAATACTAGAGCTGTAGGCCCTTGGAGATCGGAGGGTAGTAGAGGAATAGAAATCCATTGGTTTGATAGGATTGTTGTGGGAGCTTTCTTCATTGGACAAGCTGGAAAACCAGTAGACTCCTGCATGTTGTCTTACACTTTCTTGATATTTCTTGTGTTCCTTTCTCCCTCTTCTTGTAGAGACATCTGCCTTGAAAACATTGATAAGGTTGAACCGTGTTGAGCCTCAGTGATGCATAGGAACAGTTGACATTGTTACATCACTGGTGACATCACAGGAGATAGCAACAGTTCTTCAAGAAACAGTAGAGTGTTCAGATAGAGGAATACTTAACTCACATAGAGTGTCTTTACTTTCCTGCTAAGGCTAGCCCTGCACTGTTTGGTTCTGAAGTGCTATTTTTTCAGGACTCTTCCGATACACAGTTATAGATATCCTCTTACACTCCAAGCTAGAGCTCTTGGCAACAGGGTTTGTTCAATTTTCATACAATGAGAATGTGATGTGTTTATTTTTCCCCTACCACATTATTCCATTTAATATCTCCTTTATTTATTTACATTTCAAAATTTAGCATAAATCCAGCAATAACCATAAAAGTTATCTCTATCCCATGTCCCCTCTCCTATTTTTATGAGCCTTTTCATCTCCCTAGTCACCTACTACTTCCTCCATAACTCACTTTTACTACTTGGGGCTTCCAGCCTTCTGACAAACAAGGGTACCTTCTCACATTGATAACACACAATGTAATCCTTGGCTAAATATGTGGAACCATGGGATCCTCCCTATGTAATCCTTCTTTTGGGGCTTTGTGTCTAGGTATTCTGGGTGTGTGTGTCTCTGTGTGTGTTTGAATACTGGATGTAAATATGTTAACTAGCAAAAGCTGTGAATGGATGGAAAGATAAGCCAACCCATCAATATGGTAGCAGAAATCTAGTGATATTTTCTTTCTACCTCTGATTAAGTCTCAAGACCTTGTTGGAGAAGTGTTCAAATTTCACTATCCTCTGAACTGTAGAGATATCCAGCAAAGATAAACACATCTGATCCACATAAGAAAAATACAGGTTCTGTCAACACAGATTATTAATTTTTTTATTAAATTTCGGTAAATCTGTAGTCACCACCCATCTAATTATGATAAAATATGCCTCATCCCTTCACTCACCTTGATTAACCCAGTAATCAACACGATGTTTTACAGGCTCAAATATCTGAGTTTATTACGTGTAGTTTAAAATTCAATTAATGGTTTCAATTAACAGCTCTCACTAAACAAAGTCAAAGTCAAGATATAAATGAAGATTGGGACACTGAGAGAAAAGTTCTTAAAACTCTACAAAAAGCCAATCTAGCTGTATGATTTCTCTGTATGTACCAGACTGCCAATGTTGTCATACAGTTTATCATATTCAAAAGCTTTCAAGTTTGCGTTCTCTTGAGTCACAGAACATAAGGGCAGTCTCTATATAGTTAGGGAATTTGTCGATGACTTACAATCTATAGTCCAACTCTTCAACAATGGTCAGCAGCAGATGTGGATGGAAGTACAAGGATCTAGCAGTCCCATGAGGCAAGCAGGCAAGGAAGAGTGAGAGAGAGTAAATCTTCCTTCTTCCAATGTCCTTATATATCTCCAGCAGAGGATGTAGCCAAGATTAAAGGCTGTAGGTCTCTAACAGAGGGTGTGGTCCAGATTAAAGTTTGTAGTTCTCCAGCAGAGGGTGTGGCCCACATTAAAGGTGTGTGCATCAATTCCTTTATCCCAAATGATCTTGAACTTGGAGATCTCCTTGTCTTAGCCACTATGCTTCAAGATCTCTATACCAAGATCCAGGTCAGAAACTTATATCTCTGACCCTCCATATAAGGATCATAGGTGAGCCTTCCAATTCTGGACTGTAGTTCATTCCAGATATACTCAAGTTGACAACAAGGAATAACCACTACATGGATTTAAATCTAAAAACTTCCATTGTTGTGGATTTCTTTCTCCAAAATGTGTTTAATGTCATGTTCACAATGAGTAAGCCAGAGTATCAATTCCAATGATAAATACATTGTCTGGACAAGCAATTTCTATGACTCTCACTAAGGACCATCATACAGGGTCAGGGAAAAGTGAGTATTCTTCATACCATGTCATGCCGAGATATTCATCATACCATGCTATGCCACTCTGCACTCTTGTAATATGTACTGAGTTAACCTAGACCATGGAAACCCTGTGTGCTCACCAGAAGACTCCAAGGCTCCATGATTGTCACTAGAAGAAACATGGCCTTGAACCAATAATTTAAACTCGCTTTAATTTTTCCCAGAGTGACTTATCTGTAGCATCTCACAACTACTGTACCATACAGATAGGGAATAAGGAAGATAATGAAGGCCCTCTCCTTTAACCTCTCCAGAAGACAAGTGAACTGCAGAACTTCATGACTCTGAAAATTTTTATGATAGAATCTTAGTTCCAAAATTGTGGCACTTAGATTTTACAAAACTTTTAGATGATAAATTGATTGAAAGATCTAAGTATGCATAAGATTCTCATGTGAGGAATTGATTTTTATCATGAGTGTTGTTACAGAAAGGACAAAAATTAGTATGTCCAAGTGATCTGTGCAGTTTTAGCACTGAGGAGATCATAATGAACTGTAGGCCAATATGGTCTTTACAAAAATAATGAAAATATAAACCAACGCCTACATATGCTTAGGGACCCTTTCTCAATATAAGTTCTTACCCAGCTTATATACATTCACTTAGATACACTGGGTGACTGAATTTTGATCAGTGGTGTTCAGAATATTTGAAACTTCACTGTTACTTGTTTACACATGTTATCAAACATGTACATGTAAACAGATATTTAAACAATAATAATAAATTAATTAAACCTTCAAAAACAGAAAACTTAAGAAAATTAATAGGTACAAATAATGATATAAAGAAGATGTAATAAAATAGAAGAATTTATTATTGATGATGGCATATTAGTTTGATTGGAATGTACTGAATAAGTGTATGAGAGTAAGAAGTATTTTATATTTTCAAATTTATAATTTCTATAAATAAAGGGTGTTTGACAATATGATGATTAAATTATCCTGTAATAGAAGTTTATGGTCATTTTCATTTTTCTCTCTTTTTACCTCTATTAGATACATTATTTATTTAAATTTCAAAGAATTTTGCCTATTCATTCTGACCCACCTCTGAAAATAGTGCAACCCTCTCCCCACCCCACGTGTGCAATCAACCACCTCCAGCTTCCCTGTCCTGGTATTCCCCTGCACTGCTCCATCAAACCTTTCCAGGACAAATTGTCTCTCCTACCTTTGATGTCCAACAAGTCCATCCTCTGCCTCCTTTTGCGCTGGAGCCATGTCTACTCATTGGTTGATTTTTTTTTTTATTGTGTATTCTGGGAGTATTGGGGGGCTCATATTGTTCCTCCTACAGTGAGGCAAACACCTTCATCTTTTTGAGTCCTTTCTCTAGAAACCCAGCATGGGTTCCTGTGCTCAGTTCAATGGATGGCTGAGATGATCCCACGCTACATTTTTCATGCACTAGCAAAGCATTTCAAGTGACATGACTATCCATCTCCAATCAACAAGTGCATGTGGGCCTCATTAATTTTATTTGGGTTTTCTAACTGTATATGAGGTGGATCACTAAGTTGGGTAGTCTCTGCATGTTTTTATCCTTCAGCCTGTGCTGCACAATTTGTCCCTGAATTACCTTCTCTTGGTATTTTGTTCCCACTCTAAGAAAGGCCAGAGTATCCTTATTTTGCCCTTCCTTCAATTAGAGATTAAATTATATGTGAATTGTGTCTTGGGAACTCCAAGCTTCTGGGTTAATATCCACTTATCAGTGAGTGCATACCATGTGTGTTCTTTGGAGATTGGGTTCCCTCACTCAGGATCATACGTTCCAGCTCTATTCATTTGTTGGAAAAGTAAATGAATTCACCTTTTTAATGGCTGAGGAATATTCAATTGAGTATATATGTCACATTTTCTGTATCCATTTGTCAGTTTCAGTACATCTGAAATTTTTACAGCTTCTACGTATTACAAATAGGCCTACTAAGAACATAGCAGAGCTTGTGTCCTTATTACATGCTTTGGAATCTTCTGGGTATATGCTCAAGAGTGGTATTTCAGTGTTCTCCAGTAGTATCATACCCAGGCTTTTGATGAAGCTCCAGACTGATCTTTCAGAGTGGTTGTATCAGTTTGCGACCTACTAGCAGTGAAGAAGTCTTCCTCTTTCTCCATATCTTAGCCAGAACCTCTTATCTCCTACGTTTTTAATCTTAGCCATTTTGAATTGTGGGGTAAAATCACAGAGTCATTTTGATTCACACTTCCCTGATGATTTAGATTGTTCAACAATTTTTAGATGTGTCTCAGCCATTCTATATTGCTCCTGTGAAATTCTTTGGTCAGCCCTGTACCCCAATTTTAATAGGTTTATTTTATTCTATTGAGTCATATATATTGGATATTTCCCTCTGTCTATTATATGGTTGATAAAGATCTCTTCCCAATTAGTTGGTTGCCATTTTGTCACATTGACAGACTCCTTTGCTTTATAGTAACTTTGAAATTTTATGTGGTCTCATTTATCAATTCTTGATCTAAATGAACAAACTATTGGTGTTCTGTTAAGAAAAATTTTCCCTGACCCTCACTATAACTTATAGTACTATATTGAGTAAGTACACAGAGAAAGTATGAGGGCAGCATGGTCTAGTCACTTATTTTAGAGGAATTGCTTCAAGTTTCTCTCCGTGTAGCTTGATGTTGTCTACTAGTTTGCTCTATATTTGCATTTACTATGTTTATTTATATTTTGCATCCATTACCCATTGAGGTATACCTGGGTTCTTTCCAGCTTCTGTCTATTATAAATAGGGCTGCTATGAATATATTAAGATGATTAAAAGGAGATAAGAATCGATGTATTCACATTCTTCTCCATGCTGACTTTCACTTGAACAGCAGTTTGTTGGAAAGGCTATCTTTTTCCCACTGCATGGATTTTACTCTTTGTCAAATATCAAGCGACCATAGTTGTGTGGGTTCGTTGTTTGCACATCAATTCTATTAGATTGTTCTACCTATCTATCACTGTACTATTACCATGCAGTATTTAACACTATTGATTTGAAGTAAGGCCTGACGTCCCGGGTACTGATTCCCCTAACACTACTTTTACTTATGAAATTAGTTTTACCTATATTGGGATTATTGTTATTCAAGAAGAATTTAAGAAATGATATACTAATTTTTGAATAATTTTGACGGGATGTTTTTAATGTGGATTGCACTAAATCTGTAGACTGCTTTTGGAAAAATGAACCTTACAATCTTCAAACCAAGAATGGGAGATTTTTCCAAATTCTAAGGTCATCTTCGATTTCTATATTCAGAGCCTTGAAGTACCTGCTACACAGATCATTCACTTGCTTGGTTAAAGTCAAACCAAGATACTTTATATTGTCTGTGGCATCACAAAGTGTGTCATTTCCCTAATTATTTTCTCATCCTGTTTATCCTTTGAGTATTGGAAGGATACTGATTTGCTTGAGTTACTTTGGTAACCAGCCACTTTGCTTAATTTGTTTGTCAGGTGTAGTTATTTTTTAGTGGAGTTTCATGGTTCGCTTAAGTAAACTATCATATCGTCCTTTAATAATGACAATTTTACTTCATTCTTTTGAATGCATATCTCTGTGACCTTCATTTGTTTTCTTTTTTGCTCTTACTAGAAAGTCTAGTACTATATTGAGTAAGTACACAGAGAAAGTGAGAGGGCAGCATTTTCTAGTCACTTATTTTAGAGGAATTGCTTCTAGTTTCTCTCCATGTAGCTTGATGTTGGTTGCTCTGTATTGTAATTACCTTGTTCATTTATAGGCCTTGATTTCCTGATATATCCAAGCCTTTTAATATGAAGGGATGCTGATTTTTTCTAAGGTTTTTGCATCATCTAATGAAAAGACCATGTAATTTTTTTCCTTGAGTTTTTTTATATATTAAATAACATTGATGGATTTCCATATATTGAAACAGCTCTGCATTTAAAGGTTTAAGGATGAAGTCTACATGATTGGGATGAAAGATCATTTTGATATATTCTTGATTCAAGTTGCAAATATTTTATTGAGCATTTTTGCATAGATATATTAAGGGATATGGGTCTTAAGTTCTTTTTTATTAGTTGAATATTTGGTTGAATATCTGTTGAAAATTTGGTTTTGGTATCAATGTAATTTTGGCTTCATACAGCAAGCTGGGTAAGTTTCCGTCTCCTTCTATATAGTAGAATATTTTGCTAAGTATTGGTATTAGGTCTATATTGAAGTTCTGATAGAATTCTGCAAAGAAACCATCTGGTATTGTCTCTTTAGTTGGTACACGGTCTTTCATTGAGCATATCTGTTCCTTTAGAGGCTTTGGGACTCTTCCGAAGGTCTGTCTGATCTTAATTTATATTTGCTATTTAGTATCTCGCTAGGAAATTGTTCATTTCATCCAGATTTTCCACTTTTGTTGATATATATATATATATGTATTTGTAGTCGGATCTGATGATTTTTTTGTTTAATTTTTTTTAGATTTCCTCATTTTCTATTGTTCTTTATCCCTTTTCATTTCTTGTTCTGTTAATTTGGATACTTACTTTGTGTCCTCGGGTTCGTATACACAAGGGTTTTCCATCTTGCTGATTTAATCAAAGAATCTGCTCATGGTTTTGTTGGATTCGTGTCTAGTTATTTCTCCTTCTATTTGGTTGGCTTCAGCCCTTAGTTGAAAGATTTCCTTCCTTTTTCTCTTCTTTTGTTTATTAGTTTCTGTTTTAAATCTTTCTGATATATGGTTAAGCTGGTAATATGTGCTCTCTCCAGCTTCTTCTTGGAGGCACTCAGAGGTATGAATTTTGGTCTTAGCACTGCTTTCTTTGTGTCACATAATTTTGGGTATGTTGAGCCTCTATTTTAATTAAATTCACAAAAGTCTTTCATTTCTGTCCTTATTTCCTTCTTGAACAATGTCTCATTATGTAGAGCATTGTTTATCTTACAAGTGTATTTTGTTTTTAATTGTTTTTTGTTGCTATTTAAGATCACCCTTATTCCATAGTGAACTGATAGAATGCATGGGATTATTTCAAACAACTTATATCTGTTGAGGTCTGTTTTTTGACCAGTTATTTGTCTATTTTTGAGAAGATATCATGGTGTGCTGAGAAGATGTTATATTCTTTTATTTAGGATGAAATGTTCTATAGATATCTATTAAATCCCTTTGGTAAAAAACAAACAATCAAACAAAAAACTGTTATTTTCACAGTGCTTCTGTGCAGTATATGTTTCCGTGACCTGTCCATTAAAGAGAATCAGTTGTTGAAGTCAGGCACAATTACTGCCTGAGGTGCAATGCATGCTTTGACCTCCAGTAAAGTTTCTTTCATGAATGATAATGCCTTTGCATTTGGAGCACAGATGTTCAGAATTGAAAGTTCTTCATGCTGTAATTTTTCTTTGATGTTTACAAAGTGGCCTTCCAGGTCTTTTTTAATGACATTTGTTTGCCAATCTATTTTACTGTTACTTGGAATGCATAATCCATCATGATTCTGGGGACTACTTGTTTGGAAAATTGATTACCAACCTTTAACTCTGTTTTAGAGTTTGTCTTTGACACTGAGATGCAGTCCTTAAATGCTGCAAAATGTTGTGTCCTGCTTACATATTCATTCTGTTAGTCTATATCTTTTATTGGAGAATAGAATGCATTACAGCTGTGAGAAATGTAGGAATAGTGATAGTTGCTTCCTGTTATTTTTGATAAAATTTTTATGTTTGTGTAATTATATTCTTCTTTTGGGTTTGTTAATAGAAGCTTGATTTATTGCTTTGTAGAGTGTGTGGTATCCCTCATTTGGTTGATGTTTTCCAATGATTATGCTCTGAAGTGTTCAATTTGTTGATAAATGTTTATTATTTATTTTTATTTTTATTTTTATTTTTATTTTATTTTTGTTTTTATAGGATGCTTCACTGAGCCACTGACAAACACTTCACACTTATACCACCAGTCCAGGTCAGTAGTTTCAGTTTAGCAAATATTCAGCTGTTTTAACCTTACCTATCATAGATGTCTAGGAAGCAGCAACATACAAATTAGCAGGAGGAATTTGGAGGCACGGCAAGACAAATTTTCAGCTGTGACTCTTTCTGCAAACGGAAGATCAGTGAAGATATGTTCCAAAGATTCTTTGCAAAGCTAGCAATATAAGGAACCCTATCTAAGATTTAGTGAGTATCCATTGAAAATATATTCTCCTTCAAAATATCACTGGTCTGGAACAGGTTTTGCCTTATCATATGTCTTGCCTCTCATTGTAATTCTGACTGAAATGAGATTGTTGAAAATAACCCACCATTTGCAATAGCAGAAATAATTGGGACATACACCTGGAGAATATTTTGCTATATTTTTCAGCATTTTATTACTCCAAATAGATTTAAACTATTCAATGTTAGAGATTTCAAAAATGTCATTAATAAAAATCTTTCTTCCTGTGCTTTATTTAGCATAAGTAAATAATTTCTCATTTGTTTCTTCATTTGTTTCCTACAGCAAAACTTTTTACACAACCGAATATCTAAAGTAATCTCATTTTTCCACTTCAGATTTTCAAAATTAACATGCTCAATAGTACCACTTTTATTAATCCTTTTTCTTCATTGTCATTTTCTTCTTCACAGAGTTGTTTTGAAAGATTAGATTAGAATCAAAATAAACTATATTATTGGACACAAGATCATTTGTGCAACTTACATTTATTCAAAACACCCAGTGATATCATTTAACTTAATTTTTCAAAGGGCTGTAAATAATATATTTTATCAAAGTTTATACATAGTTAAGAAAAATTGAAGAGTACATTCCTTTTCATTTCTAAAATTAAATAATGCTGTACATGAAATATTACTAAAGAATGAATATGTTTTGCAGATTTATGAGGAATATCAATATGCTAGGGATTACAAAATAAATATGATAAAATTCAAAAAATATACTTCTTTACTACCAATGAAATTTATTATATAGTATAAATATGTTATTTGTAAATAAGAACCAGAATTTTATGAAATTTATGGAAAAAAGTTGAGATTCTCACACCTTCACATTTACTACTAAGTCAATCAGAAACAAACCTACCTCTTCAATATAAACAGGGCACAGCATATTCGTGATATGGCCAAATTATTTTTAAAAGAAAATTCTAAATAGTATATGTCTGCTATTTGTCTAGATTTTAACATTTGAATTCCTATTCTGGACAAGGATTATTCTATAGTTGTATCAATTCAGAAATGAAAATACATGGAAAGATTTCTTTTTTGTTTGTGAGACCATTAATCATATGGAGTGTTCTTTTCTCATCCTGTTAGTTTGACTGTTTCTAGTACATCCTGAAAATATTAGTGATAAAATATATTTGTCATTGTGTTCATTATAATTTAAGATAACAGTAGTATATGTGGAAAAGTATGTTGCAATTGCTTGTAGAATATACCCAAGTAAAAATAATTTAGCTCAGCATTTTTGATGTATGTATATTCCTTTATAATGCAATGCATACATGTCCATTACATACTTTACTTATTTCTAAATTTGAGGTTAATTTTAGATGTGAATTGGGTCTTGGGAACTCCAAGCTCCTGAACTAATATCCATTTGTTCTTTTGTTATTGGGATCCACACTCAGGATCGTATTTTCCATTTCTATCCAATTGCTGGAAATTTTCAAAAATTCATTCTTTTAATAGCTGAATGGTGCTCCATTGTGGATAGATATATTTGTCATAGTTTCTGTATCCATTCCTCTGTTGGGGGGCATCGGTGTTCTTTCTGGTTTCTGGCTATTATAAACTTGACTGCCATGAACATAATGGAGCATGTGTCCTTATTACATGCTGTGGAAACATTTGGTTATATGCCCAGAACTGGTATGGCAGGCTCGTCTGGTAGAATCATGTCCAGGTTTTTGATGATTTTTCAGAGTTATTGTACCAATTTCTGACCCATCAGCAGTTGAGAAGTATTCCTCTTTTTATACATCTTAGTCAGCAACTCTTATCTACTGGGTTTTTGAAGTTAGTCATTCTGAATTATGGGGGGTGAAATTTCAAGGCTGTTTTGATTTGCATTTCCCTGATGACTAAGATTGTTGAACATTTCTTTAGCTGCTTCTCACCCATTCTATATGCATCAGGTGAAAATTCTTTGTTAGCTCTGTAACCTGTTTTAAATAAGGATATTTCGCTCTCTGGAGTCTTATATCCTGGATATTTCCTTTTGTCTGTAATATGGTTGGTAAAAGGCTTTTCCCAATTTCTTGGTTTGCATTTAGTCACACTGACAAGGCCCTTTGCTTTACAGTATCTTTCTATTGTATGCGATGCCATTTGTCAATTCTTGATCTAAAAGAATAAATCATTGGTGTTCTGTTTAAGAAAATTCCCCCTGTGACCATGAGCTCCAGGCTCTTTCCTAGTTTCTTTTTCTAGTAGTTTAAATATGTCTGGTTTATGTGGAGGTCCATGATCCACATGGACTTGATGTCAGTAAAAGAAGAAAATGGATCTATTCACATTCTTCTGCATACTGATCTCCACTTGAACCAGCACCATTTGTTGAAAAGGCTATCTATTATTCACTGCATGTATTTTGCTCTTTGTCAAATATAAAGTTACCATAGGTGTGTGAGTTCATTGCTTGGTCATAAATTCTGTTCCATTGCTCTACCTACATGTCACTGTACTATTACGATTCAGTATTCAACACTCTCACTTCTTAGTATCACCTGAGGTCCAGGATACTGATTCCCCTGGATGTACATTTTCTGATGAAAATAGTTTGACCTGTACTGGAATTTTTGTTATTCCAGTAGAATTTAAGAATTGCTTATTTAACTTTAGAAGAATTTAGATATGATTTTAATTGGGATTGCTTTAAATCTGTAGATTGCTTTTGGCAATATGGCCATTTTTAGTATATCAATCCTGCCAGTTCAAGAGCATAGGAGATTTTTCCATATTCTGAGGTTTCATCGATTTCTTTATACAACAACCCGAAGTAACTGTCATACAGATCATTAACTGTTTTCGTTAGAGTCAAACCAAGTTACTTTATATTATTTGTGGCTTTCACAACGAGTGTCATTTCCCTAATTTTTTTTCAGCCTATTTTTCCATTATGTATAGGAACACTAATGATCTGCTTGAGTTATTTTTATATCCAGCCACTTTGCTAAAGTTGTTTATCTTCTGTAGTTGTTTTCTGGTGAAGTTTTATGTATACCCTCCCATCATCTGCAAATAATAATAATAATTTCAATTCATGATTTATTCCATAGTAATCTGATAGGATGCCTGGAATAATTTCTATCATCTTAGATCATTTGTGGTCTGATTTGTGAGCAATTATATGCTTTATTTTTTAGAAGGTATCATGATGGGCTGAGGAGAAGGTATATTCTTTTGATTTACGTTAAAATGTTCTATAAATATCTATTAACTCCACTTGGTACAAAATGTCAGGTAATTTTACTGGGTTTCTGAAAAATTTGTTTTTCTTATCTGTCCATTGAGGAGCGACAGGTGTTGAAGCCATCCACAATTACTGTGTGAGGTTCAATGCATGCTTTGATTTCTAGTAAAGTTTCTTTCATAGATATGGGTGCCCTTGCTTTCAAAGCATATAAGCTCATAATTGAAAGTATTTCATGGTAGATTTTTCCTTTGATGGGTATAAAGTGTTCTTTTGTATATTTTTTGATGACTTTTGGATGACAGTCTGTTTTACTGGATATTGGAATGCCAAATCCATCTTGTTTCCAGGAAATACTTGTTTCAAAAATTGTTTTCCAAATTTTTACTCTGTTGTAGAGATTTTCTTTGACACTGAGATTCATTTACTCTATGGAGGAAAATGTTGGGTCCTGTATATATATATCCAGTCTGTTAGTCTATATCTTTTATTGTGATATCGAGTGCATGGATGGTATAAAATGTTAAGGAATCGGGAGTGTGGCTTCCTGTTATTTTTCCTGGAATTTTTATATTTGTGAATTTAATAATCATCTTTTGCGTTTATTATTAGAGATCAACATCTTGCTTTTTCTAGGATGTGGTTTACATCTTTTTGTGTTGTTTTCCATTGATTATGATTTGAAATGCCAGATTAGTGGAAACATGTTTAGTTATTTCTTATTTTTATAGAATGCTTTTCTGATCTATTCCTATCTGTCTAGGTCAGTAGAATCAGGAAACAATTAATAATTAGCAGTTTTTACCATACCAAGCATAGATGTCCAGGATACAGCCAACATACAAGTTAGCAGGAGGTATTTGGATGAATAGCAGGTGAAGATTTCACCTGTGCCTCTCTCTGCAAAGAAGAGATCAGTGAAGATATGATCCAAACAATCATTGCAAAGCTAGCTCTATAAGGAGCTCCATCTAAGTCTTAGTGAGTGTGAATTGAAAATATAAAGTCTTTCAAAATAACACTGGTTTTGCCTTATCACACGTCTTACATTACCTTATAATCCTGACGGAGATGAGACTGTTGAAACTCTCCCACTATATGCTGCAGCAGAAAGAATTGGGACATACACCCAGAGAATGTTTAGTTAATTTCTCATTATTTTATTCCTCCAAATGGATGTATACTATTCAATGTTAGATGGACCAATACAAGAATGCCATTAGCAAGGAATCTTTCTTCCCCTGCTTTATTTAGTCTACATAATTATTTCTCTTTTGTTCCTTCATTTGTTTACCCCAGCAAAACTCTTTCCATAATAACTTATTTTCTTGAGAAATTTTAAATTTCCACTTTAGAAAATCAATAATAAAAATGCTCAATAGTACAAATTTTAGTAATCCTTTTTCTTCATTGTCTTTGTCTTCTTTACAGATTTGTTACTGAAAGATTTATAATTGTAAAAACAAAAAAACAACTTAGGACTGGACACCTCTTCAGGTGTGCAAATCACTTATATTTATTCAAAACACCAATGATATTATTTTAATTAATTTCTCAAACAACTGTAATTAAAATATTTTATTAAATTTTTTATATAATTAAGTAAAACTGAAGAGTACACTCCATGATTTTTTGGACAGTTTAATTATGTTGTACCTGTCATATTCCAAAAGAATTAATATTTTGGCAGACATGAGAACATTTCAATTTTAATTGAAATGAATTATTCTTGGTAGTAAAAATAAATATGATAAAAGTAAAAATTGCAGTCCCTTACTCCCTAGTGAATGCAATTTATTAATTAGTAGAAATATAGTTTAACAATTAATGTATTTTCATTTTGAGTGACCATTATTCATTGGGAGTGTACAATTCTCATCCTGTTTGTTACAAGTACCTTCAGAAAATATTAGTCATAAAATTTATTTTACTTTCTATTCAGTATACGATACCTGTAGTCTATGTTGAAAAGTATGTTAAAATTGGCTACATTATTTACAAATATAAAAATATATTAGCTCAGCCAATTTGGCCTATATTATGTCCTTTATTATACAATGAAAGAAAATGACTTCAACCCATTTTCACGGGCTGTTTTCTTAACATGTGCGTATATTTATCAATTTGAAATTCAGAATCATCAAAGAACAATTGCTTAATATAAAGATTAATTTCATACTAATAATCATTGCACAAATATATTAAATTCACATTATTTAATCGTGATTTGCAACATATGCCATCCTGAAAACATTCATAGATTGTGCTTCAAATCAGAATTTTTAGCTAGGTTGTTATCACTAATTCACATTTTCTTAAGTTGCAGATGGAAAGAGTGGTGGTCAGATCCTTGATTTTTATAAATCTCCCTTTTTTGTGAAATTTTGCTTGCTATAATACTCTGAAAACACTCTATGAATAATAACATTTCATGTAGGAAAGGGAAGAGATGATAGTAAATACCCTGTTTATACAGAAGCCATTTAATAAATCGAGAGGTGGAATACATGAAGAGAAATCGGAACTACTAATTCAATTGAGTTTAATATAAACATTTGTGTGAAAAAAGCTTTAGTTTCAAAGAGTTAATTTTTCAATATTATTTCTCCACACTTGTTTTATTATATACACATATTAATGAACTCTTCAACGTCTATGGTCTCACTAAATTATCTTCTTTTTTTAAAATGTCTTTCTGAGACAATCACCCACCAAAAAAAAAAAAAAAAAAAAAAAAAAAAAAAAAAGCCGAAGAGATTCAAAGAAGAATGAATAAGGCCACCAAAGTAAGAGACCACACCAGTGTTCTTTTCCTGTCGAACATAATAGTTACACCCTGAAGTTCCATATAGAAAAAAAATTTCATAAGGTCAAAGATACAAAAATGTTGATAGTACATCTTAGAGAATGTTTTTCACAGGAAATTGAGTCTACCAGTGTGACCAATTTCTACACTGTACTCGTTATTTTTTGCCATGAAAGGTATACTAATAAAGACAGAACAAAAAGACCCTGCCCCTTCTTATGTGAAGGGGTTCCTTCACATATACAGTCCCCCAAACCAACCACTATTGTGAATGTCAACAAGCACTTGTTAACATGAGTATGATATAACTGTGTATTGACACCACAAATACAGAGTTGGGCTCTCTCTACCACCTATCGACCTGAGTACAAGTTCCCCAATGATGGAGCTAGAGAAAGGAACCAAGGAGTTTGAGTAGCTTGTACTCCATAGGATGAACAAGAAGTGACACTATCACGTAACCCCATTTCTTTCAGATACTAAACCAATTACATTTGAGTACACAAGGATGGTTCCATGGTTACAGCTGCACATATAGTAGAGGATGGATTTCTTGGACAACAAAGGAAAGAAGGAACATTGGTCCTGTGAAGGTTCAATGAACACTTATAGGGGAATGTTGGGATAGGTAAATAGGATTTGTTCCTTTGGTGACCATTTGGGAGTCAGTGAAGGGATCAGGTGTTATCAGAGGGATAACCAGGAAATGGGATAATATTTGAAATGTAAATAAAGACTATATCTAATTATAAATATAAGGTTAGCAATAATCTCAAAAATATATATGCATAAAAGACCCATTTTTTCTCTTTTCTCATTTGCATAAGATATTGACTTGTCTCAAAATCAGATTGAATCCATTCATCTTGTTGTCTAGAAAAATGTTTTATGTTACCACCAAGAAGACGAGAAAAATGTATTGATTGCATTTGCAAAAATTTTATATAGAAAGTGCCTCACATTTTTGTTCTAAACTGATTTTTTTCTGCTTTCTAAACTAGTGGTAAAATATTAATTATCAATGTATTCAAAAGGGAAAGTTGAAATGGAATATTGCAGCAGAAGTATATAAGAATAATAGAATTTTATAATGGCTGATAATTGATTTTAGACACCTGAGAACTGATATAAATTCTAATCCCATTGTTCTTTTATTTTAGTTTTGTTTGAATTAGAATGCAATCATTACCTTTTCTTACATTTATCCCTATCATACACACTCTCTTATTAAACAAAACAATCAAAATATAAGTTTTCATATGTGATTTTGAGATAAAAATTTGTGAGAAGGAACACAAGACATTGTTTTATATCCCTAAATCTATAAAATATTTGCTTGGAGGTCTTTAAACAAAAGGAAGTCATAAAGAAAGTCTCTTAATGTGACGATACAAAAGCAAGGTAATTAAATTCTAAAATGTATCTTAAACAAGATTTAAATTTAGAGAGTGTACACAAATAATAGTAGACATTACAAACTTAAAATTAGTATTGCAAAAGCAAAATCTAATGATCTGTATAGTGTTAGGGATTTCATGTATGTATTCATTCACCTTTACATTCAAATAGTTAAGAGAATAGATTTTGTTGGAAAAAAATTCATTTTATTTTTCAGTAAACTACCCAGCTAAACTTTGATCCTTGCTATTTCCCATCAACCAACTCCACAGTCATTCTTTTTTCTAATTTATTATTTTCAAATTAATTATTAGCATTTTTATAATTTTAATAATATTAAAAGTTAAATAGCTTCGCAATTGTACTTCTTCCCTGACTATATATTTTCTGTTATTCCTACTGTACAACATTCACTATATTAACTTTATTTTCATTTTTTTTGTTTATAACACATAATAATGGATATTATAATTAATTCTGCATTCAGTGAAACAGATTTTTATAATGTATTATTTGATAACTCTTAATTTTTTCTTGAATCACACAAAACTGGATTTGGCCATATTCCATGTTCTCCATTTAAGTTGAGAATGATATATAATTAAATTTCTTATTTTTTTGAAGACAAGTGTGTAGTAAAAATGTGTCCATGAATATCCATATCATGAATGGTTCTGGGATCTACTATGGTGTGAATTAACTTAAAGTATTGAGAGTTGACTTTTATTATTAATTTTTTGAGCCTTCTAGGATGTGTACAAAAATATTAAATGATGGTGAGAATGTTTATTAAATATATATTTGTATCAAACATGTTTTCCTCTATTCTCAGTATTTCTTACAACCTTCCTTCTTCATTGTCCTGATTTGCTGATCCCAAGCAAATTTACCTCGCATCCCCATTCCCAAAATCATAGTTTCTACTAGATTGATTCTAAAACTGAAGGAGACTAAGGCATTGTACTTCACCCTAATTTCCCTGGGGTGTTAGATCGGCAACTGTAAGAATGTTTCTGAAATATACTTTGTGAAATCCTAGGGATCAAGGATACTTGAAGCTTAACCTCTTTCCCTCACGCTTACATAGTATACCATGACCTCAGTTCGATGTCTGGTAATAAATATGTACATTTGTCTCTGTTTTCTACTGGTACTGCCATTCAGAAAAAAAGTACTATTAATCTCCAAATTGCAAGCACAACATAGTAATAATAATAGTGCCAGGGTTCACTTCCTCCACATGGGATGGAACCGAAGTTAGGTCAGATGTTATTTTGCTTTTCCTTAAATCTCAGATTAATTTTTTCTCCTCAATACTTTAAGAGGTGAGGAAATCTGGGTCAAAAATATTGAAGCCAGGAATATTATCCCATCCATATACTGGGGCTGGGGGATTTAAAAATATATTTGAGGTGTAATCTTCAGGTTCCATGTCACCATGGATGATAATTAAATGTAGGCTTTTTGTATGTTATTTTGCATAAAATATCATGAAATTCTTCTCAAAATAAGCATGCTAATAATCATAAATATGTCACATAAATAACCCAAATTTATATATAAGGAAAATAGTAAATTCACACCTATTGTGTCTTAGAAATGTCTTCCATCACACAGCTCTATGTATTTCTGGATGCCTTCCAGGCATTACACCTGCATTTAAGTTTAAATTATTCAAGGGTACATTACATTCATTTTCCAGAACCCCTGATCTTCTATTTTTAAACATCCCTAATCTAGCACCTGCCATTTCCCCTAACTGTATAGCATCCTGCAAAGGTTTCTCCATTTCTCTCCCTCATGCGATTGTTGTGTTCCTGTTTTAAAGTGGGACTAAAGCCTCCTCATTTGTACCATACTTCTTGATACACTAATTATGGTCTTTGATTTGTCACTACTAATCTGTACTTTTTATATCCATTTATTAGTTAACACATGCCCTGCCAATCTTTCTGGGTCTGGGTTTGCTCACTCAGTATGATAGTTGATGTAAAGTTACATAGAGGTCTGGAAAGGATATACCAGTATTTTTTTTTTAATTTAAAGAAGATTGTTTCTTAATCTCAATATTCTCTACACTATCTTTAATATAAGCCATTGTGACAGATGCTAGGTGGAATCTCAGGGTGATTTCTCTATTAATTTCTCTAAGGAATAATGATGATATAAATTTATGTACATTTTCCTGGCCATTTGATGTTGTATATTTCTTATATATTTTCCTGGCCATTAGATGTTGTATATTTATGTACATGTTTCCTGGCCATTTCATTGTCCTCTATTGCGAACTCTCTTTACATTTTTTATCCATGATTTTCTTTGGATAAATTTGTTTCTGAGAGTTTAATTCCTTCCAATTGGTAAACATTTTTGATATTAGCCCATTATTAGATGTAGATTTAGTGAAAATATTTTCAAAATCTATATATGGTTTCTGTGTACTATGGACATGATAACTAGCTTTATAAAAGCATTTCAGGTTCTTTACCTCCCATTTATATGATGCTCTTTCTACCCGAAAGAAAATTGTTCTATTAAAGAAAGTTTCCCCTTTGCCTATGCGTTTTAGACTTCTCCATTTTCTTTTTTATTCAATTTGAGGTATCACGTTTCCATCATATATAATTTAATTTCATTTTGCTGTAGAGAATGTCAAATTTCTCACCGTAACTCAACAGTGGTGTATTTCTCAGTTTCTTGTTTTAAAAACTTTCATAATGAACTTGACACCTCATACATATCACATTCCTATTTTCCATTTATGATACTTATATATTAACTAATTATAAATCCTTCAAATTTCTTATGTACCCAAGGAAAACATGCAATAATAATGAAGAGTTCTCATTGCAAAAGTTTTAAATGCACTCCTTAGCCATGTGCTGCGTAAGCATTTCTTTTGTTTTTATTATTTATTTGACTATCTATAAGCACTTCCATTCATTTATCTTTACATTTTTAATACTTTCAACAATCTTAACAAAAAATAATACATATTTAGGACAGACTTTCATCAATATTTGTTTTGTTTTATTATATTATTGGAATAAGCAAGTTTTTTTTTTTTCGGAAAGATAAAATTTCTCTGGTGTCACTGTGATGTTTGACTTTTTGTATGTTTGTTTGTATGTGATTTTAACTATCTTCCCTTAAATCATAGAGAAATATTTAGAAAAGTCTTCTTTCAATGTTTTATTATATTTTCAATGTTTTGTTTCATTATATCCAATATATAAGCAAGTTCATTCTGGAAAAACCAAATTTCTCTGGAAAAATTTCGGTATTTGAGTTTGTTTTTTGTATGTCATTTCAATATTCTTCACATAAAATCATAAAGAAATATTTAGGACAGAAATATAAAAAATATAAATCCAATATATAAGCAAGTCCTTTCTGGAAAGACACAGTTTATCGTGGTGTCAATTATATGTTCTCTCTCTCTCTCTCTCTCTCTCTCTCTCTCTCTCTCTCTCTCTCTCTCTCTCTCTCTCTTTATTTTCTTGGTAGTTCGTGTGTTTGTTTGTCAATGGGAGACAGGTTTTCTCTGTGTATCCCTTGTTGTCCTGGAACACATTGTGTAGACCAGATTTGCCTTGAACTCAGAAATCCTCCTGCCTCTGCCTCCCAATAGCTGCGAAAAAGGCATGTGCCACCACTATCCTGCCTGTCATTTGTATTAAATCTAGTATTGTGCATGGTAAAATGGTACTGATTTGCATACTTTTATCATATGTATCTGAAATTCAAAAATTAAATTATTTTTCTACATGAGTCTTATAAATTGCCATTTTAGTAAAATTGAGATGTTTATTCTGAACTTTGGTTTTCA
Source organism: Apodemus sylvaticus (assembly GCF_947179515.1). Taxonomy (NCBI): domain Eukaryota; kingdom Metazoa; phylum Chordata; class Mammalia; order Rodentia; family Muridae; genus Apodemus; species Apodemus sylvaticus. The sequence goes on from NW_026262999.1 coordinate 401,307, forward strand.
AAATCCATGATATATGCTATATGACATGACTTTAATCCCAGAATTGGAGTGATATGGTATTAATTTGTATTGTCATTTACATTCCTTACTGTGACAACTTATAAATCTCAGAAATTGAAAACAAGACACTCAATTCAAATAATTATTCAGTTTTGATATATGATTTTATATCACAGTGTATTAAAAGAGGCCAAACTCTTCCTTATCTGTTGTAATAGAGTAATAATTAAACATTTTTTGAAATTAACATTAAAATTCAACACAGATATATTTATGATTTAGCAAGTAATCATTTATTTCAGGTTTTACTATTACAGAAGTTTCAACATTACAATTTCAAAAGATATTTTTATATCTTTGAGTATTTTAAGTGTTACCTGCACACATACAAGTGCAGTCATGAGAAACAGGAAATATTTCCAACATAAATTCCAAATCATCCTTCTGTGTTCAGGGATGTAAGGGGCTTTCCAAAGAATAAATAAATATTAGTGCTCGAGTGTATACAACCAATTAAAGCATATTGCAAAGGAAACAGATCCATAGAAAGGAGAAAAGACTGTGTAATTTTATTCCATTTTAAAATTTAAAATAAAAGTATTTTTTCATATGAATTGCTATATGGTTATTTTACCTTCCATTATCATTCATAAATACTATTCACACCACTTTTTTCTCTTCTTAATAGACAACAGGCAATTAAAGTAAAATGCTAAAATAAATTAAAAACAAAGAAAATAAAAACACTTAAGCACAAAACTTCCATAAAATATTGTGTACCATTATATTGAAAATAGAATTGGAGCAATAAGATCAATGGCATTAATTTAATAAGAGAAAAATAGAGAAAGGACCTTTTACATGGACAGAATTAAATGACCAAAAAATGATAATTTTAATGTAATCTTGAAACATTCCCTTTGATTTGTTATACCAAATGAAATTTATGTTTGTGCCAGGTTTGTACACTAAAGTATCAGTATTATTTTTCAACTTATATTAAGGAATTGTTTCCTGAAATTCGAAAGTAAAAGAACACATTCTCTCATCTTCCATATATATAAAAATACAAGTGTATATCACATCTCTCTCTTACACAGCATGAAATATGCAGTGTGATCCATAAAGAGGCATTTTGCAAAACTTCAAAAGTTTTTTTTTTCTCTTTACAAAGACACAAATCCTTCCTATGCTGACCTACTTACTAAATAAAAAAAGGATACTTGTACATCTAGGAAAAATAGTTAAACTAAATAAAAGGAAATTTTCATGGTTATATATGCTGTAACATTTCATCTTCCTAATGAAAAAAAAAAGTAGCATACTTGCGTTCCACCCTCATATCTCCTCACTATATATTTCTGAATTTTGAATTAGAAGATAGCAATCACCAAACAAATTAGCATGTTTCTTCTTCTATCAGAAATTGCCAGAAACTGGAAAGAACCCAGATGTCACTGAAAAGAAGAATGTATAAAAAAATGTGGTATATTTACACAATGGAGTTCTTCTCAGAAATTATATACAGTGAATTCATGGATTTATTTTATCAAATAGTTGGAACTGGAAATATCATTCTAATTGAGTAATCCAATCACAAAAGAATACACATGGAATGTAATCACTGATAAGTGGCTATTAACACAGAAGCTCTGAATGCTAAAGACAGAATTAACATATCAAATGATTCCCAAAAAGAAGAAAAGAGAAGGTACTGGTCCTGGAAATGTTTGATGCAGCATAGCAGGGGAATAATACCAGGACACAGGAAAGAAAAATGAGAGTGGATGATTGGGGAATGGGTCAAGGGAATGTGGATTATGGGACTTATCAGGAGTAGGGAACTGGGAATGGAGAAATCATTTGAAGTGTAAACAAAGTCTGTGAAGAATTGAGTTGGGATTTTGACGGGTATTGCATTGAATCTGTATATTGCTTTTCGCAAAATGGCCATTTTAACTATATTGATCCTGCCGATCCATGAGCATGGGAGGTTTTCCTAATTTTTGAGGGCTTCCTCCAATTCCTTCTTCAGAATCTTGAAGTTCTTGTCATATAGATCTTTCACATGTTTGCTAAGAGTCACCCCAAGGAACTTTTTACTGTTTGTGGCTTTTGTGAAGGGGGTCATTTCCCTAATTTCTTTCTCAGCCTGCTTATCCATTGCATATAGAAAGGCCACTAATTTGCTTAAATTGATTTTATAACCTGTCACTTTGCTGAAGTTGTTTATCAGCTGTAGGAGTTCTCTAGTGGAGTTTTTTGGGTCACTTAAGTAGACTATCATGTCATCTGCAAATAATGATAGTTTGACTTCTTCCTTTCCAATTTTTATCCCTTTGACCTCCTTATGTTGTCGAATTGCCCGAGCTAGTACCTCAAGTACAATATTGAAAAGATAAGGAGAAAGTGGGCAGCCCTGTCTAGTCCCTGATTTTAGTGGGATTTCTTCAAGTTTGTCTCCATTTAGTTTAATGCTGGCTACCGATTTGCTGTATATTGCTTTAACGATGTTTTGGTATGGGCCTTGAATTCCTCTTCTTTCCAAGTCTTTCAGCAAGAAAGAATGCTGAATTTTGTCAAATGCTTTTTCAGCATACAGTGAAATGACCATGTGTTTTTTTTTTTTTTTCCTTTGAGTTTGTGTATGTAGTGGATTGCATTGATGGATTTCCGTATATTGAACAAACCCTGCATCCCTGGGATAAAGATTACTTGATCATGGTGGATGATCATTTTGATGTGTTTTTGGATTCAGTTGACAAGAATTTTATTGAGTATTTTTGCATCAATGTTCATAAGGGAGATTGGTCTGAAGTTTTCTTTATTTGTTGGATCTTTGTGTGGTTTTGGTATCAGCGTATTCGTGGCTTCGTAGAAGCAATTGGGTAGGGTTCCTTCTATTTCTATTTTGTGGAATAGTTTGAAGAGTATTGATGTTAGGTTTTCTTTGAAGGTCTGATAAAATTCTGCATTGAAACCAAAGAGCAATTCTCAAATTCATCTCGAATATCAGAAAACCCAGGATAGCTAAAACTATTCTCAGCAACAAAAGAAATTCTGGGGGAATCAGTATCCCTGACCTCAAGCAATACTACAAAGCAATAGCGTTAAAAACTGCATGGTATTTGTACAGTGACAGGCAGGCAGATCAATGGAACAGGCTTGAAGATCCAGAAATTAACCCACACACCTATGGCACACTTGATCCTCGATAAAGGGGCTGAAAACATCCAATGGAAAAAAGATAGCCTTTTCAACAAATGGTGCTGGTTCAACTGGAGGTCAGCATGCAGAAGAATGCGAATTGATCCATTCTTGTCTCCTTGTACTAAACTCAAATCCAAATGGATCAAGGACCTCCACATAAAGCCAGACACTCTGAAGCTAATAGAAAAGAAACTGGGGAAGACCCTTGAGGACATCGGTACAGGAAGAAAATTTCTGAACAGAACACCAATAGCGTATGCTCTAAGATTAAGAATTGACAAATGGGAACTCATAAAATTACTAAGTTTCTGTACGGCAAAGGACACCATCAAAAGGACAAATCGGCAACCAACAAATTGGGAAAAGATCTTCACCAATCCTACACCAGATAGAGGGCTAATCTCCAATATATATAAAGAACTCAAGAAGTTAGACTCCAGAAAAGCAAACAACCCTATTAAAAAATGTGGTACAGAATTAAACAAAGAATTCTCACCTGAAGAACTTCGGATGGTGGAGAAGCATCTTAAAAAATGCTCAACTTCATTAGTCATTAGGGAAATGCAAATCATAACAACCCTGAGATTTCACCTTAAGCCAGTCAGAATAGCTAAGATTAAAAATTCAGGAGACAGCAGGTGTTAGAGAGGGTGTGGAGAAAGAGGAACACTCCTCCACTGCTGGTGGGCTTGCAAATTGGTACACCCATTTGGAAATCAGTCTGGCGGTTCCTCAGAAAACTGGGCACCTCATTTCCAGAAGATCCTGCTATACCACTCCTGGGCATATACCTAGAGGATTCTCCACCATTTAATAAGGATACATGCTCTACTGTGTTCATAGCAGCCCTATTTATAATTGCCAGATGCTGGAAAGAACCCAGGTATACCTCAACAGAAGACTGTATGCAAAAAATGTGGTATAGCTACACAATGGAGTACTATTCAGCCATTAGAAACAACGAATTCATGAAATTCTTAGGCAAATGGATGGAGCTAGAGAACATCATACTAAGTGAGGTAACCCAGACTCAAAAGGTGAATCATGGTATGCACTCACTAATAAGCGGATATCAACCTAGAAAACTGGAATACCCAAAACATAATGCACACATCAAATAAGGTACATGAAGAAAGGAGGAGTGGCCCCTTGTTCTGGAAAGACTCAGTGAAGCAGTATTCGGCAAAACAAGAACGGGGAAGTGGGAAGGGGTGGGTGGGAGGTCAGGGAGAGAAGGGGGCTTACGGACTTATGGGGGAGTGGGGGCTAGAAAAGGGGATATCATTTGAAATGTAAATAAAAAATTATATCGAATAATAATAATAATAAAAAAAAGAATTAAACCGTTTTTTAAAGTCTATAATTTGACTGATGTAAATCTGTTGTGGCATTGTTTTCATTAATGAATCTGGAAAATGTAGGATGAGTTTTTAATGTCTTAAAAGCAAGAGAGAGCATATTTTACTAAAATTAAACTATATTTCATATTCATATAAAATTTGAAAATTAGCAATATCTATAAAAATATAATTTTAAGCAATTGTAAGTCATGAGATATATTCTTTTAATTATAAGTCTACAAATTAAAACCTTGATTATTTATTGTTTTAATAAACAGTGGCTATAGCCCATAATTTAATTATTTGTGAAGCAAGAGAAATATTTAAGATAATAAACATGCAATATTAATGATTATATTTCTCTATCATAGAGGAGATAGAGTTTATAAATATAGTAAATGCAATAATTATTGGCTGTATGCATACATTAACAAAAATATAGAGAGGCAAATTTTTAAAATTTGTGTTTGAAATAATGATTATCAAATTTGCCTAAAAAGTTTTCTATGCAAAAGACCAACTATTAGCATTCTTCAAAAACCAATGTAATGGCTCTTTGGACTAAGGAATAAATATTGTTTTTTATTAAATTTTTTCTGATTCTATCTCATAATTTTATATTAACATAGCAACAGAGCCATAATAGGGTCCTCAAACCTTATTGGAAGTAAAGAAATGCGAATTTACATTAATGGTCCCTTAACCAAAGGACTGTTGTGAAACAGCCAACAATTGACTTTTTTGTAAAGTAAATTATCTCACATCTGTTAATTGTCAATGGGATTAGGATTTGCATTCCTCTTGAGACTACCACACAGAGGTTTATATTCTCTTGTGGCAAGCTTGAGGTGAGGTCTTAACAAGTTAACATTTTCTCAAAGCTTTTAAAACCATTTGAATTAAATAAACTATCTTTTTTATTTGAGTTTCCTGTGGCACAGTTTGTTTAGGATATAATGGATCCACTTGTCTGATACTTTTAAATAGCAAATATGGATGAGTTAAAATCTTGAGCTTGTGATAGTATTATAAACTGCAACTAATGGAACATTGGCAATTTAAATATTTTAAATGTCTTTTTTGTAATATTAGAGCATGCACATTATTTGGAAGAATAAATCTGTTTTAAGCAAGCTATTCTCTTTAAAATTAATATCAAGAGCATTGCTTTTACATATAAAGTTTGACTGCCAGTTCTTACTTATAAATGCATGCACTGCAGCTAATGCATCAGTTAAGAGACATTGTTTTAAATTCGATCTTTTATAAGTCCCGTTTCTAGGATATGAGTTACATAAAATATTATCTCAATTTAGAATTATCTTCAGAGACATGTTTTTCTGGGTTGCCTCATGTCAGCTGCTTTTTAGAATAACTCCAACGCTGAGTTACCAATTTTAAGATAATTTCTGTGACCAATGCTATAAATTTTTAATCATATCAATAACTTATAAATCAATAATTTATAATTGAGACATGCAGAACATATTTATATCTTAAAAACCAGTCAGGAACAAACATGAAGTTGCTATAAACGTATACGTATTTAAACCAGACAAAAGTTTCTTACATTTTTTAACTGTAATTTTAAGTGGAAAAACACATTGTTGAAACCATTATTCACAATCACAGAGGTTCTTCTAGGAAAAAGAAAAACAGTTATCAGCTCTCTTACTAAAGATGTTGAAAAGCTTTTGCCCTCTTTAAAAGCTGCTTGTGTAGATAGCTAACCCCTAGCAGGATTTCTCTAGTTTTACTTGACTTCCAGCCATAGTGCAGGGTATTTTAACAGTTTATCTTAAGCTAATTGAAACTGCCCTTTAAACAAGATAACTAAATCAAACCGTGGACAGCCAGCACATAAAGTTTTAACCATTTTTTTAAACATGAAAAACATAACAATTAATCATTTATACAGCAAGAACAAACATGAAATGGCAGATATATGGACAGACATGGTGCACCAAGGACAGACAATAGACAGAGAGAGAAGAGAACTTGATGTCTCAAAGAGATCGAGATATCCTAACAAGAACAAAGAATATCTCTCATAGGATCCAGAGAGGAAGCAGACATCTCCTGTTTCCTTTCATTTCCAGTAGACACATGAAATTGCAAAAAAACAGTTTTCTTTCTTTTGACATAATGTCGCAGACATGGAACATTTGCATTTTTGCAACCTATTCTCTCTCCCCCCCCCCTGTGTCTCCCTCTTTCTCTCTCTTTCTCTTTCTCCCTTGTTCCACACCTAACTCTTTATGTCCTTCTTATTCTGGGTATTATGCCAGAGAATGGAGGGGAGGCACAGAGATTTGGCAACCCAAGGAATGATTCTTTAGGGAGAAGAAGAGAGTCCATACAATATGGGAAATTCTTAGCATTCTAAAAGTAAAATGGAGAGACATTTATGTTACACTCAGTACTATTATATGTTTTTGCAAGGCAATATATGATACTTTTGACACACTGAACATATGCCAGCAGATAAAGGCTAACAATCTGGTGGTATGTATGTACTAATTTATCAGAGACTATGTTGATGAAACACAGGTGAGTAAGTCATATCCAGAATTAGAGGCTTACCAGTAAAATGATAGAATTGGAGACAAAATTTATATGATATTACCCTGGATGTGTTGTATAATCATATCTCATCTACTGTGTAAGGTAATTTAGATATCTCTTTCTGTTTCAGTGTTAGAGACAGTAATAAACATTAGGTGACTTAAGATCATAGAGTAATCAAATATTCTAAACTTGGTGCTATTTATAGCCATCGTCTACCCACTTGTAATGTCATAGGATCCATGCTATACACATGAGTCACAAATAAGTATTCACTCAAAGTTCTGGGTATATCATCCCACCTATTAAGAGATGCAGCTTCACACCATTTTCCCTTATAAAGGTTGATGCAAAAATACTCAATTTAATTCTTGCCAACTGAATCCAAGAACACATCAAAATGATCATTCAACGTGATCAAGTTGTCTTAATCCCAGGGATGCAGGAATGATTCTATTGTAAATACATATGCTAGTTTTATGAAGGAACTTGCACATAAACACACTCAAATATACACAAACACACACACAGAGAAACACACCGAGACACACACACGTAAACACACATAAAGTGCTTTGTCTATAGGAATTTTCTTCACTTCTACTTGTGGTTCCGAGAAGTAGATCTGATTTTAGACCTGGCATCAAGTACGAATACTTACTGACAATCACATTATTTGAATTGTTTTGTCAAGGAGTTTCATAAGTTATAAGTTTTTATGATTTTCAAAAAATATCTGTATTTAAATTTGAATTATTCTCGCTGTATTTTTTTGCTCACTTCTTTATCTCTCTCTGACTGTATATTTCTGCATATGTATATCTCTATATATGCATTCATTAATAATATACTTGATAATAAATTAAATTTATATATATATATATATATATATATATATATATATATATATATATATATATATATATACATATATATACATGCTCTATTGATTCTTTACTTATTATTCCACCCAAGAATGATGGTGGAATATTGATGTTTTCTCCTAATAATAATACACAAGGAAAGTTGGAAAGCATGGAGGATGTGATGAGGTGGCTGGAACTTAGAGTGTCTTAAATTTATTTAGAGTGATATTTCTTTTATTTTAATCTATGAGTCATATGTAATTGAGCTTATTTTACTTCCCTGAATGCCCCTAGATCTCAATCTGTTTCTAAGGAATTGCTCACACTAGGGAAATATTCCAGCACTGAATTATAGTACATGCCTATAACCAGATTCATCTTCTACAATTATTGGACAGGCTGTATTATGGGAAGTTACAGGTTTGCCAATCCTGAAATTGGTCCTTTGGTATGGCTGATAAAATATTTTAAAGTCTTTGAATATTTAGCTATGTTGCAGAGACTAGATAAGCTTTAGTCACCATGGTCTACAAAAGATACTTTAGTCTGTGAAATACTGATTTTAAATTAATGTATACAGAAGATGGCACTAGTAGAAGAAGCTAGTTCAATCTATCGATCTGAAAAGATTTAGCAAAGCAAACAACCACTATACAGAAGATTCCAAGTGAGTAACTCATGGGCAGTATAAGGCTATTAATAGTTACTAAGGTAAAATGTGTTTTGGGACTTAGTACCATTTTAATCTAGTTTCTAATGTCTTTATTAGTAGTACTTTCTGTGTCTCTGTTAATTCACAAAGACCAGGTGATTTACTGTATGGAGTAAACGAAGTGTCTACCATATTTTATGGGTGCTAATGTTTTAAAAAGTCCTGAGTTGCCACCTTAAAAGGCAATTTCAACTCCCCCTCATATATTCCATACATATCCAGAAAGGCGTTCCAGGAGATGTACTTTCCCCTCTTATCCACCCTTTTGAGATATACTAAAAGTTCTTGTCAACAAGCCATATATTATTACAGATTCTATGTCCTTGAAATTTATGGCATTTCTAAAACTTTTTCCAGAAAATAATTCCACTGAAGTATATCAGGTGGATGTTATTCTGTTTGCCTGTTCTCTCTCAGTGGGATGGAGGATGAAGTCTTTTCTATTATGTTATCAGTAGCATATACTTCAAGTCTCAGCCCACAGTGAACAACATTTCTTTTTTCTGTTTTCTATTTTGTATAAACTTGGGTAACTATTCCCAAAGAAGCAGATATTGCACATTTTCTAGGAACGAGACTCTGATGAAGGACAGCTTTAAAAATTGCCAAGACATTCCAAAACTCATTCATTATGACCACAAGCACCACATGGGGTGCTTATTTAAATGGGGCTCAGACAATTCAACACTGTACGAACCTTAGTAGTGTGCAAAAGAATAAGTTATTTTTCCTAACATGGAACACTCAATGTCAGATTATGGGAGTAGGTACATACATGAAAATGTATATCACAAAGCAAAATCGAGAATAGTATAAAAAAGAGATTGAGAGCAGAGATAGAGGTAGAGATAAAGGGAGAGAGAGACAGAGAGAGAATGAGAAAAAGACAGGAGACAGAGAGAGAGGGAGAGAGAGACAGAGACAGAGGCATAGAGAGACAGACAGAGAGAAACAGACAGTGAGACATGGAAAGAGAGACAGAGAGAATAAAAATGTGGTTACATTGAGATAGAGAACAGAAAAATGAAGGAATATTGTCAAGGATTATAAGGCACAATGCTGGATTGGTGTATAGGTCAAAGCCTATGCATTATAATTCAGATTTTCAATTGATGAATTTCAGAGCCCTCATTCCAGTGTCATAATTGCTCTTGTATTTAAAAACACAAAATTAACTAAAGTAAAATATAAAAGAAACAAGGCAGACAGAAGGATTTCAAGAAATATCCTTCTGATAAGTAGGTTTGGGCAAATTCAGGCAAAACAGATTTGGTAACTGCACAGTTTCTAGAGTAATGTCAAATATTTATAAGTCTTGAACACAGAACTATTCCAGTAATAAAAGTATATTAGTCTCTATGCCTTTAAAAATCTGGTTCTTTTGAGTGATCTTGATTTGTACCTCAATCTTTGAAAGTGGTAAAGATGGAAAGCTTTGGCTATTGATATATCTTATCTCTTAATGTGATTCAGATGTGTCTTCAACAGCATTACTCTGAACTCAGTCCATGGATTTGGTTAATGGAAATGGGCTGTGGTTGCTCTTGTCTGGTTATTGGCAGCCATCACCACATCCAGAATGTTCCACTGCCTTAAGAATGACAAATGGAAACGAAGATATTGGAGGCAACATGTTGGAGAAGGGAGCTTACATCAGGTAAGCATGGGGACATAGGATAATGAGTGGCAACAGCATTCACAGGGACATGATTTTCATTGCTGAGGAAGTGAGTTTGAGCTCTTCCACTTTGGTTCCCAGGTGTTGATCTACACTCATTGGGATGTTCCCTAAAGTATCTACACCTCCGGTTCTTAAACCATATCTGGATCTGGTATTCTGTCACACAAATGCTTTCTGCCAGTTCCTTACGTTGTTCAATGGAAGGGTACTTGGAAATTTCCAAGAAGAATTTCTCGAGCTTATTCTTATGTTCTGTGCTATACCTGCTCCGTCCTCTCCAACGACTTATAGAGGTATTTAGGGTAACATGTGCTCTTGGACAGACTTCAGGACGCAGAAGTTGAACGAATGGAGAGGCTAAAACCTGAAAGCCTTGATTCAATGTCGATCTGGGAGACAATTGTAGGCCATTGATTTATGGAACTATTTGTGTTCTTTGGTGATTTTGAGGCATTTGTGGATATGGAGGCATTTGAAGACATTCAGGTAATACAAGGGTATTGGACATTTGGGGACAAAGAGACAATACTAGAGGTGGAGGCCCTTGGAGATCGGAGGGTAGTAGAGGAAAAGAAATCCATTGGTTCGATAGGATTGTTGTGGGAGCTTTCTTAATTGGACAAGCTGGAAAGCCATTAGACCCCTCCATGTTGTCTTACACTTTCTTGATATTTCTTGTGTTCCTCTTTCTCTCTTCTTGTAGAGACATCTGACTTGAAAACATTGATAAGGTCGAACCCTGTTGAGACTCAGTGATACATAAAAACAGTTCACATTGTTACAACACTGGTGACATCACAGGAGATAGCAAGAGTTCTTCAAGAAACAGTAGAATGTTCAGATAGGGGAATGCTTATCTCCATAGAGTGTCTTTACTTTCCTGGTAATGCTAGCCCTGTACTTTTTTGTTCTGAAGTGCTATTTTTTCAGGACTCTACCGATACACAGTTATAGAAATCCTCTTACACTCAAAGCTAGAGCTCTTGGCAACAGGGTTTTTTTTTTTCAATTTTCATACAATGAGAATGTGATGTGTTTTATTTCTCCCCTACCGCATTATTCCATTGAATATATCCTTTCTTTATTTACATTTCAAAAATTAGCATATATCCAACAATAACCATAAAAGTTATCTCTATTCCATGTCCCCTCTCTTATTTCTATTTGCGTTTTCATCTACCGAGTCACCTACTACTTCCTCCCTACCTCACTTTTACTACTTGGGGCTTCCAGCCATCTTAGAACCAACGGTCCTATCACACATTGATAACACACAATGTTATCCTCGGCTAAATATGTGGAACAATGGGATCCTCCCTGTGTACTACTTCTTTGGGGGTTTAGTGTCTAGATATTCGGGGGTGTGTGTCTGTGTGTGTGTGTGTGAGTTCTGGATGCAAATATGTTAATAAGCAAAAGCTGGGAATGGATGGAAAGATAAGCCACTCATCAATTTGGTAGCAGATATCTAGTGATATTTTCTTTCTACCTTGGATTTAGCCACAAGGACTTTGTTGGAGAAGTGTTCAAGTTTCACTATCTTCTGAATTGTAGAGATTTCCAGCAAGGATAAACATATCTGATCCACATAAGAAAAATACAGATTCTGCCAACACAGATTATTAATTTTTTATTAAATTTTGATAATTCTGTAGGCACAAACCTTCTAAATAGGATAAAATATCCCTCATCCATTCACTCACCTTGATTAATCCAGTAAACAATATGATGTTTTACAGGCTAAAATGATTGAGTTTATTATGTGAAGTTTCAAATTCAATTGATGGTTTCAAATAAAAGTTCTCACTAAACAAAGTCAAAGATAAGATATATATGAATATTGGGACACTGAGAGAGAAGATCTTGAAACTCTATAAAAAGCCAATCTAGCTGTATGATTTCTCTGTATGAACCAGATTGCAGGTGTTGTCATACAGCTTATCATACTCAAAAGCTTTGAAGTCATCAAGATTCTTGCTTGAGTACTATTTAAATCTTCCATGGACTTGTTCCCTTTTTTGATATTTAAATTCCAGTTAGATAAATATAACAGGATCACATCTGGCAAAATTTGAGTAAAAAGAACAGCAAAATTTCACAGAAATTCATTAATAATTCATTTCTTCTTAATACAAGGTACTATCAGTTTGCAATTACATCTAAGTCAAAGACATATACCAGAACCATTATGTAAGGAATTATTCCATGAGAACATGAGCCATCTGTTTCTATTCAATAGCATGTCATAGGTGTTCTGCTACCTCATCCTAGGTAATTTGTAAACGAAACTCAGTATCAAACATTTTGACACATAAATCTGTGGACTGTGCAACAACATTGCGCCTTAGTATATACTCTCATACCAATAAGCTGATATATCCTTCTGCTCCCAAGTCATCCTTCAATAAAGGTTTTTTTCTGTCTTCTGTGTTTATTGTTGGGTTCCACAATAAGAATTGAAATTGCTACAATTTGCTTCCTTGAAGAGAGTAAATATTCTTCCATGATCCACACTATACACAAACTTAAATCTTACCATGCCTCTTTTTGCAATCAGTAGTCTATTGTTTTTAATAATCTTTTCAGCCATTAGAAGCATTGAATTCATGAAATTCTTAGGCAAATGGAGCTGGAGAACATCATACTAAGTGAGGTAACACAGACTCAAAAGATGAATCATGGTATGCACTCACTAATAAGTGGATATTAACCTAGAAAACTGGAATACCCAAAACATAATCCACACATCAAATGAGGTACAAGAAGAGCGGAGGAGTGGCTCCTTGTTCTGCAAAGACTCAGTGAAGCAGTATAGAAGAAAATCAGAACATGGAAGTGGGAAGGGTTGGGTGGGAAAACAGGGGGAGGGAAGGGGACTGATAGGACTTTCGGGGAGTGGGGGTCCAGAAAAGGGGAAAGCATTTGAAATGTAAATAAATATATCAATAAATTAAAAAAAATAATCTTTTCAATATGTTTTAAATAATTCTAAATGATTGATGGGCCTGATGGCAAACTGGAAAGTGTAAATTAATTTAATAGTTGAAAAATTCAATATCCAAATTAGTAAGGCAGAATGACAGGATTTGTATTGCTTTTGAACAGATCCAAATGCTGAATCTGGAGATCTGGAAAACCACTAAGAACACCTTCTTTACAAGAAAGGAAGCAAAGAACCTAGAGTTCTCCATGCTAATATATTTATATAGACCTGGATTGTATTACTTTAGGTTCTCAAGAATCACAGAACATAAGTTCATTCTCTATAAAGTTAAGGAAATTGTTGATGACTTACAGTCTATAGTCCAACTCCCCAACAATGGTCAGCAGCAGCTGTAGATGGAAGTACAAGGATCTAGCAGTTTCCCATTCCCACGAAGCAAGCAGGCAAGGAAGAGTGAAAGAGAGTAAATCTTCCTTCTTCCAATGTCCTTATATATTTCCAGAAGAGGGTGTAGCACAGATTAAAGGTTATAGGTCTCCAACAGATGATGTGGCCCAGATTAAATGCTACAGGTCTCCAGTAGAGGGTGTGGCCCAGATTAAAGGTGTGTGCATATATGCCTTTATTCCCAAATGATCTTGAACTCGGAGATCTCCTTGTCTTAGCCACTATGTTTTAAGATCTCTATATCAAGATCCAGGTCAGAAATTTTTATCTTTGAGCCTCAAAATTAGGGTCATAAGTAACCCTTCCAATTCTAGACTGTAGTTCATTCCAGATATAGTCAAGTTGACAACAAGGAATAGCCACTACAAACTACCTCTTGTCAACTTGATACAAATAATACCTCATGTCCGCATGAAATAATAACAAGATTGTGTATATGCCTAACATGATATAACTATTCCTTGAACAATTGCAAACACATTTGTAAATTTTCAATGGGAAAATATCCCTTGGTAACATTCTTTTAGTATTTCAAAACCAATTGATGTAAAAGTGATCAGAAGATAGACAAATGTATCTTTAACAAAATAAGATGGAAGCATTCATATTACTTACAATCCTCGCTTCTGCAACTGTTTACGTGGTCTTAGCTGGTATTTATAACTACCTTCCCCTGCTACTCTTTCTGTATTTCCTTCATCTTCAGCAAGCACCTCAGCAGGTCTTGGCTCTTTTTCTGGAGGAGTGACCCATAACTTCATTCCTGATGGGTCTGTTTCTTTTGTCTTCCTGCTTGGATTAGGTTGTTCTAGTTTCCCATTGACTTTAATCACAGAACATGGTAGTACTAAGAGACGCCCTAGGGGATCTCCTGCACTCCAGACATAATCCTTCCTACCTACATTGTGGAGAGGTAATCCAATTTACCCATGGTAATCTGGATCTATTACCCTTCTTAACACTGCTATTCCTTACTTAGCCTGTTGGTTTAAGGGCATTAGAAGCCCAAAATGGACAGTGGAAGTCTGAGCTTCCAGTTCAATGAAATGTTTGCTGTGGCTGCTGGTAGGAGCACTCCCCCCTGTGGAACCAAAACTTCTAGGCCAGCAGAACCTAAAGTTGTGAGGACAGGAAGCAAAAAAAATTTCTAGAGGGTCACTAGGAGTGATAGTGAGTGGAACTATTCCGTTCTCCACACCTTGATTCCTGGACCAATGAATCCTCTCTATGGGAGAAATTGTACCATATATTGGTCGCTGATTCAAAGCATATACTGCCTTCAGAAGAACTCTGCCCCAGCCCTCCATGCTGTTGCTACTTAATTGGCACCACAACTGTATCCTCCAAAGTCCATTCCATCTTTCTATCAGACAGGCTGCTTCAGGATGATGGGGAACATGTTAGGACCAGTGATCTAGATAATCATGGCCCCACTATCCCACTGCTCTGGCTGTGAAATGATTTTCTTGGTCAGAAGCAATACTGTGTGGAATACCATGATGATAGATAAGGCATTCTGTGAGTCCATGGACGGTGGTTTTGGCAGAAGCATTACTGCAGGAAAGGCAAATCAATAACCAGAATAAGTATCTACTCCAGTAAGAACAAAAAGCTGTCCTTTCCACGGGGTATGTGGTCCAATATAGTCAACCGGCCACCAGGTTGCTGGCTGGTCACCTCAAGGAATGGTGCCATATCTGGGCTCAGTGATGGTTTCTGCTGTTGGCAGATCTGGCATTCAGCAGAAGTTGTAACCAGGTCAGCCTTAGTGAGTGGAGGTCCGTGTTGCTGAGCCCAAGCATAAATTCCATCTCGGCCACCATGGCCACTTTGTTCATGTCCTCACTGGGCAATAACTGGGATGGCTGGGGAAAGAGGCTGGCTGTCCACAGAACGGGTCTTCTTATTCACTTGATTATTATTATCAGGACCTCAGCTGAAGTCACCTTTTGGTGAGCAATTACATGGGACACAAATATTTTCACATCCTTTGCCCATGTGAAGAGTTCTGTCCACATACTTCTTCCCCAGATGTCTTTCTCACCAATGTTTCAATTGTGATTTTTCCATGTCCCTGACCACCCAGCCAATCCATTGGCTACAGTCCAGGAGCCAGTGAAAAATCGTACATCTGGCCGTTTCTTCTTCCAAACAAACTGTAATACTATATGTACTGCCCGAAGTTCTGACCACTGTGAAGATTTTCCTTCACCTGTATCTTTCAGGGTTGTCCCAGAAAGGGGTTGTAATGCTGCAGCTGTCCACTTCTGGGTGGTGCCTGCATAACATGCAGACCCATCAGTAAACCAGGTCCTAGTCTTCTCTTCTTCAGTCAACTGGTCATATGGAACACCCTATGAGGCTATAGGCTCATGCTTGGCAGCAGATGGCATTGTAACAGGAGTAGAAACTATAGGCATCTGAGGAACTTCTTCTTGTAACTTGCTTGTGCCTTCAGGACCTGCTCTGGCCCAATCACATATATACCACTTCCATTTGACAATAGACTGCTGTTGTGCATGCACTACTTTATGACTTGGAGAGTCTGATAACACCCAGCTCATGATGGGCAGTTCAGGTCACTTAATAACTTGGTGTCCTATTGTCAAACGTTCAGTTTCCACTAAGGCCCAATAGCAGGCCAAGAGCTGTTTTTCAAAGGGAGAGTAGATGTATGCAGATGATGGTAGAGCTGTGCTCCAAAATCCCAAAGGTCTCTTCTGTGATTCAACTACAGGGGCCTGCCAGAGGCTCCAAACAGCATCTCTATCTGCCTCAAATAGCGTTGGATCTGCTTGATCATATGGTCCAAGTGGTAGTGCAGCCTGCACAGCAGCCTGGACCTTTTGAAGAGCCTTCTCCTGTTCTGTGCCACACACAAAGCTAGCAGCTTTCCGAGTCACTTGATAAATAGGCCTGAGTAACACACCTAAGTGAGGAATGTGTTGTCTCCAGAACCCAAATACACCAACTAAATGTTGTGCTTCTTTCTTGGTCGTGGGAGGGGCCAGGTGCAATAACTTATCTTTCACCTTAGAAGGAATATCTTTTCATGCCCCACACCACTGTACTCCTAAGAATTTCACTGAAGTAGATGGTCCTTGAATCTTGGTTGGATTTATTTCTCATCCTCTGATATGCATATGTGTTACCAATGAATCCAAAGTGGTTGCTACTTCCTGCTCACTTGGTCCAATCAGCATAATATCATCAATATAGTGCACCAATGTGAAATTTTGTGGAAGAGACAAATGATCAAGGTCCCTTCTAACTAAGTTATGACACAGGGCTGAGAGTTAATATATCCTTGAGGCAAAACTGTAAAGGTATATTGCTGGCCTTGCCAACTGAATGGAAATTTCTTCTAGTGGACCTTATGTTAGGTACTGAGAAGAAGGGATTTTCCAAGTCAATAGGTGCATACCAGGTTCCAGGAGATGTGTTAATTTGGTCAAGTAATAAAACAACATCTGCAGCAGCTGCAATTGGAGTTACTACCTGATTTAATTTTTGATAGTCAACTGTCATCCTCCATGATCAATATGTCTTCTGCAGTGGCCAGATGGGAGAGGTAAATGGAGATGTGTTGGGAACCACCACCCCTGCATCTTTCAAGTCCTTGATTGTGGCAGTAATTTCTGCAGTAGCTCCAGGAATACGATATTGTTTTTGATTCACAAATTTCTTTGGAAGAGAAACCTAAAGGCTTCCATTTTGCCTTTCCAACCACAATAGCCCTCACTCCACAGGACAGAGAACCAATATGAGAATTCTGCCAATTTCTGAGTATATCTATCCAAATTATACATTCTGGAACTGGGGAAATGACCACAGGATGTGTTCGGGGACCCACTGGACCTACTGTGAGTCACACATCAGTCAAAACTCCTATAATCACCTGTCCTCAATCAGCCCCTATTCTAACTGATGGGCCACAATGTTTCTTGGGATCTCCTGGAATCAGTGTCAATTCAGAAGCAATATCTAATAGCCTCCAGAAAGTCTGATTATTTTCTTTCCCCCAGTGTACAGTTACTCTTGTAAAAGGCCATAGGTCCCTCTGGGGAAGAATTGGAGAAAGACTAAGAGCAAAACTTTTAGGTGTCTTATAAAGATCTTTCCTCAGGGGAACCCAGCCACCCCTTCATTCAAGGTGTTCTGGATCTGTAAAATGGCTCAAGTCTGGATATTGATTCACTGGCTGAGACTGCCTTTTTCATGATCCAATGCAGCCTTACTATCATTTGTTTGAGGATTTTTCTGCTTATAAAGATCATACAGATATGCAGTAGGTTTCCTATGTATTACATCCCTGGAAACACCATGATTGATTATCCAGCACCAAAGGTTCAAACGAGTCATACCATTAGAAATTCCACCTCACTGCCCATTACGGGGTTTGTCATTATATACATTGTTTTGTCTATGATGTCCATTATAATAACTATAATCACCTTGTCTCTGGTGATCCAATGCTGCCAACTGGCACTTGTTAACTCGGGTTCCAATTAAACCCATTGATTTTAATTTATCTAATTGAGCAGCAGGATCTCCAACCCTAAGGTCTGGCACAAGGAAAAGGGCAAGAACAAAACTCTTTAAATGTGCTGGTGCCCCTCTCACCAGTTTGCGTCTTATACGACTGGTGAAGGGCATATCTTCTGGACCTTCCCACTTTGAAGAATTTGGTTCTACACAATGTATCCACTCTAGCATAGCAATTTCCCTAAACCGTAAAACCCCTTCATCAACATTAAGCCAAGGGATATCAGGCATCTCCAACTCTTTTTCAATAGGCCATCTTTTGATAAATACTTCAGTCAACCAATCAAACGAACTTTTGACACCTTTTGTAACTGTGCGAGCTTCCATATTAAACCTAGAATCTCCACTCAGAGGGCGCATGCCAATAAACTCAGCCTTGCTCTAGTTTTATGTTCCTTCCACCATTATCCCACATCTTTAAAATCAATTACCATGCATATTTTCTAGACTTCTGCTTGAATGAACTAGCAAACTCATCAAGCTCTTTATTAGTATAGTGTATTTCCTCATGGACTACACTTTCTAGGGGCCTGCTTTGCCTTGAGTCTGGTTATAGTTCTAGAAGAAGCTATTGGTAGGCCTTGAGAAACATCAGTATGGTTGTCAAAAGTCACTTCTGATTTATCAGGCTCTGAGGGATTAATTTTCTCAAGTGGAGAAAGCATTATTTCAATGGGTGGGGCTAAGGGTAATACTTCTTCAGGTGGAGTAAATCCTTGAAAATCTGAAGATTCAAAATTCTCATTTTCAACATGGTCTTCCCACACATCCCCGTCCCAAATTATAGGATCCCATTCTTTGTCAATTAATGCCCTTACTTTAACTGCTGTCACCCTCTGAGATTGAGACTTAAATTTTCTCTGTAATTCGGGCAACCTTATAATGAGGGCTTCAGTTGGATTTTCTGCTACTTGAGCTCTATGGCTGCTAGAAAGTAGATTTTCTTCATGGGCACATTTAGCAACTTTTAGATTATTTACTTGAGTCTGGAGTTCTTCGATTTTATCATACAACTCCTTCCTTTCCTTAATTGATTTTTCCTGAGATGCTAAGAGCAACCAGCCAGGAAAATCATTTTCTGATTTTTCCCCAACTTGGAGAAAGTATTGTATACCACTGAATCACCCAATTCATCAAGATAATCAAAAGCATTAGCTTCTTTAAGCTTGAGATATCGTTTTATCCATGGGTCTACAAAATTCTCTGAGCTCCCAGGAGGGAGAGAATCTGGAGAAGTTTCAGTAATTGAAGGTGTTATTGGATCAACCAACTAATTCCAAAATTTTGAAACATTCATCCTTATACTTCTGCTCCTCTAGAACTACTTCTGGTACAAACTTCTGTATTACTTTGGGTTCTCTAGAGTCCCAGAACATATGGACAGTCTCTATATAGTTAGGGAACTTTTCGATGACTTACAGTCTAGAGTCCAACTCCCCAACAGTGATCAGCAGAAGCTATGGATGGCAGTACAATGATCTAGCAGTTTCTCAGTCCCACGAGGCAAGCAAACAAGGGAGAGTGAGAGAGAAATCTTCCTTCTTCTAATGTCCTTATATATCTCCAGCAGAGGATGTAGCTCTGATTAACTGCTGTAGGTCTCCAAAAGAGGGTGTGGCCCAGATTAAAGGCTGTAATTCTCCAGCAGAGGGTGTGCTCCAGATTAAAGGTCTGTGCATCCATGCCTTTAATCCCAAATGATCTTGATCTCAGAGACCTCCTTTTCTTAGGCACTATGCTTCAAGATTTCTATACTAAGATTCAGGTCAGAAACTTATATCTCTGAGCCTCCAAATAAGGATCATAGATGAGCCTTCCAATTCTAGACTGTAGTTCATTCCAGATATACTCAATTGACAACCAGGAATAGCCACTACATGCATTTAAATCTATAAACCTTGATTGCTGGGGATTTCTATCTCCAAAATATGTTTAATGTCATGTTCACAATGAGTAAGCCAGAGCATCCATTCCAATCATAAATACAATGTCTGGACAAGCAAGTTCTAAGCCTCTCACTAAGGATCATCACACAGGGTCAGGGGAAAAGTGAGTCTTCTTCATACCATGTCATGCCGAGGTATTCATTATACCATACTATGCCACTCTGCACTCTTGCAATATGTCCTGAGTTAACCTAGACCATGAAAACCCTGTGTGCTCATGAGAAGACACCAAGGCACCATGGTTGTCACTAGAAGAAACATGGTCTTGAACCAATAATTTAAGCTCTCTTTAATTTTCCCTGACTGACTTATCTGTTGCATCTCACAACTACTGTACCATAAAGATACGGAATAAGGAACATAATGAAGGTTCTCTCCTTTAACCTCCCCAGAAGAGAAGTGAACTGCAGAACTACATGCCTCTGAACATTTTTATGATAGAATCTTAGTACCAATATTGTGGCACTTAGATTTTACAAAACTTTTAGCTGATAAGTTGATTGAAAAATCTAAGTAAAGTATGCATAAGATTCTCATTCGAGGAATTGATTTATATCAGTGAGTGTTGTTATTGAAAGGCAAAAATAAGTATGTCCATGTAAATATGCAATTTTAGCACTGAGGAGATCACCATGAACTGTAGGCCAAAATAGTCTTTACAAAATTAAGAAAATATAAACCAACGCCTATATAGGCTTAGGTATCCTTTCTCAATATAGGTTGTTATCCAAACTATAAACATGCACTTAAATACACAGTGTGAATGAATTTAGATCAATGGTGTACAGAATATTTAAAACTTCACTGTAACTTCATTACACAAGTTATCAAACATGGACATGCAAACAGATATTTAAACAACAATAATAATAAATTAATTAAACCTCAATAACAGAAAACTTAAAAAATGATTAAAAGGAACAAATAATGACATATAGAAGATGTAATAAAAGAGAAGATTTGGTTATGGACAATGGCATATTAGTTAGATTGGAGTGTACTGAATATGTGTATGAGAGCAAGAAGTATTTTATATTTTCAAATTTGTAATATCTATAAATAAATGGTGTTTGACAATATGATGATTAAATATATCCTGTAATAGAAGTTTATGATCATTTTCATTTTTCTCTCTTTTTTCCTTATTAGATACTTTATTTATTTAAATTTCATAGGATTTCACTTATTCTTTCTGACCCACATCTGAATGTAGTATAACCCTCTCCCCTCCCAACTTGTACAATCAACCACCTCCAGCTTCCCTGTCCTGGTATTCCTCTGCACTGCTCCATCAAACCTTTCCAGGACAAACTGTCTCTCCTTCCTTTGATGTCTAACAAGTCCATTGTCTGCTGCCTTTTTCTCTGGTGCCATGTTTACTCATTGGTTCATATTTTTTTTACATTGTGTGTTCTGGGAGTATGGGGGGGCGGGCTCATATTGATCCTCTTATGGTGATGCAAACCCCTTCATCTTTATGGGTCATTTCTCTTGAAACCCATCATGGGTCCCTGTGCTCAGTTCATTGGCTGGCTGAGATCATCCTGTGCTATATTTGTCATGCACTAGCAAAGCATTCCAGGTGACAGTTCTATCCATCTCCAGCCTACAAGTGCTTGTGGGCATTATTAATTTTATTTGTGTTTTCTAACTGTGTATGGGATGGATCACTAAGTTGGGTAGTCTTTGGATGTTTTCTTTTTTTTCCTTCAGCTTGTGCTGCACAATTTGTCCCTGAATCTCCTTCTCTGGGTATTTTGTTCCCACTCTAAGAAGGGCCAGAGTATCCATCTTTTGCCCTTCCTTCAATTTGAGATCAATTTATATGTGAATTGTGTCTTGGGAATTCCAAGTTTCTGGGTTAATATCCGTTTATCAGTGAGTACATACCATGTGTGTTCTTTTGAGATTGGGCTCCCTCACTCAGGATCATACTTTCCAGCTCTATTTATGTGCTGGAAAATTAAATGAATTCACCTCTTTTAATGGCTGAGGAATATTCTATTGTGTATATATTTTCTGTATCCATTTGTCAGTTTAGAGTCGTCGGAGATCTTTTACAGCTTCTAGCTATTACAAACAGGGCTTCTAAGAACATAGCAGAGCATATGTCCTTATTACATGCTGTGGAATCTTCTGCGTATATGCTTAACAGTGGAATTTCAGGGTTCTCCAGTAGTATCATACCCATGCTTGAGATGAAGCTCCAGACAGATTTTTTTAGCTTTTAAAAAGTTGTGTATAAAGACAAATGTTTAGGGATTTTTCTAGTGCATTCCCCTAGGCTACCATCATGGGTAAACTTTGCAAAAAGGGAAAGATGAAATGAAGCTGAATTGCAATCATTTTTGTGTTCCTTATATATTTTGGATCATATCCATGTTTCAAACTGAGAGTTTTTCAGGAACTTTTCCTAATTTTTAGGAATCAATTTTGTCTAATTATTTTTGCCTTACAGGATCTTTGTATTTTCATAAGGTTCAATTTATCAATTGCTGATTTTACTAGTTTAGACATTTATCATCTACACAGAAAATGGACTCTTGCAGAATTATCAATGCAATTCATTGATATTTCTTACTTTCTCTTTTATGAGATAAAAAATTCCGATTTTTATATTAAGTTCATTTATTCTGTTAGATATTACTATTGTGTAGGGTGAGAGGAGAACAATTTGATGAGGATGCTTTTGTGTCAGTTGAATGACTGAATATTTTATCAAAGTTTAAATGTGTTTACTTAGATATGTTTACTTTGGGGATTTTTTTCTCAATTCCATTTATCAAAAAATGAAACTGAATATCAAACATTCTGACACATAAATCTGTGGATTGTACAACAACACTGTCCCTTATCATATACTCTCCTACCGAAAAGGTGATATTTCCTTCTGCTCCCAAACCATTCTTCAATAAAAGTTTTTTCTGTCTTCTGTGTTTATTGATGGGTTCTACAATAAGATTTGAAATTGCAGCAATTTGCTTCCTTGAAGAGATGAAAAATTCTTCCATTATCCACACTATATACAAACCTAAATCTTACCATGCCTCTTTTTGCAGACAGTGGTCTATTATTTTTTAATAATCTCTTCAATATGTTTTAAATAATGGCAAATGATTTATGGGCATGATTGGGTTCCCTCACTCAGGATCATATTTTCTAGCTCTATCCATTTTCTGAAAAATTTAATGAATTGACCTCTTTTAATTGCTGAGGAATATTCCATTGCCTATATGTGTCACTATTTCTGTATCCATTTGTCAGTTTCAGTTCATCTGAGATCTTTAAAGCTTCTAGCTATGACAAACAGGGCTGCTAAGAACATAGCAGAGCAGGTGTCCTTATTCCATGCTGTAGAATCTTCTCAGTATATGCTCAAGAGTGGTATATCAGGGTTCTCCAGTAGTATCATACCCAGGCTTTTGATGAAGCTCCAGACTGATTTTTCAGAGTGGTTGAACCACTTTGCGACCTACTAGCAGTGAAGAAATGTTCCTCTTTCTCCACATCTGAGCTAGAACTTCTTATCTCCTATGTTTTTAATCTTAGCCAGTTTGAATTGTGAGGGTGAAATCTCAGAGTCATTTGGATTCGCATTTCCATGATGATTACGATTGTTCAACAATTTTTAGCCTGGTCTCAGCCATTCTATATTGCTCCGGTGGAATTCTTTGTTCAGCTCTGTACCTCAGTTTCTAATAGGTTTATTTGATTCTCTTGAGTCATATGTACTAGATACTTCCTTCTGTCAGTTACATGGTTGATAAAGATCTTTTCCCAATTAGTTGGATGCCATTTTGTCACATTGACAGAGTCCTTTGCTTTATAGAAACTTTGTAATTTTATCTGATCTCATTTGTCAATTCTTGATCTAAGTGAATAAACTATTGGTATTCTGTTTAGGAAAATTTTTCCTGAGCCTATGAGCTCAAGGCACTTTCCCAGTTTATTTTTCTATTAGTATCAAAGTGTCTTGTTTTATGTGGAGGCCCCTAAACTACTGAGACTTGCACTTATTAAAAAGATATAAGAATCGATATATTCTCATGCTTCTGCATGCTGACCTTCAATTGAACAACACAGTTTGTTGGAAATGTTTTCTTTTTCTCACTGCATGGATTTTACTCTTTGTCAAAGATCAAGTGACCATAGTTGTGTGGGTTCATTGCTTGGTCATCAATTCTATTATATTGATCTTCGTATCTGTCACTGGGCTATTACCATGCAGTATTTAACACTACTGCTTTGTAGTATGACCTGAGGTTTAGGGTATTGATTCCCCTAGAACTACTTTTACTGTTGAAATTAGTTTTACCTGTATTGGGATTAGTGTTGCTCAAGAAGGGTTTAAGAAATGTTTTACAATCTTTTGAAAAATTTACACAGGATTTGATGGGGATTGCACTAAATTGTTAGACTGCTTTTGTCAAGATGGACCTTATTCTTTCCAAACCAAGAGGATCGAAGATTTTTCCAAATTCTAAGGTCATCTTTGATTCCTATATTCAAAGAATTGAAGTACCTGTCATACAGATCGTTCACTTGTTTGCTTAGAGTCAAACCAAGGGACTTTATATTGTTTGTGGCTATTACAAGGTGTGTCATTTACCTAATTGCTCTCTCAGCATGTTTATCCTTTGAGTATTGGAAGGATACTGATTTGATTGAACTAATTGGATAACCAGCCACTTTGCTGAAGTTGTTTATCAGCTGTGGGTGTTTTATGGTGGAGTTTTATGGTTCCCTTAAGTAAACTATCATATTATAAGTTAATAATGACAAATTAACTTCTTTTTTTGAATTCATATCCCTGTGACTTCCATTTGTATTCTTATTGCTCTCACAATAACTTATAGTACTATATTGAGTAAGTACACAGAGAAAGTGTGATGGCAGCATTGTCTAATCACTTATTTTAGAGGAATTGCTTCAAGTTTCTGTCCATGTAGCTTGATGTTGGCTAATAGTTTGCTCTATATTGCATTTACAATGTATATATATATATATATATATATATATATATATTTGCATCCATTTTTCCGTTGAGGTGTACCTGGGTTGTTTCCAGCTTCTGGCTATTGTAAATACGGCTGCTATGAACATATTAAGATTATTAAAAGGAGATAAGAATCGATGTATTCACATTGTTCTCCATGCTGATCTTCACTTTAACAGCACAGTTTGTGGGAAAGGCTATCTGTTTCTCACTGCATGGATTTTACTCTTTGTCAATGATCAAGCAACCATAGTTGTTTGGGTTCGTTGCTTGGTCATCAATTCTATTGATCTACCTATCTGTCTTTGTACAAGTTCCATGCAGTATTTAACACTATTGCTTTATAGTATGGCCTGAGGTCCAGGGTACTGATTCCCCTAGAACTACTTTTACTTATGAAATTAGTTTTACCTATATTGGGAATATTGTTAGTCAAGAAGAATTTAAGAAATGATTTACTAATTGTTGAATAATTTTGACAGTAGTTTTTAATGTGGATTGCACTAAATCTGTGGATGGCTTTTGGAAAAATAGACGTTATACTCTCCAAACCAAAAATGGGAGGTTTTTCCAAATTCTAAGGTCATCTTTGATTTCTTTATTCAGAGACTTGAAGTACCTGCTATGCAGATCATTCACTTTCTTGGTTAGAGTCAAACCAAGACACTTTATATTGTTTGTGGCATCACAAACGGTGTCATTTCCCTAATTACTTTCTCAGCCTATTTATCCTTTGAGTATTGGAATGATACTGACTTGCTTCAGTTAATTTGGTAACCAGCCACTTTGCTTAATTTGTTTATCAGCTGTAGGTATTTTCTGGTGGAGTTTTATGATTCACTTAAGTAAACTATCATATCATTTGTTAATATTGACAATTTTACTTCATTCTTTTATATTCATATCCCAGTGACATCCAATTGAACTTTAGTATTATATTGATTAAGTACACAGAGAAAGCAAGAGGGCAGCATTGTCTACTCACTTATTTTACAGGAATTGCTTCAAGTTTCTCTCCATGTAGAGTGATGTTGGCTATTGGTTTGCTCTATATTGTATTTACTATGTTTATTTATAGGCCTTGAATTCCTGTTATATCCAAGCCTTTTAATATGAAGCGATGCTGAATTTTTTCTAAGGTTTCTGCAGCATCTAATGAAAAGACCATGTGATTTTTTTCCTTGAGTTTGTTTATATATTAAATAACATTGATATATTTCCATATATTGAAACAGTTCTGCATTTGAAGGATTAAGGATGAAGTCTACATGATTGGGATGAATGATTCATTTGATATGTTCTTGATTCAGGTTGCAAATATTTTATTGAGCATTTTTGCATAGATATTCTTAAGGCATGTTGGTCTTAAGTACTTTTTTATTTGTTGAATATTTGGCTGAATATTTGTTGAATATTTGGTTTTGGTATCAATGTAATTTTGGCTTCATAGAGCAAGTTGGGAAGGATTCTGTCTCCTTCTATTTAGTAGAATAGTTTGCTTATTATTGGTATTAGGTCTATGTTGAAGTTCTGATAAAATTCTGCAAAGAAACCATCTTATATTGCCTTTTATTTGGTAGAGGGGCTTTCAATGAGCACATCTATTCCTTTAGAGGCTTTGGAACTGTTCAGAAGGTCTGTCTGATCATGATTTAAATTTGCTATTTAGTATCTGGCTAGGAAATTGTTCATTTCATCCAGAATTTCCACTTTTATTGCTATATGCATTTGTAGGAGGATTGGATAATTTTTTATTTATTTATTTTTTTAAGATTTCCTCATTTTCTTTGTTTCTCCATTTTCGTTTCTTGTTGTATTAATTTGGATGCTTACGTTGTATCCTCGGGTTTGTATACACAAGGTATATATAATGCTGATTAAATCAAAGAATCGGCTCATGGTTTTGTTGTTTCCTTGTCTAGTTATTTCTCTTTCTATTTGGTTGGCTTAAGCCCTGAGTTGAATGATTCCTTCCTTCTACTCGTCTTGTGTGTATTAGCTTCTGTTTTAAATCTTTCTCACATATATTTAAGCTGGTAGTATGTGCTCTCTCCAGCTTCTTCTTGGAGGCACTCAGAGCTATGAATTTTGGTCTTAGCACTACTTTCTTTGTGTCACATAATTTTGGCTATTTTGAGCCTTTATTTTAATTAAATTCACAGAAGTCTTTGTTTTCTATCCTTATTTCCTTCTTGAATAATGTATCATTAAGCAGAGCATTGTTAAGCTTACAGGTGTATGTTTGTTTTCAATTGTACAGTATATGTTTCCGTGACCTGTCCATTAAGGAGAGTCAGTTGTTAAAGTCAGGCACAATTACTGTCTGAGGCGCAATGCATGCTTTGAGCTCCAGTAAAGTTTTTTCATGAATGACAGTGCATTTGTACTTGGAGCACAGATGTTCAGATTTGAAAGTTCTTCATGCTGTAATTTTTCTTTGATGTTTACAAAGTGGCCTTCCATGTCTTTTTTTTTTTTTTTAATGACTTTTTGTTGCCAGTATACTTTACTGTTACTTGGAATGTATAATCCATCATGATTCATGATTCTGGGGACTATTTGTTTGGAAAATTGTTTACCAATCTTTAACTCCGTGGTAGAGTTTGTCTTTGGCACTGAGATGCAATCCTTAAATGTTGCAAAATATTGTGTCCAGTTTACATAGTCAGTCTGTTAGTCTATATCTTTTATTGGAGAAGAGTGCATTGTGGATGTGAAATATGAAGGAATAGTGATTGTTGCTTCCTGTTATTTTTGATAAAATTTTTATGTTTGTGTAATTATAATCATCTTTTGGGTTTGTTAATAGAAGATAAATTTATTGCTTTTTCTAGGGTGTGGTATCCTTCTTTTGGTTGATGTTTTCCAATGATTATGCTCTGAAGTGTTGGATTTGAGGATAAATGTTTATTTATTTTTATTTTTATTTTTATTTTTATTTTTATTTTTATAGGATGCTTCACTGAGCCACTTACAAACACTTCACATATATACCATCAGTCCAGGTCAGTAGTGTCAGCTTACTAAATAATAAACTGTGGTAACCTTACCTATCATAGACATCTAGGAAGCAGCAACATACAAAGTAGCAGGAGGAATTTGGAGGCACACCAAGACAAGTTTTCAGCTGTGCCTCTTTCTGCAAACTGAAGATAAGTGAAGATATGTTCAAAAATTCTTTGCAAAGCTAGCAATATAAGGAACCCTATCTAAGATTTAGTGAGTATTCATTGAAAATATATTCTGCTTCTAAATATCAATGGTCTGGAACAGGTTTTGCCATATCATATGTATTGCCTCACATTGTGATCCTGACTAAAATAGTATTGTTGAAAATAATCCACCATATGCAATAGCAGAAATAATTGGGACATACATCTGGAGAATATTTTTCTATATTTTTCATTATTTATTACTCCAAATAGATTTAAACTATTCAATGTTAGGTAGACATTGCAAGAATGTCATTACCAAAAACCTTTCTTCACGTGCTTTATTTAGCCTAAGTAAATTATTTCTCATTTCTTTCTTCATCTGTTTCCCACAGCAAAACTTTGTACATAACAACTGAATTTCTAAAGTAATCTCAATTTTCCACTTCAGATTTTCAAAAATAACATGCTCAATAGTTCCAATTTTACTAATCCCTTTTCTTCATTGTCATTTTCTTCACAGAACTGTATTGAAAGATAAGACTAGAAACAAAATAAATCATATGACTGGACACATGATTATTTGTGCATCTTACATTTATTCAATACACCCAGTAATATTATTTGAATTAATTTTTTCAAAGAGCTGTAAATAAAATATTTTATCAAAGTTTATACATAATTAAGAAAAATTGAAGTTTACACTCCTTTCTCATTTTCTAAAATTTAATAATGCTGTACACGAAATGAATATGTTTTGCAGATTTATGAGGAATTTCAATATGCTTGGGAATACAAAATAAATGTGATAAAATTGAAATATATACTTCTTTATTCCCAATGAAATATATTATATAGTATAAATAAGTTATTTGTAAACACAAACCAGAATTTTTTGAAATTTCTGGAAAAAAAGTTGAGATTCTCACACCTTCACATTTACTAATAAGTCAATCGGAAACAGACCATCCAATGTGTAAACCTCTACCATATTAGCATGGCACAGCCTAATCGTGATGCCGCCAAATGATTTTTAACAGAAAATTCTAAAGAGTATATGCCTGGTACTTGACAAGATTTTAACATTTGAATTTCCATTCTGGATAAGGATTATTCTACAGTTGTATCAATTCAGAAATGAAAATACACGGAAGGATTTCTCTTTTTGTGAGACCATTATTCATTGGGAGTGATCTTTCCTCACCTTGTTAGTTTGATTGTTTCTAGTTCATCCTGAAAATATTAGTGATGAAATATATATGATATTGTGTTCATTATAATTTAAGATACCTGTAGTATATGTGGAAAAGTATGTTGCAATTGCTTGTAGTATATACAAAAGTAAAAATAATTTAGCTCAGCATTTTTGACGTATGTATATACATTTATACTGCAATGAATACACGTCCTTTACATACTTTGCTTATTTTTTAATTTGAGGTTAATTTTAGATGTGAATAGTTTCTTGGGAATTCTAAGCTCCTGAGCTAATATCCATTTGTCAGTGAGTGTGTACTTTTGTGATAGGTTACCACACTCAAGATAGTATTTTCCCTTTATTTCCAATTGCTTGAAAATTTGCGACCCACAAGCAGTTGAGAAGTATTCCTCTCTTTATACATCTTAGACTGCGATTCTTATCTACTGGATTTTTGATGTTAGCCTTTGTGATTTATGGGAGGTGAAATTTCAAGGTCGTTTAGATTTGCATTTCCCTGATGACTAAGATTGTTGAACATGTCTTTGCCTGCTTCTCACCCATTCTATATCTCTCTGGTGAAAATTCTTTTGATAGCTCTGTAACCTGTTTTAAATAAGGATATTTCGCTCTCTGGAGTCTTATATCCTGGATATTTCCTTTTTTTCTGTAATATGGTTGGTAAAGATCTTTTCCCAATTTGTTGGTTTGCATTTAGTCACATTGGCAAGGTCCTTTGCTTTACAGTATCTTTCTATGAGGTGTAATTTGTCAATACTTGATCTAAAAGGATAAATCATTGGTGTTCTTTTTAGGAAAATTCCCCCTGTGACCATGAGTTCCAGGCTCTTTCCTAATTTCTTTTCTATTAGTTTAAATATGTCTGGTTTTATGTGGAAGTTCATGATCCACATGGACTTGAGTACAGTAAAACGAGATAATTGATCTATTCACATTCTTCTGCATACTGACCTCCACTTGAACCAGCACTGTTTGTTGAAAGGCTATCTTTTATTCATTGCATGGGTTTTTCTCTTTGTCAAATATAAAGTTACCATAGGTGTGTATATTTGCATGGTCATCACTTCTGTTCCATTGATCTACCTACATGTCACAGTACAATTACGATTCAGTATTCAACACTATCACTTTTTTGTATCACCTGAGGTCCAGGATACTGATTCCCCTGGAAGTACTTTTACTGATGAAAATATTTTGACCTGTACTGGATTTTTGTTATTCCAGTAGAAATTAAGAATTGCTTTTCTAACTTTAGAAGAATTTAGATATGATTTTAATTAGGATTGCTTTGAATATGTATACTGCTTTTGGCAATATGGCCACTTTTAGTATATCAATCCTGCCAAGACAAGAGCATTAGAGTTTTTTCCATATTCTGAGGTTTTGTCGATTTCTTTATTCAACAACTTGAAGCAACTCTCATAGAGATCATTCACTGTTTTGGTTAGATTCAAACCAAGATACTTGATATTATTTGTGGCTTTCACAAAGGGTGTCATTTCCCTAATTTTTTGGCAGCCTGTTTTTCCTTTGAGTATAGGAAGACTACTGATTGGCTTGAGTTATTTTTATATCCAGTCACTTTGCTAAAGTTGTTTATCAGTTGTAGGTGTTTTTTGGTGAAATTTTATGAGTCCATTACGTATACTCTGTCATCATGTACAAATAATGATAATTTCAAATCATGCTTTATTCCATAGTAATCTGATAGGATGCCTGGAATAATTCCTATCATCTTATATCATTTGAGGTCTGTTTTTGTGAGCAATTGTGTGCTCTATTTTTGAGAAGGTATCGTGATGGGCTGAGGAGAAGGTATATTCTTTTGATTTTGGATTAAATGTAGTATAAATATCTATTAACTCCATTTGGTACAAAACGTCAGTTAATTTTACTGTCTTTCTGAAAAATTTGTTTCTCTGATCTGTCCATGGAGGAGCAACAGGTGATGAAGCCATCCACAATTACTGTGTGAGGTTCAATGCATGCTTTGAGTTCTAATAAAGTGTTTTCCATAGATGTGGGTGCCCTTGATTTAAGAGCATATAAGTTCATAATTGAAAGTACTTCATGGTAGATTTTTCCTTTGATGGGTATAAAGTGTTCTTTTGTATGTTTTTTTGATGACTTTTGGATGACAGTCTATTTTACTGGATATTGGAATGCCTAGTCCATCTTGTTTCCAGGAAACTCTTGTTTGGAAAATTGTTTTCCAAATGTCTACTCTGTGGTAGAAATTGTCTTTGACACTGAGATTCATTTCCTCCATGGAGGAAAATGTTGGGTCCTGTTTATATATCCAGTCTGTTAGTCTATATCTTTTTTTGGGACATAGAGTGCATTGATGTTATAAAATGTTAAGGAATACGGATTGTTGCTTTTGTTATTTTTCCGAGAATTTTTATTTTTGTGAATTTTATAATCTTCTTTTGTGTTTATTATCAATCAATATCTTGCTTTTTCTAGGATGTGGTTTCCATATTTTTATTGTTGTTGTTGTTGTTCTTGTTGTTTTCCATTGATTATGCTTTGAAATGCTGGATTAGTGGAAACATGTTTAGTAATTTCTTAATTTCATTGAATGCTTCCCTGATCTATTCACAGCAGTCTAGGTCAGTAGAATCAAGAAACAATTAAGAATTAGCAGTTTTTACCATACCAAGCATAGATGTCCAGGATGTAGTAAACATACAAGTTAGCAGGAGGAATTTGAATGAATAGCGGGACAAGAATTCACCTGTGCCTCTCTCTGCAAAGAGAAGACCGGTGAAGATATGATCCAAAGAATCTTGCAAAGCTAGCTCTATAAGAAACTCTATCTAAGCCTTAGTGAGTATGAATTGAAAACATAATCTCTTTCAAAATAACAATGGTTTTGCCTAATCACATGTCTTACCTCACCTTGTGATCCTGACTGAGATGAGATTATTGAAATTCTCCCATTCTATGCTACAGCAGAAAGAACTGTGTCATACACCAAGAGAATATTTTAATTCATTTCTCATTATTTTATTCCTCCAAATGGATGTAAACTATTCAGTGTTAGGTAGACCAATATAAAAATGTTAATAGCAAGGAATCTTTCTTCCCCATCTTTATTTAGCCTATATAATTATTTCTCATTTGTTCCTCCATTTTTCCCCTAGCAAAACTCTTCCTATAATAACTAATTTTCTTGAGAAATTTTAAATTTCCACTTTAGATTATCAAATATAAAAATGCTCAATAGTACAAATTTTAGTAATCCTTTTACTTCACTGTCTTTGTCTTCTTCACAGATTTGTAACTGAGAGATTTGTAATTGTAAAAACAAAACAAAAAAAAACATAAGACTGGTCACCTCTTCAGGTGTGCAAATCACTTACATTTATTCAAAACACCAATGATATTATTTTTATTAATTTCCCAAACATCTTTAATTAAAAAATTTTATCAATATTTTTATATAATTAAGAAAAAATGAAGAGTACACTCCTTGTTCTTTTTTGGACAGTTTAATTAAGCTGTACCTGAAATATTCCAAAAGAGTTAATATTTTTGCAGACATATGAGAACATTTAATTTTTAATTGAAATGAATTATTCTAGGTAGTAAAAAAATAAATATCATAAAATTAAAAATTGCATTCCCTTACTCCCTAGTAAATACAATTTATTAAATAGTACAATATAGTATTTATATTATAAAATAAATATACAAACCAGGATTATATTAAATTACTGAGAAAAACAGTTAAAGTTCTCAGACACTCATTTTTACTAATAAATCAATCAGAATCAGACTTTTAAAAGAAAAATTGAAATAGACTCTGTCTGCATTTTATATATATATATATTTTTTAATTTATTGATATATTTATTTACATTTCAAATGATTTCCCCTTTTCTTGACCCCCACTCCCCGACAGTCCCATCAGTCCCCTTCCCTCCCCCTGATTTCCCTCCCAACCCTTCCCACTTCCCTGTTCTGATTTTGTTCTATACTGCTTCACTGAGTCTTTCCAGAACCAGGGGCCATTCCTCCTTTCTTCTTGTACCTTATTTGATGTGTGGATTATGTTTTGGGTATTCCAGTTTTCTAGGTTAATATCCACTTATGAGTGAGTGCATACCATGATTCACCTTTTGAGTCTGGGTTACCTAATTTAGTATGATGTTCTCTAGCTCCATCCATTTGCCTAAGAATTTCATGAATTCATTTTTTCTAATGGCTGAATAGTACTCCATTGTGTAGTTATACCACATTTTTTGCATCCACTCTTCTGTTGAGGGATACCTGGGTTCTTTCCAGCATCTGGCAATTATAAATAGGGCTGCTGTGAACATAGTAGAGCATGTATCCTTATTACATGGTGGGGAATCCTCTGGGTATAAGCCCAAGAGTGGTATAGCAAGATCTTCTGGAAGTGAGGGGCCCAGTTTTCTGAGGAACCACCAGACTGATTTCCAAAGTCGCTGTACAAATTTGCAACCCCACCAGCAGTGGAGGAGTGTTCCTCTTTCTCCAAACCCTCTCCAACACCTGCTGTCTCCTGAATTTTTAATCTTAGCCATTCTGACTGGTGTAAGATGAAATCTCAGGGTTGTTTTGATTTGCATTTCCCTAATGACTAATGAAGTTGAGCATTTTTTAAGATGCTTCTCTGCCACCCGAAGTTCTTCAGGTGAGAATTCTTTGTTTAACTCTGTACCCCATTTTTTAATAGAGTTGTTCGGTTTTCTGGAGTCTAACTTCTTGAGTTCTTTATATATATTGGATATTAGCCCACTATCTGTTGTAGGATTGGTGAAGATCTTTTCCCAATTTGTTGGTTGCCGATTTGTGTTGTTGATGGTGTCCTTTGCTGTACAGAAACTTTGTAATTTTATGAGGTCCCATTTGTCAATTCTTGCTCTTAGAGCATACGCTATTGGTGTTCTGTTCAGAAATTTTCTCCCTGTACCGATGTCCTCAAGGGTCTTCCCCAGTTTCTTTTATATTAGCTTCAGAGTGTCTGGCTTTATGTGGAGGTCCTTGATCCATTTGGATTTGAGCTTAGTACAAGGAGACAAGAATGGATCAATTCGCATTCTTCTGCACGCTGACCTCCAGTTGAACCAGCACCATTTGTTGAAAAGGCTATCTTTTTTCCATTGGATACTTTCAGCCTCTTTGTCGAGGATCAATTGGCCATAGGTGTGTCGGTTCATTTCTGGATCTTCAATCCTGTTCTGTTGATACTCCTTCCTGTCACTGTACCAATACCATGCAGTTTATAACACTATTGCTCTGTAGTATTGCTTGAGGTCAGGGATACTGATTCCCCCAGATTTTCTTTTGTTGCTGAGAATAGTTTAACTATCCTGGGTTTTTGTTGTTCCAGATGAATTTGATAATTGCTCTTTCTAACTCTGTGAAGAATTGAGTTGGAATTTTGATGGGTATTGCATTGAATCTGTATATTGCTTTTGGAAAATGGCCATTTTAACTATATTGATTCTACCGATCCATGAGCATGGGAGGTTTTCCCATTTTTTGAGGTCTTCTTCCATTTCCTTCTTCAGAGTCTTGAAGTTCTTGTCATACAGATCTTTCACATGTTTGGTAAGAGTCACGCCAAGATACTTTATATAGTTTGTGGCTATTGTGAAGGGGGTCATTTCCCTAATTTCTTTCTCAGCCTGCTTATCCTTTGAGTATAGGAATGCCACTGATTTGCTTGTGTTGATTTTATAACCTGCCACTTTGCTGAAGTTGTTTATCAGCTGTAGGAGCTCTCTAGTGGAATTTTTTTGGGTCACTTAGATAGACTATCATGTCATTTGCAAATAATGAAAGCTTGACTTCTTCCTTTCCAATTTGTATCACTTTGACCTCCTTATGTTGTCGAATTGCCCGAGCTAGAACCTCAAGTACAATATAGAAAAGATAAGGAGAAAGGGGCAGCCTTGTCTGGTCCCTGATTTCAGTAGGATTGCTTCAAATTTCTCTCCATTTAGTTTGATGCTGGCTACTGGTTTGCTGTATATTGCTTTTACTATGTTTAGTTATGGGCCTTGAGTTCCTGTTCTCTCCAAGACTTTAAGCATGAAAGGACCGTATATTGAACCAACCCTGCATTCCCGGGATAAAGCCTACTTGATCATGGTGGATGATAGTTTTGATGTGTTCTTGGATTCGGTTGACAAGATTTTTATTGAGTATTTTTGCATCGATGTTCATAAGGGAAATTGTTCTGAAGTTCTTTTTCTTTATAGGATTTTTGTGTGGCTTTGGCAACAGTGTAATTGTGGCTTCATAGAAGGAATTGGGTAGTGTTCCTTCTGTTTCTATTTTGTGGAATAGTTTGAAGAGTATTGGTGTTAACTCTTCTTTGAAGATCTGATAGAATTCTGCACTGAAACCATCTGGTCCTGTACTTTTTTTTGGTTGGAAGACTTTCTATGACTCCTTCTATTTCTTTAGGCATTATGGGACTGTTTAAATGGTCTAGTTGGTCCTGATTTAATTTTGGTATTTGGTATCTGTCAAGGAAATTGTCCATTTCCTCCAGATTTTCCAGTTGTGTTGAGTACAGGCTCTTGTAGTAGGATCTGATGATTTTTTTTATTTCCTCAGTTTCCGTTGTTATATTTCCCTTTTCATTTCTAAGTTTGTTAATTTGGATACTTTCTCTGTGCCCTTTGGTCAGTCTGTCTAAGGTTTTTTCTATCTTGTTGATTTTCTCAAAGAAGCAGCTCCTGGTTTTGTTGATTCTTTGTATGGTTCTCTTTGTTTCTACTTGATTGATTTCGGCCCTGAGTTTGATGATTTCCTGCCTTCTACTCCTCCTGGATGAAATAGCTTCTTTTTGTTCCAGGGCTTTCAGGTGTGTCATTAAGCTGGTAATGTATGCTCTCTCCATTTTCGTTTTGGAGGCACTCAGGGCTATGAGTTTTCCTCTTAGCACTGCTTTCATTGTGTCTCATAGATTTGTGTATGTTGTGTTTTCATTTTCATTGTATTCTAAAAAGTCTTTAATTTATTTCTTTATTTCTTCCTTGACCAAGGTATCATTGGGTAGAATATTGTTCAGTTTCCCCATGTATGTGGGTTTTCTGTTGTTTTTGTTGCTATTGAAGACCACTTTTACTCAATAGTGATCTGATAGGAGGCATGGGATTGGTTCCATCTTCTTATATTTGTTGAGGTCTGTCTTGTGACCAATTATATGGTCGATATTGGAGAAGGTGCCAGGAGGTGCTGAGAAAAAGGTATATTCTTTTATTTTAGGATAGAATGTTCTATATATATCTGTTAAATCTAATTGGTCCAAAGCTTCAATTAGTTTCATTGTGTCCCTGTTTAGTTTCTGTTTTCCTGATCAGTCCATTGAGGAAAGTGAAGTGTTGAAGTCTCCCACAATTATTGTATTAGGTGCAATGTGTGCTTTGAGTTTTAATAAAGTTTCTTTTACGAAAGAGGGTGCCCTTGCATTTGGAGCTTAGATATTCAGGATTCAGAGTTCTTCTTGTTGTATTTTTTTTTTTTTTGGCAGCAAGAAGTGTCCCTCAGAGTCTCTTTTGATGACTTTGGGTTGAAAGTCAATTTTATCTGATATTAAAATGGCTACTCCAGCTTGTTTCCTGAGACCATTTGCTTGTAAAATTGTTTTTCAGCCTTTTACTCTAAAGTAGTGTTTGTCTTTGTCCCTGAGGTGTGTTTCCTATAAGCAGCAAAATGCAGGGTCCTGTTTACGAATCCAGTCAGTTAGTCTGTGTTTTGTAATTGGGGCATTATGTCCATTGATGTTAAGAGATATTAAGGAATAGTGATTGTTACTTCCTATCATTTTTGACGTTATTTTTTAAATTTGATTGCTTAACTTCTTTTGGGTTTGATAAAAGGTTACTATCTTGCTTTTTCCAGGGTGAAGTTTCCCTCCTTGTATTGGTGTTTTCCTCCTATTATCCTTTGTAGGGCTGGGTTTGTGGATAGATATTGGGTAAACTTGGTTTTGTCATGAAATATCTTAGTTTCTCCATCTACGGTGATTGAGAGATTTTCTGGATATAGTAGTTTTGGTTGGCATTTGTGTTCTCTTAGAATCTGCATGAGATCTGCCCAGTACCTTCTAACCTTCATAGTCTCAGGTGAAAAGTCTGCTGTGATTCTGATAGGTCTTCCTTTATACGTTACTTGGCCTTTTTCTCTTCCTAACTTTAAAATTATTTGTTTGTTTATTACATTTGGTGTTTTGATTATTATGTGAAGGGAAGTATTTCTGTTCTGGTCCAGTCTGTTTGAAGTTCTGTAGGCTTCTTGTATATTCATGGGCATCTCTCTCTTTAGGTTAGGGATGTTTTCTTCCATAATTTTATTGAAGATATTTGCTGGCCCTAAAAGTTGTAAATCTTCACTTTCATATATGCCTATAATCCTTTGGTTTGGTCTTCTCATTGTGTCTTGGATTTCCTGGATAATTTGGGTTATAAGCTTTTTGCATTTTGCATTTTCTTTAAATGTTGAGTCCATGGTTTCTATGATATCTTCAGCATCTGAGATTCTTTCTTGTATCTCTTGTATTCTGTTGTTGATATTTGCATCTATGTCGCCTGATTTCTTTCCAAGGCATTCTATCTCCAAAATTGTCTCCCTTTAAGTTTTCTTAGTTGTTTCTACTTCTGATTTTAGATCCTGGATGGTTTTGATTAGATCCTTCACTTGCTTGTTTGTGCTTTCCTGTAATTCTTTAAGAGATTTTTGGGTTTCCTCTTTCATGACCTCAGCCTGTTGACCAAAGTTCTCCTGTATTTCTTTAAGTGTTTTTTGCGTATCCTCATTGTTGGCTTTTGTATTCTCCTGGATTTCTTTCAATGATTTTTGTGTTCCCCTCACAAGGGCTTCTAACTTTTGATCCATTTTCTCCTGAATTTCTGTAAGTATGTCCTTCATGTGTTCCTGTACCAGCATCATGACCAGTTATTTTAAATCCAAATCTTGTTTTACTGGTGTGATGGGGTATCCAGGACATGTTGGTAGAGGAGAATTGGGTTCAGATGTTGCCATATTGCCTTGATTTCTGTTAGTGACGTTCCTGCGTTTGCCTTTTGCCATGTAGTTCTCACTGGTGTTAGTTTGTCTTGTCAGTTTTGGACTCACCAGTGCAAGCTGCCCCTTCCCAGTTGGCCTCTAGTGCACAGCTTACCTCCTGCACTGCCTGTAGACAGGGTGCTGCTGCCCAGCACACCGACTTCTCCCAGCTGGCCGCCTGGAAGCCCAGCTAGCCTCTTGCAGGACCTGGAGATGAGTGCCACCTCCCAGGCTGAACTGGATCCAGAAGTGTAGAGAGTTGAGCTGAGGGCTCCCGCCTGAGGCCTTGCCCCAGATTGTGTATGTGGACCAGATGTAGCCCATATACACCCACAGGGAGCGCCGATGGTGTATGCTGCCAGGACCTCCCCTGTGTTCTGATCACTCCGCTGGGAAGCCGATCCCCCAACTGGGCTGGTGCACACAAGGTTAGCCTGGCCGCCCAGGCCCTGAGTCCAGGCAAAAGCCTGGGAGGCCAATGTCCGAGCAAAGTTCCCCTAGGTCTATGACTGTTAATTGGGTCTGCCAGGTGACCAGGATGGCGGGCGTGCATGCTCGTGCTCCCCGAAAGTGCCAGGAGAGTCTGCTGTTCTAACAACCTCCTGGGTGGGTTGATACACAGATGGCCCACCAAGCCGCAGAGTTCTTGTGGTCAATCCTGAGCCTTTTGGTGCCTAGACCCCCGCTTTATTAGCCTCAGGCTATGCCTGTTACGGTTCTGTCCACCAGAGCTCTCTGTCATCATGTAGGCAAGATGGTGGCGCACGCGCAGGCCAGGGCAAAAAACCTCCTGGCTGGATTGGCACCGTGATGGCCCCCCGAACAGCCCAGGGCCTGGGTGCAGGCCAACGCCCGTCAGGCTCAGACCCCCGCGGTGTTGGCCTTGGATTATATTTGTGTACCTCAGTCTGTCTGATCTCTCTGGAGTCCGAAACCAAGATGGAGGTGAGCCTCTCCTGACTGGCGGGAGGCCGAGTTCTGAAGTGGCTTCCATGCAGTAAAAGGCGCCGCAAAACCGCAGCTGCTTGTAGCTCGGCTGGTCAGCGAAGGTCATTGGTCGTGGGTGCAGGGTCTAAGTGGACCCTGGGTCACCTTGGTTCCACTGCTGATGGCCCTTCAGCTGGACCAGCCACTGCTGCACTGCCGCCGCTGCCACTGCTGCCGCCCGCTGCTGCCCTTCTGTCTGCTTTTTGAGTAGCTTTCAACATTTGAAATCCCATTCTGCGCAAGGATTACTTTGTGGTTGTATCGATTCAAAAATGATACCTTCTTTCCCTCACTCTTACATAACATTTCATGACCTCAGTCTGATGTCTGATAATAAATATGTGCATTTGTATCTGTTTTATACTGGTACAGCCTTTCAGAAGAAAATACTCTTCGTCTCCAAACTGCAAGCACAACATAGTAATAATCATAGTGCCAGGGTTCACTTCCTCCACATGGGATGGAACCCAAGTTAGGTCAGATGTTGTTTTACTTTTCCTTAAATCTCAGATAAATTTTTTCTCCTGCAATACTTTAAGAGATGAGGAAATCTGCATCAAAAATATTGAAGCCAGGAATATTATCTTATCAATCTACTGGGGCTGTGGGATTTAAAATATACTTGAGGAGTAATCTCCAGGTTTCATCTCACCATGGATGATATTTAAATGTAGGTTTTTTGTATGTTGTTTTGCATAAAATATCATGAAATTCCTCTCAAAATAAGCATGCTAACAATCTTAAACATGTCACATAAATAATCCAGATTTACATATAAGGAAAAAAGAAAATTCACATCTATTGGGTCTTAGAAATATCTTACATCTCACAGCCCTATGTATTTCTGGAAACCTCCCAGCCATTAAAACTTCATTGAAGTTTAAGTTATTCAAGTGCACATTCCATTCATTTTCCAGAACCCCTTATCTTCTATTTTTTAACATCCCTAATCTCGCATCTGCCATTTCCCCTAACTCTACAGCATCCTACAATGATTTCTCCATTTCTCTCCCTCATGTGATTGCTGTGTTCCTGCTTTAAAGTGGACTAAAGCCTCCTCATTTGTACCATACTTCTTGATACACTAATTACGGTCCTTGGGTTGTCACTACTAATCTGTAGTTTTTATATCCATTTATTCGTTAATAAATGCCCTGCCAATCTTTCTGGGTCTGGGTTTGCTCCCTCAGTATGATATTTTCTAGTTTGACACATATAATGCATGATGTCAGCAACTTGTTTTTTATAGCTGAATAGAATTCTATGTGTTACATTAACCACAATTTCATTATTTATTTTTCAGCTAATAGAAAACTGGGTTGTCTCCAAACTCTGGCTATTACAAAAATGACTTCTTTAACAGGAGTGGAGCATATGTTATTGTTGTATTGTAAAGCATCTTTTGGGTATAGTTTGAGGACCAATATAGTTGTGTTTTCACTTAGCACTAATTCCAATTATTTGATGGAACATTACATATAGGTCAGGAAAGGTTGTACCAGTTTTTCCAATTTAAAGAAGATTGCTTCTTTATCTCAATATTCTCTCTACTATATTTAATATAAGCCATTGTGACAGATGTTAGGTGGAATCTCAGGGTGATTCATCTTTTAATTTCTCTAAGGAATAATGATGATGTAATTTTTGTACATTTTCCTGGCTATTGGATGTTGTATATTTCTTATACATTTTCCTGGCCATTAGATGTTGTATATTTATGTGGATGTTTCCTGGCCATTTCATAGTCCTCTATGGTGAATTCTCTTTACATTTTTTATCCAAGTTTTTATTTGGATAAATTTGTTTCTGAGAGTTTAGTTCCTTCCAATTTGAAAAGATTTTTGATATTAGCCCACTATTAGATGTAGGCTTAGTGAAGATATTTTCAAAATCTATAAATGGTTTCTGTGTACTATGGACATGATAACTAGCCTTATAAAAGCACTTCAGTTTCTTTTACTCCCATTTATATGATGCTCATCCTACCTGAGACAAAACTGTTCTATTAAAGAAAGTTTCCCCTTTGCCTATGTATTTAAGACTTCTCCATTTTCTTTTTTATTCAATTTGAGGGATCATGTTTTCATCATATACAATCTCATTTCATTTTGCTGTAGAGAATGTCAAATTTCTTGCCCTAACTCGACAGTGTTGTATTTGTCAGTTTCTTGTTTTAAAAACTTTTACAATGAACTTACCTCCTCAGACATATCACATTCCAATTTTCCATCTATGATACTTATATATTAACTAATTATAAATCCTTCTAATTTCTTATGTAACCAAGTCAAACATGCAATAATTATGATGAGTTCTCACTGCAAAAGTTTTAAAGGCAATCCTTAGCCATGTGCTGTGTAAGGATTTTCTTTTGTTCTTATTATTTATAGAACAATCAATAAGCTCTTCCATTCATTTTTATTAACATTTCTAATCCTTTTAACAATCTTCACAAAAATAATAAATATTTAGGACAGACTTCCATCAATATTTGTTTTGTTTTATTATATTATAGAAATAAGCATGTTTTTTTCAGAAAAGACAATATTTCTTTGGTGTCACTTCGATGTTTGAATTTTTGTTAGTTTGTATGTCATTTTAACTATCTTACCCTAAAATCATAGAGAAATATTTAGGATAGAATTCCCTCAATATTTGTTTTGTTTTATTATATCCAATATATAAGCAAGTTCTTTCTGGAAAGACAAAATTTATCGTGGTGTCTATTATCTGTTTTCTCTCTCTTTTTCTTTTTGTTTTGTTTCTTTTTGTTTGTTTTCTTGTCAGTTTGTGTGTTTGTTTGTGTTTGGGAGACAGGCTCTCTCTGTTTAGCTCTTGTTGTCCTGGAACAAATTGTGTAGACCAGACTTGCCTTGAACTCATAAATCCTCCTGCCTGTGCCTCCCAATTGCTGGGAAAAAGGCATGTGTCACAACAACTCTGCCTGTCTTTTGTATTAAATCTAGTATTGTGCATGGTAAAATGTTACTGATTTACATACTTTTATCATATGTAACTGAAATTTAAAAAAAAATTCTTTCTCTACATGAGTCTTATCAATTGCTATTTTAGTAAAATTGAGATGTTTATTATGAACATTTGTTTTTAAAATCCATGATATATGCTATATGACATGACTTTAATCTCAGAATTGGAGTGATATGACATTAATTTTTATAGTCATTTACAT
The DNA here is from genome assembly GCF_947179515.1 of Apodemus sylvaticus. Lineage (NCBI taxonomy): Eukaryota > Metazoa > Chordata > Mammalia > Rodentia > Muridae > Apodemus > Apodemus sylvaticus. The sequence goes on from NW_026262999.1 coordinate 444,158, forward strand.
TCCTTACTGTGAAAACTTATATATCTTGGAAATTGAGAACAAGACACTCAATTAAAATGATTATTCTATTTTGATTTATGTATTTTATATCACAATGTATTAAAAGAGGCCAAACTCTTCCTTATCTGTTGTAATAGAGTTATAATTTATCATTTTTTGAAATTATCATTCAAATTCAACACAGATATATTTATGATTTAGCCAGTAATCATTTATTATCAGGTTTTTCTATAACAGTAGATTCAACATTATGATTTCAGTAGATATGTTTATATCATTGATTAATTGAAGTGTTACATGCACACATACAACTGCATTCGTGAGAAACTGGAAGTAAATTCCAAATCATATTTTTTTGTTCATGAATGTAAGAGGCTTTCCAAAAAATAAATAAATATTTACTACTCCAGTGTATATAACCAATAAAAGTATATTTCATAGGAAACAAATCCTTAGAAAGGAGAAAATACTTGTGTAATTTTATTCCATTTTAAAATTTAATATGAGTATTTTTTCATATGTATAGCTATAAGGATACTTTACCTTCCAATATCATTCATAAATACTACTCACAACACTTTTTTTCTCTTCTTAATAGACAACAGGCAATTAAAGTAAAGTGCTCAAAGAAAATTGAAAACAAAAAAAAAATAAATAAAAACACTTAAACACAGAACTTCAATAAAATATTGCGAACCCTTATACTGAAAATACAATTGGAGCAATAAGATCAATGACATTAACTTAATAAGAGAAAAATAGAGAAAGGACCTTTTACATGGACAGAATTAAATGACCACCAGAATTATAATCTTAATGGAATCTTGAAACATTCCCTTTGATTTGTTATACCAAATGAAATTTATGTTTGTGCCAAGTTTGTACACTAAAGTATCAAAATTATTTTTCAACTTATATTAAGGAGTTGTTTCCTGAAATTCGAAAGTAAAAGGACACAATCTCTCATCTTCCATATAAATAAAAATACAAGTGTGCATCACATCTATGTCTTACACTGTATGAAATATGCAGTGTGATTCATAAAGAGACATTTTGAAACACTTCAAAAGTTTTTTTTTTTCTCTTTACAAAGTCACAAATCCTCCAATGCTGAACTACTTACTAAATAAAAAAAGGATACTTGTACATCTAGGAAAAATACTTAAACTAAATAAAAGGAAATTTTCATGGTTATATATGCTGCATCATTTCATGTTCCTAATGAAATAGAAAAACAAAAGGAGCTTACTTGTGTTCCACTCTCATATCTCTTCACTATATTTTTCTGCATTTTGTGTTAGAAGATAGCAATCACCAAACAAATTAGCATGTTTCTACTTCTATTAAAAATTGCCAGAAACTGGATAGAACCCAAATGTCCCTCAATAGAAGAATGTATAAAGAAAATGTGGTATATTTACACAATTGAGTACTTCTCAGCAATTAAAAACAATGAATTCATGAATATATTTTAGCAAATGGTGGCAAATGGAAATATCATTCTAATTGAGTAACCCAATCACAAAAGAATACACATGGAAAATAATCACTTATAAGTTGCTATTAACCCAGAAGCTCTCAATACTAAAGATTCAATTAACATCTCAAATGATTCCCAAAAAAGGAAAGAGAAGGTACTGGTCCTGGAAATGTTTGATGCAGCATAGTAGGGGAATACCAGGACACAGGAAAGAAAAATGGGAGTGGGTGATTGGGCAATAGGTCAAGGGAATGGGAAGTATGGAACTTATCAGGAGGAAGGATCTGGGAAAGTGGAAATCATTTGAAATGTAAACAAAGAATAAAGAAAGTTAAAAAAGGCAAATGGATATAAAAATTAGTTTAAAATGCTGAGTTATAATATATTTAGATTGGACATTATGTCATTAGTTTCACCATATTAATCCTCATTTGCTACAAGTATGTCTTATCATAATGTACAAGTTTGCAAACAAATTACATCACTCACTTTGTGAAAGATTAAGTGGAAATAATCAAACATATAAGATGGCAAATCATCATTGTCAAAGATTAATGGTCAAATAAAGAGAGAATTCCTAAAAATTGTCCTAATTGCACAGTCTATACATCCATACAGTGATCTATGACAAGAATGAGAATGGAAAGGACCAAAGCAACTCTATTACCAGCTATAGCCTATTTAGATTCTGCTTCTCAAAAGCACTTTGGGACAACACCAATATGCTACCCCAGGTTTAGGTTGTAACGCTGTGGATATTAGTCAGGTTTGTTTATAATTGTCTTATAAGTAAATGTAAGTGCATGAGAACCTTGAATCACCTTTTTCTGCAGTATCATAATGTTCGATTTTTTTAAACATTTTCAATATTAATTAAATTACATTTTCATTGTGATATGTGAATCAAATATTTATTTTATCAAATTAATTTTTACTCACTATCATAGTTAATTTCATTTAAATAATTTAACATGCAAATATGTCTAGAAAACAATTCAGTATTTTGGAAGATTCAGATGCAACTTTTGGTGAGGTACAAAATATCAATGGATTGTACACTTCAATTTTTCTTAATTCTATAAAAAATTTGAATAAAATATATTATGTACAGCAATTTGAAAAATTGAGTTATATAATCTCATAGGATGTTTTCAATATATGTAATAATTTTGTATATCTGATCACTTGTCCAGTCCTAGTGTATAATTTGATACTAGTCTTATCTTTCAGTTACAAATCTGTGAAGAAGAAAAATAAGATGTTTAATAGGAACACACAAACTTGTACTATAGAGTATCCATAATTTTAAACTTGCAGTTGTATTTTAAAGGTTCTTTAGAAAATCAGTTGGACTGGAAGGTGTTTTGCTGGAACAAACACATGAAGATACAGAATAGTGATGTGAGCACGTGGTGATAGAGAGGTGAAGTGATATTAGATTAAAGGAAGAACGTAAGAGAGGATTCTTGGCTTATAATTTTTCCACTTTACATTGAACAGTTGACATGCATTTGTATGGATACCATAACCAGAAATACATTAAAAATATTTCTCGAGATGTGTCAAATTGTTTCTGTTTCCAGATATGATGGGTTCTTGGCAGCAATGTCATATTGTTCTCGTTCACATGCTGAGGTAAGACCTGTGTTGATGAAAACTTGTGGAGTACATATGATATTTGGAGGGAGAATCAAAACACTTCAAAGTTTACTCACTAAACCTTAGATAGCATTGCTTATAGAGAAAGCTGTGCAAACATTACAGGTCTCATATCTTCACTTATTTTCACTTTGCAGATAGAAGCTCAGCTGAGATTATCTATAGGTGCTCTTAATAATTCCTCATGCTGACCTGAACTGAGGCTGAGTCCTGGCAGTATCTTCTAGGTTATGCTACCACAGATGATTCTTGTTTGTTATTCTGACTCTACTGATTAACACTGCTGATATATGAGTGAAGTGTTTGTGAGTGGTCTGAAATTTTAATAAGACTTACTTAGCAGCTAATGAAGAAAAGGCATTAGGAGAAATTCTGCATATTAGTAGGTTCAAATTTTTATTATTTTTAGTGATTATAAGAAATTAGACCTAAACTTCGATAATAGTTAAAAAAAAAAATTAGTGAATTTATGTTGTCGAACATAATTTTTTACAAATTACAAATTGTAAAATATAAAATCATTCACTCTCATACATATATTCAATATATTCAAATCAGATTAATGTGACATTCTCCTTAACTCCTTTAGATGTTCAATCACCTCTTCCTTATAACAGCATTTCATCTTTTATAATTATTTAATTTTTCTTATATTTAAACATATTTAATTTATTGTTATATATTTAAATGTATATTTACATTTATATAATGTATATACATATTTATATATAATGTATATACATTTATATATAATGTATATATTACATGTAAATATAATTTATATATACATATATGTATATATACATACATATATAAAATTTTTATATTCATATACATGTATATATATATATATATATATATATATATATATATATATATATATATATATATATATATATATATATATACATTTATTCTCAAATGTATTAAGAAGTTTTAGTGTAGTTTTAGATGCCCTGGACACCACTGATTTAAATTCATGCTGTCACTGTAAATATAAAAATGCTGCCATCTAGCAAACTATGTGATTTCCACAACTCAGTATACTCCTATAAATTATTCTCATTTCAAAATACATAAAAAATTTAGAGCAGATCTTATTGTCGATTGTGAATGCAATAGTTATTCTACTATAAATATAGAAATTTGAAACTGATTTCAAAATTCAAGTGTGAATTAACAGTGATTAATACAAAAAGTAAAATTTCACAGAAAAGTTTTCAATCTAACGCTCTCTACAATCTTGCCTGTCTTAATGAGTTGTGGTTTCCCAGGCTGTTAACAATAGAATAGAATTTACCTTCATGATATCTCAAGATAAATTAGGCAAAAGATCTTACTTTGCTTGCTTGCTTGTTTGTTAGTTTTCTTGGAGACAGGGTTTCACTGTATTGCCCTGGTTGTTCTGGAACTCACTCTGTAGACCAGGCTGTCCTCGAAATCAGAAATCTTATGCTTGTGTCTCCTAGAGTGCTTGGATTGCATGCGTGCACCACCATTGCCTGGCTAAAGATCTTATTTTCAATTCATGATATTGGAAGATCATTGGAAGTCTTGTGAATATATTTCAAGTAAATTAACAATTAAAAATGTTCAAGAAAGTCATGCACATTTCTGTATCTCTGAGTGTGTGTGAGAGAGAGATAGGAAATAGAAACCCAGAGAATAAGCTGTACATTTCAATATCTCAAAGAGAAATTTCTGAGATTATCTACTTTTAATTGATGATTAGTGTTTACAATTTTTTTGGACATATTAACATACACACACACACACAGTGTGTGTCTGTGTGTGTGTGCATGTGTGTGTGTATGTGTGTGTGTGTGTGCGTGTGTGTGTCTGTCTGTATGTGTCTGTGTGTGTGTTCTGGGGTGGATTGTATTGATATCCACTGAGTGATGGACACTTTGTGATAAGTCACTGTGTATGGTCACAGTGTAGTGGTCCCTGTGTGGTGATCATTTTCTGTGGTATAATGTGGTCTGAAACTGGTTTTTGTGGTCAATGAGGCATGCTCACTAAATATTGTCACATTCTGATGTCCACAATGTAATTATGGTTGAGAGCTCATCTTTTGAATGATTGTCACTGTTTAGAAATTGTAATATACCAATGATTATAATGGTAACAATGCATGTCACTGTCAGATGGTCAAATCAGTGAAGTGTTGGCTACCATTTAATAGACAGTGCATAATAATCAATTATTGAAAGTCACATTGTGACAGCTGAAGTATGACAGACTGTTTTATTTCTAGGTAGTGTTTCAACACAGGGTTGTATATGTTTATAGAGGTCACATTGGGATAACTAATGACTCCTAAGTCTTGGCCACTGTTGTGATGTCCAAAATATGTTGATAAATTTGTAATGATCTGAATTAGGAGGTTATGCAAATTAAGAGATCTTTTATGTTGGTTTGCAGTAATTAGGTCTCTATTGTGTTGTTGTCTCTTTATAAAAATTAATTTGTGATGACTCAAATTTGGTGACATTTATATAGAGCTCATTCTGGGCTCTATAAAATGTATACCACACAGCAGTTCTCTCAGATTTAATACAAGAGAGGCCATCTCACAGTGGCTATCATTTGGTGACCATATAATAAAGCTTGTACTGAAGTGGTGAAGACAAAATATTCATTCGAGTCAGGAATAAGATGGCAGGCAATGTCTAGAATGTAAATAAATAAAATGCTTTTTTAAATATCCAAAAAATATCAGAATGCCTAATATCAAAATTGCACCTAATAGCTCTTGCTGCTAATGATGTAGAGAAAAAACACTCAACCATTGATGATAGGATTGCACCCTGAGATAACTACATGGGAAATCAATATGGAAATTTATGCTCAGTTCTGTCATTTGCTTGTTTGTGTTTTCCTCTACTTCTTTAAGCGATTTTTGTGTTTCCTCTTTCATGACTTCTGCCTGTATAGAGGAGAACCTTGATCAACAGGCAATCTCTTAAAGAATTACAAGAAAGCACAAACAAGCAAGTGAAGGAGCTAAGCAAAACCATCCAGGGTCTAAAATCAGAAGTAGAAACAACTAAGAAAACTCAAAGGGAGAAAACTTTGGAGATAGAAAACCTTGGGAAGAAATCAGGGGACATAGAAATGAATTTCAACAACAGAATACAAGAGATAGAAGAAAGAATCTCAGATGCTGAAGATACCATAGAAACCATGGACTCAGCAGTTAAAGAAACTGCAAAGTGCAAAAAGCTTGTAACCCAAAATATCCAGGAAATTCAGGACACAATGAGAAAACCAAACCTAAGGATTATAGGCATAGATGAGAGAGAAGATTTACAACTTAAAAGGCCAGCAAATATCTTCAATAAAATTATGGAAGAAAACTTTCCTAACCTAAAGAGAGAGATGCCCATGAATATACAAGAAGCCTACAGAACTCCAAACAGACTGGACCAGAACAGAAATACCTCCTGTCACATAATGATCAAAACCCCAAATGTACTAAACAAAGAAAGAGTACTTAGGGCAGTAAGAGAAAAAGGGCAAGTAACATATAAAGGAAGACCTATCAGTATTACACCAGATTTCTCACCAGAGACCATGAAAGCTAGAAGATCCTGGGCAGAGCTCATGCAGACTCTAAGAGAACACAAATGCCAGCCGAGACTATTATACCCAGCAAAACACTAAATTACTATAGATGGAGAAACCAAGATATTCCATGACAAAACCAAATTTTTCTACACAAAATCTTTCTACAAACCCAGCCCTATAAAGGATAGTAGGGGGAAAGCACCATTACAACGAGGGAGACTATACCCTGGAAAGAGCAGGATATTAAGCTTCTTTCATCAAACCCAAATAGGATAACCACACAGGTATAAAATCAAAAATGTTAGGAAGCAATAACCACTACTCCTTGATATCTCTTAACATCAATCGACTCAATTCCCCAATAAAAAGACATAGACTAACAGACTGGTTACGTAAACAGGGCCCTACATTTTGCTGCATACAGGAAACACACCTCAATGACAAAGACAAAAACTACCTCAGAGTAAAAGGCTGGAAGACAATTCTACAAGCAAATGGTCCCAGGAAACCAGCTGGCATTGCCATTCAAATTTCAGATAAAATTGACTTTCAACCTAATGTCATCAAAAGATACATGGAAGGTCACTACTTGCTGGTCAAAGGAAAAATCCAACAAGAAGAACTTTCAATCCTGAACATCTATGTCCCAAATACAAGGGAGCCCTCATTCATAAAAGAAACTTTACTAAAGCTCAAAGCACATATTGCACCTAACACAATAATTGTGGGTGACTTCAACACTCCACTTTCACCAATGGACCGATCAGAAAAACAGAAATTAAACAGGGAGACAATGAAACTAATTAAAGCTTTGAACCAATTGGAGTTAACAGATATATATAGAACTTTTTATCCCAAAGCAAAAGAATATACCTTTTTCTCAGCACCTCATGGTACCTTCTCCAAAATAGATCATATAGTTGGTCACAAGACTGACCTCAACAAATATAGGAAGATTGAAATAATCCCATGCCTCCAATCAGATCACTATGGAGTAAAAGTGGTCTTTAGTAACAGTAAAAGCAACAGAAAGCCCACATACACATGGAAACTGAACAATACTCTACTCAATGATACCTTGCTCAAGGAAGAAATATAGAAAGAAATCAAAGATTTCTTAGAATTTAATGAAAATGTAGGCACAACATATATTTTCCATAGGAGAGAGGTCACTAGTCTCATTGAGATATTGCTAGAACAAGGCCATTTTAAAGATTTATTGATTTATATAGTATCCTGTATTGAGCTAAAGATATACCTAAAAACCCTTCAGAGTAAGATAATATAGAAAACCATACTAGAACACTATGAAAAAAAAAGAAACTTCCTAAGTTGTTAAGTTTTTTTCTCGTTTTTAACATAGCGATTAACAGTGAACACAGTTCATTTTTATATCCCTATATGCTGACATTTTCTCATTTTTTCATTTAATATATTATTTCATATCACATTCTATAACCTAATCTCTTCTATGGCATAAACCATACACTACCCCAGCCATTTGTCTATATTAAAAAAAAATATGCCTACTAGTGATAAAATTGAAATGAATCTATTCAGCTTTCTTCCTAAGGATGCTAGGTTAGAAAACCTATTCTGTAGACATGGATATTAAAAAAGCAAAAGGATAAGGAACAATACCTATTCCCTCTGATCTGAGACCTATATAAACAGAAACTATAACATAAATATGCAGGGTTTCCATAGAGATGCATTGAATTTTGTAATAGTCAATGTGAACCACTATTACCAGAGTAAGGTTGATTCTTTAGCTTTGATTTTTATATTCTTGACATCTCTGGCTGTTAAAATACTTCATTCTCCCCTTCAATAAGGTATGATAATATATTGACTTATATTGGGTTGTTGGTCTTTACATATGAGTCTATAGTTTTCTTGTGGAGTCATTTATAATAACAGTTGTAGTATATGCCAATCTAGGAGTATAAGAGAATGTCTTTACACATCATCTTCGTCACTTTTTTTTTTTTTTTAACAATTATGGTTGGTTCATGTACATCTTCTGAACATATAAACTTATTTACCTTTCTCTCAAAACAGTGACAGGGGCTTCATCTTATGTCATAGACAATATGCTGGAAATAATCTAGATAATCTTGAATAGAAGAATTTAAAACAAACAAATATGACTCTTAGCACAGCTTTCATTGCGTCCCAAAGATTTGGGTATGTTGTGCCTTCATTTTCATTAAATTCTAAAAAGTCTCTGATTTCTTTCTTTATTTCTTCTTTGGCCAAGGTGCCATTGAATAGATTATTGTTCAATCTCCATGTGTATGTGGGCTTTCTTTTGTTTTGGTTGCCAATGAAGACCACTCTTACTCCATAGTCGGATTAGTTTGATCATTTTATATTTGTTGAGGTCTGTCTTCTTACCTATTATACCATCGATTTTAGAGAAGGTACCATGAGGTGCTGAGAAAAAGGTATATTCTTTTGTTTTAGGGTGAAATGCTCTATAAATATCAGTTAATCCAATTGGTCTAAAGCTTCAATTAGTTTTAATGTGTCCCTTTTTAGTTTCTGTTTTCCTGATAGGCCCATTGAGGAGAGTGGAGTGTTGAAGTCACCCACAATTATTGTGTTAGGTGAAATGTGTGCTTTGAGTTTTAGTAAAGTTTATGTTATGAGTGAGGGTACCCTTGCATTTGGTGCACAGATGTTCAGAATTGAAAGTTCTTCTTGGTGGATTTTTCCTTTGACCAGCAAGAAGTGTCCTTCTCTATCTCTTTTGATGATTTTAGGTTGAAAGTCAATTTTATCTGATATTAGAATGGCTACACCGGCTTGTTTCCTGAGACCATTGGCTTGTAAAATTGTCTTCCAACCTTTTACTCTAAGGTAGTTTCTGTCTTTGACAATGAGGTGTGTTTCCTGTATGCAGGACAATGAAGGGTCCTGTTTCCTTATCCAGTCTGTTAGTGTATGTCTTTTTATTTGCGGAGTTGAGTCAATTGATGTTAAGAGGTATTAAGGAGTAGTGATTATTACTTCCTGTCATTTTCAATGTTATTTTTATATTTGAGTTGCTATCTTCTTTTGGGTTTGATGAAAGAAGGTAACTATCTTGCTTTATCCAGTGTGTCATTTCCTTCCTCGTATTGGACTTTTCTCCCTATTATTTTTTGTAGAGCTGGGTTTGTAGAAAGATATTGTGTAAATTTGGTTGTGTCGTGGAATATCTTGGTTTCTCCATCTATTGTGATTGAGAGTTTTGCTGGGTGTAGTAGTCTTGGCTGACATTTGTGTTCTCTTAGTGTCTCATGAGATAAGCAAGCTGAAAAAGAAATTAGGGAACTGGCACCCTTCACAATAGCCAAAAACAGTATAAAGTACCTTGGGATGACTCTTACCAAACATGTGAAAGATCTATATGACAATAAATTAAAGACTCTGAAGAAGGAAATAGAGGAAGATCTCAAAAAATGGAAAAACCTTCCATGCTCATGGATCAGCAGAATTAATATAGTTAAAATGGCTATTGTGCCAAAAGCAATATACAGATTCAATGCAATACCCATCAAAAGCCCAACTTAATTTTTCAGAGAGTTAGAAAAAGCAATTCTCAAATCCATCTGGAATAAAAAAAAAAAAAAAAAAAAAAAAACCCAGGATAGCTAAAACTATTGTCAGCAACAATAGAAATTCTGGGGGAATCAGTATTCCTGATCTCTTGCAATATTACCGAGCAATAGTGTTAAAAACTGCCTGGTATTGGTACAGTGACAGACGGGCAGATCAATGGAACAGGTTTGAAGATCCAGACATGAACCCACATACCTATGGCCACTTGATCCTCGACAAAGGGGTTGAAAAACATCCCATGGAAAAATGATAGCCTTTTCAGCAAATGGTGCTGATTCAACTGGAGTTCAGCATGCAGAAGAATGCAAATTGCTCCATTCTGTTCTCCTTGTACTAAGCTCAACTCCAAATGGATCAAGGACCTCCACATAAAGCCACACACTCTGAAGCTAATAGAAAAGAAACTGGGGAAACCCTTGAAGACATCGGTATAGGGGGAAATTTTCTGAACAGATCACTAATAGCATATACTCTAAGATCAAAAATTGACAAATCGGACCTGATAAAATTACAAAGTTTCTGTAAAGCAAAGGACACCATCAAAAGGACAAATTGGCAACCAACAAATTGGGAAAAGTTCTTCACCAACCCTAAATCAGATAGAGGGCTAATATCCAATATATAAAAAGAACTCAAGAAGCTAGACCCCAGAAAACCAAATAATCCTATTAAAAATGGGGTACAGAATTAAACAAAGAATTCTCACTTGAAGTACTTCGGATGGCTGAGAAACATCTTTAAAAATGCTCAACTTCACTAGTCATCAGGGAAATGCAAATCAAAACAAACCTGAGATTTCACCTTACACCAGAGAATGGCTCAGATTAAAAACTCAGGAGACAGTATGTTTTGGCGAGGATATGGAGAAAGAGAAACACTCCTCCACCGCTGGTTGGTTTGCAAATTAGTACAACCACTCTGGAAATCAGTCTGGTGGTTCCTCAGAAAACTGCGCATATCACTTCCAAAAGATCCTGCTATACCATTCCTGGGCATATACCCAGAGGATTCTCCAGCAGGTAATAAGGATATATGTTCCAGTATGTTCATAGCAGCCCTATTTATAATAGCCAGAAGCTGGAAAGAACCAAGGTGTCCCTCCACAGAAGAATGGATGCAAAAAATGTGGTATATATATACACAATGTAGTACTATTCAGCCATTAGAAACAATGAATTCATGAAATTATTAGGCAAATGGATGGAGCTGGAAAACATCATATTAAGTGTGGTAACCCAGTCTCCAAAGATCAATCATGGTATGCACTCACTAAGAAGTGGATATTAGCCTGGAAAACTGGAATACCCAAAACATATAATCCACACATTAAATGAGGTACAAGAAGAACGAAGTAGTGGTCCCTAGTTCTGGAAAAACTCAGTGTAGCAGTATAAGAAAAAACCAAAATAGGAAAGTAAGAAGGGATGGGTGGGAGAACAGAGGGAGGGAAGGGGGCTTATTTGACTTTCAGGGAGTTGGGGACCAGAAAAAGGGAAATCATTTGAAATGTAAATAAAAAAAATATATATCGAATAAAACGTAAAAAAAAGTAAAAATAAAAAAATATGTAAAAAGAAATGAAAAAAAAAAAAAAAGATTTGCTTGTATAAATAGTTAACCCCAAGCAGAATTTTGCTAGTTGTACTTGACTCCCAGCCATAGTGTAGGGTAACTTAACTGTTTCGCTTATGCTAATTGAAAATGCCCTTTAAACAAGATAACTATATCAATCCGTGGACAGCCAGCACATAAAGTTTTAACAATTTTTTTTTTTTAACACGAAACACATAACAATTAATCATTTACATAACAAGAACATAAAATGACAGATATATGGACAGACATATGGTGCACAAAGGACAGACAATAGACACAGAGAGAACTTGATGTCTCAAAGAGATCCAGATATCATAACAAGAGGAAAGGATATCTCCAAAAGGATCCAGAGAGGAAGCAGGACATCTCCTGCCTTCTCTTCATCTCCAGTAGACACATGAAATTCCAAAAAAAAAAAAAAAATTCTGTCTTTTGATATAATGTTACAGACACGCAACATTTGCATTTCTGGAACATACTCTCTTCTCTCTCTCTCTCTCTCTCTCTCTCTCTCTCTCTCTCTCTCTCTCTCTCTCTCTCTCTCTCTCTCTCTGTCTCTTCCTCTCTATCTCTTGTTCTATACCTAACTCTTTATGGCCTTCTATTTCTGTAGGGGATGCACAGAGATTCGGCAACCCAAGGAATAATTCTTGAGGGTGAAGAAGAGAGTTCTTACAAGACAGTACATTTTTAGCTTTCTAAATGTAAAATGGAGAGACATTTATGTCACACTCAGTATGTTTTGCAAGGCAATATATGATACTGTTGACACAATGAATACATGCCAGTAGAAAAAGACTAACAATCTGGTGGTATGTACTAATTCGTCAGAAAATATGTTGATGAAACACAGTTGATTAAGTCATATTAAGAATTAGAGTCTTCCCAGTACAATGATTGAAATGGAGACAAACTTTATATGATATTACCCTGGATGTATTGTATAATCATATCTCATCTACTATGTAAGGTAAATTTAGATGTCCCTTTCTGTGTCAGAGATAGAGACAGTAATAAACATTAGTTGACTTAAGGTCATAGAGTAATCAAATATTCTAAAGTTGGTGATATTTATGGCCATCTTCTACCCACTTGTAATGTCATAGAATCCATGCTATACACATGAGTCACAAAATAAGAATTCACTCAAAGCTGTAGGTATATCATCCCACATATTAAGAGATGCAGCTTCACACCAATTTCCATTTTAAATGTTGATGCAAAAATACTCAATTTAATTCTTGCCAACTGAATCCAAGAACACATCAAAATGATCATTCAACGTGATCAAGTTGTCTTAATCCCAGGGATGCAGGGATGATTCTTTTGTAAATGCATATGGTAGTTTTATGAAGGAACTTACACATAAACACACACAAAGATACACAAACACACACACACAGACACACACAGACACACACATACATAAACACACATAAAGTACATAGTCTATAGGAATTTTCTTCACCTCAACTTGTGGGTCCGAGAATTAGATCTGATTTTAGACCTGGCAGTAAGTACCAATACTTACTAACAATCACATTATTTGAATTATTTTGTCAAGGAGTTCATAAGTTATATGTTTTTATGATTTTCAAAAAATATCTGTATTTAAATTTGCATTATTCTCGCTGTATTTTGTCTTTGCTCACTTCTTTATCTCTCTCTGACTGTATATTTCTGCATATGTTTATCTCTAAATATACATATGATATTTGTATAATCATATTGATATATGATATTTGATAATTGATAATAAATCATATATGTACACATGCTTTATTGATTCTTTACTGATCATTCCACCCAAGATTGATGGTGGAATATTGATGGTTTCTCCTAATAATTATACACAAGGAAAGTTGGAAAGCATGGAGCACGCGATGAGGTGGCTGTAACTTAGAGTGACTTAAATTTATTTATAGGAATATTAATTTTGTTGTAGTCTGAGTCATATGTAATTGAGCTTATTTTACCTCCTTAAATGCCACTAGATATCAATCTGTTTCTGAGGAAAGGCTCATACTAGGGAAACACTCTACCACAGAATTACACTACGTGCCTATAACCCCATTCATCTTCTACAATTATTGGACAGGCTGTATCATGTGAAGTTACTGGTTTGGCAATCCTGAAATTGGTCCTTTGGTATGGCTGATAAAATAATTTAAAGACTTTGAATATTTAGCTATGTTGCAGAGAATAGATAAGCTTTAGTATCCATGGTCTAATAAAGACCGTTTAGTCTATGAAATACTGATTTTAAAATATTGTATACAGAGGATGGCACTAGTAGAAGAAGCTAGTTCAATCTATCCATCTGATAAGATTTACTAGGGCAAACAACCACTATACAGAAGATTCCAAGTGAGTAACGCATGGGCAGTATAAAGCTATTAACATGTACTAAGAGGCAAAATGTGTTTGGGACCTAGTACTATTTTAGTCTAGTTTATAATGTCTTTAATATTAGTACTTTCTGTGTCTCTGTTAATTCATATAGACCAGGTGATTTACTATATGGTGTAAACGAAGTATCTCCCATATTTTATGGGTGCTAATGTTTTAAAAAGTCCGGAGTTGATACCTTAAATGGCACTTTCAATCCCCTCATATATTCCATATATATCCAGAAAGGCGTTCCAGCAGAGGTACTTTCCTGTCTTCTCCACCCATTGGAGCTATACCACAAGTCCCTGTCAACAAGACTTATATTATTACAGATTCTATGTCCTTGAAATTTATGTCAGTTCTAAAACTTTTTCCAGAAAGAATTCCACTGAAAAATATCAGGTGGATATTATTCTGTTTGCCTGTGTTCTCGCACTGAAATGGTGGATGAAGTCTTTTCTATTATGTTATCAGTAGCATATACTTCAGGTCTTGGTCCACAGTGAACATCATTTCTTTTTTCTGTTTTCTATAAACCTGGGTAACTATTCCCAAAAAAGCAGATATTGCACATTTTCTAGGAACAACATCCACCTCATGTGGTGCTTATTAAAATGGGTCTCAGACAATTCAAAACTCTATGAACCTTAGAAGTGTGCAAAAGAATAAGTTATTTTTCCTAACATGGAACACCCAATGTCAGATTATGGGAGCATGTACATTCAGGAAAATGTATATCACAAAGCAAAATGGAAACTAGTATAAAAAAGAGATTGAGTGCAGAGAGAGACGTAGAGAGAAAGGGGAAGAGAGAGAATAAGAAAGAGAAAGGAGACAGAGAAAGAGGGAGACAGAGAGACAGAGGAATAGAGAGACAGACAGAGAGAGACAGACAGCGAGACATTGAAAGAGAGACAGAGATTGAAACTGTGTTTAAAATTGGATAGAGAAGACATGAATGGAGGAATATTGTCAAGGATTATAAGGCACAATGTGGGTTGGGGAAAGATCAAAGGCTATGCATTATAGTTCAGATATTCAATTGATAAATTTCAGTGCCCTCATTCCAGTATCATAATTGCTCATGTATTTAAAAACACAAAATTAACTAAAGTAAAATATAAAAGAAACAAAGCAGACAGAAGGATTTCCAGAAATATCTTCATGATAAGTAGGTTTGGGCAAATTCAGGCAAAACATATTTGATAACTGCACAGTTTCTAGAGTAATGTCAAATATTTATAGATCTTGAACACAGAACTATTCTGGTAATAATAGTATATAAGTCTTCAGAATTTTAAAAATCTGATTATTTTGAGTGATTTGTACTTCTATGTTTGAAGGTGGTAGAGTTGGAAAGCTTTATCTATTGCTATAACATATGTCTTAATGTGATAAAGATGTGTCTTCAATAGCATCACTCTGAACTGAGCCCATGGACATGGTTAATTGAAATGGTCTGTGGTGGCTCTTGTCTGGTTATTTGCAGCCATCACCACATCCAGAATGTTCCACTGCCTTAAGAATGTCAAATGGAAATGAAGATATTGGAGGCACCATGTTGGAGAAGGAAGCTTACATCAGCTAAGCTTGGGGACATAGGATAATGAGGCGCCACAGCATTCATGGGGGCATGGTCTTCATTGCTGAGGAAGTGAGTTTGAGCTCTTCCACTTGGGTTCCCAGGTATTGACCCATGCTCATTGGGATGTTCCCTAAAGTATCTACACCTCCGGTTCTTAAACCATATCCGAATCTGGTATTCTGTCACACAAGTGCTTTCTGCCAGTTCCTTACGTTGTTCAATAGAAGGATACGTGGTAATTTCCAAGAAGAATTTTTCCAGCTTATTATTATGTTCTGTGCTATACTTGGTCCGCCTTCTCCGAGGTCTTACAGAAGTCTTTCGGGGAACATGTGCTCTTGGACAGACTTCATTACCTGCAAGTTGAATGAATGGAGAGGCTAAAACCTGAAAGTCTTGATTCACTGTCGATCTGGGAGACAATTGTTGGCCATCGATTAATGGAATCATTTGTGGTCTTTGGTGATATTGAGGCATTTGTGGATCTGGAGGCATTTGAAGAAATTCAGGTAATACAAGGGTATTGGGCCTTTGGGGACAAAGAGACAATACTAGAGCTGGAGGCCCTTGGAGATCGGAGGGTAGTAGAGGAATAGCAATCCATTGGTTTGATAGGATTGTTGTGGGAGCTTTCATCTTTGGACAAGCTGGAAAACCAGTAGACTCCTGCATGTTGTCTTACACTTTCTTGATATTTCTTGTGTTCCTGTCTCTCTCTTCTTGTAGAGAGGTCTGCCTTGAAAACATTGATAAGGTTGAACCCTGTTCAGACTCTGTAATGCATAGAAACAGTTGGCATTGTTACAACACAGGTGACATCACAGGAGATAGCAAGAGTTCTTTAAGAGTCAGTAGAGTGTTCACATAGGGGAATATTTATCTCACATAGAGTGTCTTTACTTTTCTGCTAAGGCTATCCCTGTAGTGTTTGGTTTTGAAGTGCTATTTTTTCAGGACTCTACCGATACACAGTTATAGAAATCCTTTTACACTCAAAGCTAGAGCTTTTGGCAACAGGGTTTTTTTCAATTTTCATACAATGGGAATGTGATGTGTTTATTTTCTCCCCTGCCACATTATTCCATTGAATATCTCCTTTCTTTATTTACATTTCTAAAGTTAGCATATATCCAGCAATAACCATAAAAGTTATCTCTATCCCATGTCCCCTCTCCTATTTCTATGAGAGTTTTCATCTACCTATTCAACTAGTACTTCCTCCCTACCTCACTTTTACTACTTGGGGCTTCCAGCCTTCTTGGAACCAAGGGTACCATCTCACATAGTTAACAAACAATGTCATCCTTGGCTAAATATGTGGAACCATGGGATCCTCCATTTGTACTCCTTCTTTCGGGCCTTTGTGTTTAGGTATTCGGGGTGTGTGTGTCTTTGTGTATTTTTGAGTTCTGGATGTAAATATGTTACCTAGCAAAAGCTGTGAACGGATGAAAAGATAAGCCAACCCATCAATATGGTAGCAGAAATCTAGTGATATTTTCTTTCTAGCTCTGATTTAGCCTCAAGACCTTGTTGGAGAAGTGTTCAAGTTTCACTATCGTCTGAAGTGTAGAGAAATCGAGGAAGGATAAGCACATCTGATCCACATAAGAAAAATACAGTTCTGCCAAAACAGATTATTAACTTTTTTATTAAATTTTGGTAATTCTCTAGTCACCATCTAAATATGATAAAATATCACTCATCACTTCACTCACCTTGATTAATCCAGTAATCAACATGATGATTTACAGGCTAAAATATCTGAGTTTATTACGTGTAGTTTAAAATTCAAGTGATGGTCTCAAATAACAGCTCTCACTAAACAAAGTCAAAGATAAGATATAAATGATGATTGGGACACTGAGAGAAAAGTTCTTAAAACTGTATAAAAAGCCAATCTAGCTGTATGATTTTTCTGTATGTACCAAACTGTAGGTGTTGTCATACAGTTTATCATACTCCAAAGCATTCATGTTTGGGTTCTCTAGAGTCACAGAACATATGGGCAGTCTCTATATAGTTAGGGAATTTGTCGATTACTTACAGCCTATAGTCCAACTCTTCAAAAATGGTCAGCAGCAGCTGTGGATGGAAGTAGAAGGATCTAGCAGTTTGTCAGTGCCACGAGGCAAGCAGGCAAGGAAGAGTGAGAGAGAGTAAATCTTCCTTCTTCCAATGTCCTTTTATAACTGAGACATACAGACATATTTATACCTTAAAATCCAGTCAGGAACAAATGTGTAGTTGCTATAAACGTATATGTATTTAAACCAGACAAAAGTTTCTTACATTTCTTAACTTTAATTTCAAGTGTAAAAGCACCTTGTTGAAACCAATATCTACAATCACAGAGGATTTTTTTAAGAAAAAAAAAAAAAAACAGTTATCAGTGCTCTTACTAAAGATGTTGAAAAGCTTTTGGCCTCTTTAAGAGCTGTTTGTAGAGATAGCTAGTCCCTTGCAGGAATTCTCTAGTTGTACTTGACTCCCAACCATAGTGTAGGGTAACTTATCAGTTTCCCTTATGCTAATTGAAACTGCCTTTTAAACAAGATAACTAAATCAAACCATGGACAGCCAGCACATAAAGTTTTAACCATTTTTTTTAACATGAAACACATAACAATTAATCATTTACACAGCAAGAACAAATATAAAATGACAGATATATGGACAGATATATGGTGCACAAAGGACAGACAATAGACAGAGAGAGAAGAGAACTTGATGTCTCAAAGAGATCCAGATACCCTAACAAGAACAAAGGATATCTCCCATAGGATCCAGAGAGATAGCAGGACATCTCCTGCTTTATTTTCATTTCCAGTAAGCACCTGAAATTGCAAAAAACAAAAAACAAAAATCAAAAAAAACAAAAAACAAAAAACAAAAAACAAAAAACAAAAAACAAACAAAAAACAAAAAACAAAAAAAAAACCAAAAAACAAAAACAAAAAACAAAACAAAACATTTTCCTTCTTTTGACATAATATCACAGACAAAGAACATTTGCATTTTTGAAACTTACTCTCTCTCTTTCTCGCTTTCCCTCTCCCTCTCTTTTTCTCTCTCTCCCTCTTTCTTTCTCCCTCTCTCTCTCTTTCTCTTTCTCCCTTGTTCCATACCTAACTATTTATGTCCTACTTTTTCTGGGAATTATGCCAGAGAATGTAGAGGAGGGACAGAGATTTGTCAACCCAAAGAATGATTCTTGAGGGTGAAGAAGTGAGTTCTTATAAGATGGGAAATGTTTAGCTTTCTAAAAGTAAATGGAGAGACATATATGTCACACTCAGTACTATTATATGTTTTGCAAGGCAATATATGATACTTTTGACACACTGAACATATGCCAGTAGATAAAGGCTAACAATCTGGTGGTATGTACACAGTTGAATAAGTCATATCCAGAATTAGAGTCTTCCCAGTACAATGATGGAAATGGAGACAAACTATATATGATATTACCCTGGGTGTGTTGTATAATCATATCTCATCTACTGTGTAAGGTAAAATTACATGTCCCTTTCTGTGTCAGAGTTAGAGACAGTAATAAACATTAGGTGACTTAAGATCATAGAGTAATCAAATATTCTAAACTTGGTGCTATTTATAGCCATCTTCTACCCACTTGTAATGTCATAGGATCCATGCTATACACATGAGTCACAAAATAAGTATTCACTCAAAGTTCTGGTTATATCACCCCACCTATTAAGAGATGCAGCTTCACCCCAATTTCCCTTATAAATGTTGATGCAAAAATACTCAATTAAATTCTTGCCAACTGAATCCAAGAACACATAAAATGATCATTCAACGTTATCAAGTTGTCTTAACCCCGGGGATGCTGGGATGATTCTTTTGTAAATACATATGGTAGTTTTATGAAGGAACTTGCACATAAACACACACAAAGATACACAAACACACACACACAGACACACCCAAAGACATACACACTTAAACACACATAAAGTGCTTTGTCTATAGGAATTTCTTCACTTCTACTTGTGGTTATGAGAAGTAGATCTGATTTTAGACCTGGCACATTATTTTAATTATTTTGTCAAGGAGTTTCCTAAGTTATATATTTTTATGATTTTCAAAAAATATCTGTATTTAAATTTGCATTATTCTCCCTGTATTTTTTGCTCACTTCTTTATCTCTCTCTCTGACTGTATATTTCTGCATATATATATATATCTAAATATGCATTCATTGATAATATAATTGATAATATATTAAATATATATAGAGGAGGGACAGAGATTTGTCAACCCAAGGAATGATTCTTGAGCGTGAAGAATCATATATATATGGAGGACGTGATGAAGTGGCTGGAACTTAGAGTGACTTAAATTTATTTATAGGGATATTCCTTGTGTTGTAGTCTATGAGTCATATGTAATTGAGCTTATTTTACTTCGCTGAATGGCCCTAGATCACAATATGTTTCTGAGGAATTGCTCACACTAGGGAAATACTCTACAACTCATTTACACTACATGCCTATAACCCCATTCATCATCTAAAATTATTGGACAGGCTGTATTATGTGAAGTTACTGGTTTGGCAATCCTGAAATTGGTCATTTGGTATGACTGATAAAATATTTTAAAGACTTTGAATATTTAGCTAGGTTGCAAAGAATAGATAAGCTTTAGTCCCCATCATCTACTAAAGGCAATTTAGTCTGTAAAATACTGATTTAAAATATTGTATACTGAAGATGGCAATAGTAGTAGCAGCTAGTTCAATCTGATAAGATTTAACAAAGCAAAGAACCACTCTGTAGAAGATTCCAAATGAACAGTATAAGGCTATTAACAGGTACTAAAAGGCAAAATGTGTTTTGGTACCTAGTGATATTTTAATCTAGTTTCTAATGTCTTTATTAGTAGTACTTTCTGTGTCTCTGTTAATTCACAAAGACCAGGTGATTTACTGTATGGAGTAAACAAATTATCTACCATATTTTATGGGTGCTAATGTTATAAAAAGTCCTGAGTTGCCATCTTAAAAGGCACTTTCAACTACCCCTCATATATTCCATACATATCCAGAAAGGAGTTCTAGCAGATGTACTTTCCTCTGTCTTCTCCACCCATTGGAGCTATACTAAAAGTTCCTGTCAACAAGCCTCTTATTATTACAGTTTCTACGTCCTTCAAATTTATGGCAGTTCTTTTTCCAGAAAGAATTCCACTGAAGAATATCAGGTGGATGTTACTCTGTTTGCCTGTCCTCTCTCAGTGGAATCAGAGATTAAATCTTTTCTATTATGATACCAGTAGTATATACAAGTGTTGTCTTGGACAACAGTGAACAACATTTCTTTTTTCTGCTTTCTATAAATCTGGGTAACTATTCCCAAAGAAGCAGATACTGCACATTATCTAGGAACGAGGCTCTGATGAAAGAAAGCTTTAAAAATTGCCAAAACATTCCAAAGCTCATTCATTATGACCATGTACACCACATGTGATGCTTATTAAAATGGTACTCAGACAATTTAACTCTCTACTAACCTTAGAATTGTGCAAAAGAATAAGTTATTTTTCCTAAGATTGAACACTCAACGTCAGATTATGGGAGTATTACGTAAATGAAAATGTTTATCACAAAGCAAAATAGAGAATAGTATAAAAAAAGATATTGAGAGCAGAGAGAGTGGTAGAGAGAAAGGGAGAGAGAGACAGAGAGAGAGACTGAGAAATAGACAGGAGACAGAGAGAGAGGGAGAAAGACAGAGAGACAGAGGCATAGAGAGACAGACAGAGAGAGACAGGAGACATTGAAAGAGAGACAGAGAGAATGAAACTGTGTTTACAATGGGATAGAGAACAGATGAATGGAGGAATATTGTCAAGGATTAAAAGGAACAAAGCCAGATTGCTGTACAGATCAAACACTATGCATTATAGTTCAGATTTTCAATTGATGAACTTCAGTGCCCTCATTCCAGTGTCATAACTGACCATGTATTTAAAAACAAAAAACTAACTAAAGTAAAATATAAAAGAAACAAGGCAGACAGAAGGATTTCCAGAAATATCTTCATGATAAATCGGTTTGGACAAATTCAGGCAAAACAGAATTGATAACTGAACAATTTCTACAGTAATGACAAATATTTATAGATCTTGAACTCCGGTAATAAAAGTATATTATTCTCTGTGGCTTTAAAAATCTGATTTTTTTTGAGTGCTCTTGATTTGTTCTTCGATCTTTGAAGGTGGTAAAGTTGGAAAGCTTTAGCTATTGCTATATCTTATCTCTTAATGTGATTCAGATGTGTCTTCAACAGCATCACTCTGAACTGAGTCCATGGATTTGGTTAATGGATATGGGCTGTGGTTGCTCTTGTCGGGTTATTGGCAGCCATCACCACATCCAGAATGTTCCACTGCCTTAAAAATGTTAAATGGAAATGAAGATATTGGAGGCACCATGTTGGAGTAGGGAGCTTGCATCAGCTAAGCTTGGGGACATAGGATAATGAGTGACCACAGCATTCATGGGGGCATGATCTTCATGGCAGAGGAAGTGAGTTTGAGCTTTTCCACTTTGGTTCCCAGGTGTTGACCTATGCTCATTGGGATGTTCCATAAAGTATCTAAACCTCCGGTTCTTAAACCATATCCGGATCTGGTATGCTGTCAGACAAATGCTTTCTGCCAGTTCTTTACGTTGTTCAATGGAAGGACACTTGGACATTTCCAAGAAGAATTTCTCCAGCTTATTCTTATGTTCTGAGCTATACCTGTTCTGCCCTCTCCAAGGTCTTACAGAAGTCTTTCCGGGAACATGTGCTCTTGGAGAGACTTCAGGACCCACAAGTTGAATGAATGGAGAGGCTAAAACCTGAAATCCTTGATTCAGTGTCGATCTGGGAGACAATTGTAGGCCATTGAGTAATGGAACCATTTGTGGTCTTTGGAGATATTGAGGCATATGCGGACCTCAAGGTATTTGAAGACATTCAGTTAATACAAGGGTATTGGGAATTTGGGGAGAAAGAGACAATACTAGAGCTGGAGGCCCTTGGAGATTGGAGGGTAGTAGTGGAATAGAAATCCATTTGTTTGATAGGATTGTTGTGGGAGTTTTCTTCATTGGACCAGTAGGAAAACCAGTAGACTCCTGCATGTTGTCTTACACTTTCTTGATATTTCTTGTGTTTCTCTCTCTCTCTTCTTGTAGAGACATCTGCCTTGAAAACCTTGATAAGGTTGAACCCTGTTGAGACTTAGTGATGCATAGGAACAGTTGACTTTGTTACGTCACAGGTGACATCACGGGAGATAGCAAGAGTTCTTCAAGAAACAATAGAATGTTCAGATAGGGGAATGCTTATCTCACATAGAGTGTCTTTACTTTCCTGTTAATGTTAGCCCTGTATTGTTTTATTCTGAAGTGCTATTTTTTTCAGGACGCTACCAATACACAGTTATAGAAATCCTCTTACTCTCCAAGCTATAGCTCTTGGCAACAGGGTTTATTCAATTTTTGTACAATGAGAATGTGATGTGTTTATTTTCTCCCCTACCACATTATTCCATTGAATATCTCCTTTCTTTATTTACATTTCAAAAGTTAGCATATATCCAGCAATAACCATAAAAGTTACCTCTATTCCATGTCCCCTCTCCTATTTCTATGAGCGTTTTCATCTACCTACTCACCTACTACTTCCTCCCTACCTCACTTTTACTACTTGGGGCTTCCAGCCTTCTTAGAACCAAGGGTACCATCTCACACTGATAACACACAATGTCATCCTCGGTTATATATGTGGAACATGGGATCCTCCCTGTTTACTCCTTCTTTGGGGGCCTGGTGTCTGGGTATACAGGGTTGGGGAGGTGTATGTGTGTGTGTGTGTGAGTTCTGGATGCAAA
This sequence comes from Apodemus sylvaticus, assembly GCF_947179515.1. Classification (NCBI taxonomy): domain Eukaryota; kingdom Metazoa; phylum Chordata; class Mammalia; order Rodentia; family Muridae; genus Apodemus; species Apodemus sylvaticus. The sequence goes on from NW_026262999.1 coordinate 467,953, forward strand.
TATTTTAACTAGCAAAGCTGTGAATGGATGGAAAGGTAAGCCAACCCATCAATTTGGTAGCAGAAATCTAGTGATATTTTCTTTCTACGTCTGGTTTAGCCATAAGACCTTGTTGGAGAACTGTTCCAGTTTTACTATACTCTGAATTGTAGATATATCCAGCAAGGATAAACACATCTGATCTACATAAGAAAAATACATGTTCTGCAAACACAAATTATTAACTTTTTTTATTAAATTTTGGTAATTGTGTAGTCACCAACCATCTAAATATGATAAAATGTCCCTCATCCATTCACTCACCTTGATTAATCCAGTAATCAATATGATGTTTCACAGGCTAAAATATCTGAGTTTATTACGTGTATTTTAAAATTCAACTGATGGTTTCAAGTAACATTTCTCACTAAACAAAGTCAAAGATAAGATATAAATGAATATTGGGACACTGAGAGAAAAGATCTTGAAACTCTATAAAAGGCCCATCTAGCTGTATGATTTCTCTGTGTGTACCAGACTACGGGTGTTGTTATACAGCTTATCATACTCAAAAGCTTTCAAGGCACCAAGAGTCTTACTTGAGCACGTTTTCAATCTTCCACGGACTTGTTCACTCTTTTGATATTCTAATCAGATAAATATAACAGGATCACATCTGGCAAAATTTAAGTAAAAAGACCAGCAAAAAGTCACAAAAAATACATGAATAATTCATTTCTTCTTAACACAAGGAACTATCAGTTTGTTTGCAATTACATCTAAATCAAAGACATATACTAGAACCATTATGTAAGGAAATATTCCATGAAAAAAATGAGCCATTTGTTTCTATTCAATGGCATGGCATAGGTGTTCTGCTACCTCATCCTAGGTCATTTGTTAATGAAACTCAATATCAAACATTTTGACACATAAATCTGTGGATTGTACAACAACATTGTCCCTTAGCATATATTCTCCTACCAATAAGGTGATATTTCCTTATGCTCCCAAACCATCCTTCAATAAAAGTTTTTTCTCTCTTCTGTGTTTATTGATGGGTTCTACAATAAGAATTGAAATTGCAACAATTTGCTTCCTTGAAGAGATGAAAAATTCTACCATTATCCACCTGTACACAAACCTAAATCTTACCATTACTCTTTTTGCAGACAGTGGTCTATTGTTTTTAATAATCTCTTCAATATGTTTTAAATAATGCCAAATGATTTATGAGCATGATGGCAAACTAGAAGAACAAAATTTATTTAATAGTTGAAAATTTCAATATCCAAATTCTGAAGTCAAAATGACAGGAGTTGCATTGCTTTTGACCAGATCCAAATTCTGGATCTGGCGATCTTGAAAACCACTAAGAACACCTTGTTTACAGGAAAGGAAGCATAGAATCTTGAGTTCTCCATGCTAATAATATATTTATATAGATCTGGATTGTATTAGTTTGGGTTCTCTAGAGTCACAGAACGTATGGTCAGTCTCTATATATGAAGGGAATTTGTCGATGACTTACAGTCTATAGTCCAACTCCCCAAAAATAGTCAGCAGCAGCTGTGGATGGAAGTACAAGGATCTCACAGTTTCTCAGTCCCATGAGGCAACCAGGCAAGGAAGAGTGAGAGAGAGTAAATCTTCCTTCTTCCAATGTCCTTATTTATCTCCAGCAGAGGGTGCAGCCCAGACTAAAGGCTGTAGGTCTCCAAGAGAGGGTGTGGCCCAGATTAAAGGATGTAATTCTCTAGTAGAGGGTGTTGCCCAGATTAAAGGTGTGTGCATCCATGCCTTTAATCCGAAATGATCTTGAACTTGGAGATCTCCTTGTCTTAGCCATTATGCTTCAAGATCTCTATACCAAGATCCAGGTCAGAAACTTATATCTCTGAGCCTCCAAATTAGTGTCATAGGTGAGCCTTCCAATTCTAGATTGTAGTTCATTCCAGATATAGTCAAGTTGACAACCAGTAATAGCCACTACAATCTACCCCTTGTCAACTTGACACAAATAATATCTCATGTCCACATGAAACAATAACAAGATTGTGAATACGCCTAACATGATATAACTATTCCTAGTACAATTGCAAACACATTTGTAAATTTACAATGGGGAAATGTCCCTTGGGAACATTCTTTTAGTATTTCAATACCAATTGATGTTAAAGTGATTGGAAGAAAGACAAATGTATCTTTAACAAAATAAGATAGAAGCATTCATGTTACTTGTAATCCTCGTTTCTGCAACTGGTTAAGTGGTCTTAGCTGGTATTTATAACTACCTTGCCCTGCTACTCATTCTGTATTTCCTTCACATTCGGGAAGTACCTCAGCAGGTCTTGGCTTCTTTCCTGGAGGATTGACCTATACCTTCATTCCTGATGGGTCTGTGTCCTTTGTCGTCTGATTGGATTAGGCTGTTGTAGTTTCCCATTGACTTTAAATCACAGAACATGGTAGTATTAAGAGACGCCCTAGGGGATCTCATGCACTCCAGACATAATCCTGCTTACCTCCATTGTGGAGAGGCAATCCAATTTCCCCATGGTAATCTGGTTCTATCACCCCTCCTAACACTGCTATTCCTTACTTAGCCTGTTGGCTTAAGGGCATTAGAAGACCAAAATGGCCAGGAGAAAGTTTGAGCTTCCAGTTCAATGGAATAATTGTTGTGGCTGCTGTAGGAGCACACCCCTCTCTGGAACCAATGCTTCTAATCCAGCAGAACCTAAAGTTGTGGGAACGGGAAGCAAAAATTTTTTTCTAGAGAGTAACTAGGAGTGATAGTGAGTGGAACTATTACCTTTTTTACCCCTTGATTGCTGGACCCATGGATCCTGGCTGTGGAAGAAACTGTACCATATATTGAACGCTGATGCAAAGCATATACTGCCTTCAGAAGAACTCTGCCCCAACCCTCCATGCTGTTGCCACCTAATTGGCGCTGTAACTATGTCTTCAAAAGTTCATTCCATCTTTCTAGCAGACCAGCTGCTTCAGGATGATGGGGAACATAGTAGGACCAGTGAATTCCATAATCGTGTGCCCAATATCAAACTCCTCTAGCTGTGAAATGAGTTCCTTGGTCAAAAGCAATACTGTGAGGAATACCATGATGAGAGATAAGGCATTCTGTGAGTCCACGGATGGTGGATTTGGCAGAAGCATTACGTGCAGGAAAGGCAAATCAATAACCAGAATATGTATCTACTCCAATAAGAACAAAATGCTGTCGTTTCCACTGGGGAAGTGGTCAAATATAGTCAACCTGCCACCAAGTTGCTGTCTGGTCATCTCTAGAAATGGTGCCATATCTGGGGCTCAGTGTTGGTTTCTGTTGTTGGCAGATCTGGCATTTAGCAGCAGCTGTAGTCAGGTTAGCCTTTGTGAGTGGAAGTCGGTGTTGCTGAGCCCAAGCATAACCTCCGTCTCGGCCACCATGGCAACTTTGTTCATGTGCCCACTGGGCAACTACTGCGATGGCTGGGGAAAGAGGCTGACTGTCCACAGAACAGGTCATTTTATCCACTTGATTATTGGACTCCTTCTCAGCTGAAGTCATCTTTTGATGAGCATTTACACGAGACACAAATATCTTAACATACTTTGCCCATTTAGAGAGATCTATCCACATACTTCTTCCCCAGATATTTTTTTCACCAATTTTCCAATTGTGATCCTTCCACATCCCTGACCACCCAGCCAATCCATTGGCTACAGCCCATGAGTCAGTGAACAATCGTAAACCTGGCCATTTCTTCTTCCAAACAAACAGTAGTACCATATGTACTGCCCGAAGTTCTGCCAACTGTGAAGATTTTCCTTCACCTGTATCTTTCATGTGTGTCCCAGAAAGGGGTTTTGATGCTGCAGCTGTCCACTTCAGGGTGGTGCCTGCATAATGTGCAGAGCCATCAGTAAACCAGGTCCTAGTCTTCTCTTCTTCAGTCAACTGGTCATAGGGAACTCCCCATTAGGCTATAGGCACATGCTTGGCAGCAGATGGAATTGTAACAGGAATAGAAACCATAGGCATCTGAGCAACTTCTTCATGTAACTTGTGTGTGCGTTGAGGACCTGCTCTGACCCGATCACTTATATACCACTTCCATTTGATAATAGACTGCTTTTGTGCATGCCCTACTTTATGACTTGGAGGGTCGGATAACACCAAGCTCATGATGGGCAGTTCAGGTCGCATAGTAACTTGGTGTCCTATTTTAAAACGTTCAATTTCCACAAAGGCCCAATAGCAGGCCAAGAGCTGTTTTTCAAAGGGAGAGTAGTTGTCTGCAGATGACAGTAGAGCTCTGTTCCAAAATCCAAAAGGTCTCTTTTGTGATTCACCTACAGGGGCCTGCCAGAGGCTCCAAACAGCATCTCTATCTGCCACTGACACCTCAAGTACCATTCAGTCTGCTGGAACATGTGGTCCAAGTGATAGTGCAGCCTGCACAACAGCCTGGACCTGTTGAAGAGCCTTCTCCTGTTCTGGGCTTCACACAAAGCTAGCAGCTTTCCGAGTCACTTGATATATAGGCATGAGTAACACACGTAAGTGAGGAATGTGCTGTCTCCAGAACCCAAATCGACCCATTAAACGTTGTGCTTCTTTCTTGGTGGTGGGAGGGGCCAGGTGCAATAACTTATATTTCACCTTAGAAGGAATTTCTTTGCATGCCCCACACCACTGTACTCCTAAGAATTTCACTGAAGTAGATGATCCTTGAATCTTGCTTGGAATTATTTCCCATCCTTTGATTTGCATATGTGTTACAAATAAATTCAAAGTGGTTGCTACTTCCTGCTCACTTGGTCCAATCAGCATAACATCATCAATATAGTGAACCAATGTGATATTTTGTGGAAGAGACAAATGATCAAGTTCCCTTCTAACTAAGTTATGTGACAGGGCAGAGAGTTAATATATCCTTGAGGCAAAGCTGTAAAGGTATACTGCTGGGCTTAACAACTGAAAGCAAATTGCTTCTGGTGATCCTTAGGTACAGGTACTGAGAAGAAGGCATTTGCCAGGTCAATAGCTGTGTACCAGGTTCCACAAGATGTAGTTTTGTTACTTGAGCAAATTAACACATCTGGTACAGCAGCTATAATTAGAGTTACTACCTGATTTAATTTTTGATAGTCATCTGTCACCCTCCATGATCCATCTGTCTTCTGAAATGGCCAGTTGGGAGAGCTAAAGGGAGAAGTAGGAACCACTACCCCTGCATCTTTCAAGTCCTTGATTGTGGCAGTAATTTCTGAAGTACCACTAGGAATACAATATTGTTTTTGATTTACTATTTTCTTTAGCAGAGACAACCCTAAAGGCTTCCATTTTGCCTTTGCAACCATAATAGCCCTTACTCCACAGGCCAGAGAACCAATATGAGAATTCTGCCAATTTCTGAGTGTATCTATCGCAATTATACATTCTGAAACTGGGGAAATGATAACAGGATGTGTTTGGGGACATACTGGACCTACTGTGAGTCGCACATCAGTCAAAACTACTTTAATCACCTGTCCTCCATAAGCCCCTATTCTAACTGGAGGGCCACAATGATTCTTGGGATCTCCTGGAATCAGTGTCAATTCAGAACCAGTATCTAATAGTCCCCGGAAAGTATGATTATTTCCTTTCCCCCAGTGTGCAGTTACTCTTGTTAAAGGCCGTAGGTCCCTCTTGGGAAGAATTGGAAAAATACTAAGAGCAAAACTTTTAGGTGTCTTATCAAGATCCTTCCTCAGGGGAACCCGGCCACCCCTTCATTCGAGGGGTTCTGGATCTGTAAACTGGCACAAGTCTGGAAATTGATTCACTGGCCAAGACTGCCTTTTTCCACGATCCAATGCAGCCTTCCTATCATTTGTTTGAGGATTTTTCTGCTTATACAGATCAGATATGCAGTAGGTTTCCTATATATTTCATCCCTGGAAACACCATGATTGATTATCCAGCACCAAAGGTCCAAACGAGTCATACCATTATAAATTCCACCTCTATGCCCATTACTGGGTATGTCATTATAAACATTGTTTTGTCTATGCTGTCCATTATAATAACCACTATCACCTTTTCTCTGGCGATTCAATGCTGCCAACTGGTACTTGTTAACTCGGGGTCCAATTAAACCCATTGCATTTAATTCATCTAATTAAGCAGCAGCATCTCCAACCCTAAGGTCTGGCACAAAGAAAAAGGCAAGAATAAAACTCTTTAAATGTGCTGGTGCCCCTTCACCAGTTTGCATATTATAGATCTTGTGATGGGCGTATCTTCTGGATCTTCCCACTGTGGAGGATTAGGTTTGCACAATGTATCCACTCTAACATTGCAATTTCCCTAAGCCTTAAAATCCCTTCATCAACACTAAGCCAAGGCATATCTGGCATCTCCAACTCCTTTTCAGTAGGCCATCTTTTGATAAATACTTCAGTCAACCAATCAAACAAACTTTTGACAACTTTTGTAACTGTGCGAGCTTCCATATTAATCCTAGAATCTCCACTCAGAGGGCCCATGCCAATTAACTCAGCCCGCTCTAGTTTTATGTTCCTTCCACCATTATCCCACAGCCTTAAATCCATTCTCACGCATATTCTCTAGACTTCTGCTTGAATGAATAAGCAAACTCATTAAGTTCCTTATTAGTATAGTGTATTTCCTCATGGACTACACTTTCTACCTCCCCTCTAGGGGCCTGCTTTGCCTTGAGTCTGGTTATAGGTCTAGAAGAAACTATTGGTGGGCCTTGTGAAACATCAGTATTGTCGGCAAAAGTCACTGCTGGTTTATCAGGCTCTGAGGGTTTAATTTCCTCAAGTGGCGAAGGCATTATTTCAAGGGTTGGGGCTGAGGGTACTACTTCTTCAGGTGGAGTAAATCCTTGAAAATCTGAAAATTCAAAATTCTCAATTTCAACAGGGTCTTCCCACACATCCCCATCCCAAGTTATAGGATCCCATTCTTTGCCAATTAATGCCCTTACTTTAACTGCTGTCACCCTCTGAGGTTGAGACTTAAATTTTCACTGTAATTCAGCCAAGCTTATGATGAGGGCTTTAGTTTGATTTTCTGCTACTTGAGCTCTATGGCTGCTAGAGAGTAGATTCTCTTCAAGGGCATACTTAGCCACTTATAGATTGTTTACTTGAGTCTGGAGTTCTTCGATTTTATCACGCATCTCCTTCCTTTCTTTGTTGTTTTTTCCCCCTAGATGCTAAGAGCAACCAGCCAGCAATATCATTTTCTGATTTTTTTCCCCAACTTAGAGAAAGTATTGTATACCACTGAATCACCCAATTAATCAAGATAACCAAAGGAATTAGATTCTTTAAGCTTGAGATATAGTTCCATCCACGGGACTTCAAAATTCTCTGAGCTCCCAAGAGGGAGAGAATCTGAAGAAGTTTCAGTAGTTGAAGGTAATATTGGATCAACCAACCAACTCCAAAATTTTGAAATATTCATCCTTATACGTCTGCTCCTCTAGAAACACTTCAGGTACCAACTTCTGTATTAGATTGGGTTCTCTAGAGTCACAGAACATATGGGCAGTCTCTATATAGTTAGGGAATTGGTTGATAATTTACAGTCTATAGTCCAACTCCCCAACAATGGTCAGTAGCAGCTGTGGATAGAAGTACAAGGATCAAGTAGTTTCTCAGTTCCAAGAGGCAAGCAGTCAAGGAAGAGTGAGAATAAATCTTCCTTCTTCCAATGTCCTTATATATCTCCAGCAGAGGGTTTAGCCCAGATTAAAGGCTGTAGGTCTCAACAGAGGGTGTGGCCCAGATTAAAGGCGGTAGTTCTCCAGCAGAGGGTGTGGCCCAGATTAAAGGTGTGTGCATCCATGCCTTTAATCCCAAATGATCTTGAAGTCGGAGATCTCCTTGTCTTAGCCACTATGCTTCAAGATATCTATACCAAGATCCAGGTCAGAAACTTATATCTCTGAGCCTCCAAATAAGGATTATAGGTGAGCCTTCCAATTCTAGACTGTTGTTCATTCCAGATATAATGAAGTTGACAACCCGGAATAGCCACTACATGGAATTAAATCTATAAACTTCCATTTCTGGGGATTTCTTTCTCTAAATTGTGTTTAATGTCATGTTTACAATGAGTAAGCCACTGCATCCATTCAAATGATAAATACATTGTCTGGACAAGCAAGTTCTATGCCTCTCACTCAGGACCATTACGCAGGGTCAGGGAAAAGTGAGTCTTCTTCATACCATGTCATGCTGAGGTATTCATCATATCATGCTATGCCACTCTGCACTCTTGTAATATGTCCTGAGTTAACCTAGACCATGGAAACCCTGTGTGCTCACCAGAAGACTCCAAGGCACCATGATTGTCACTAGAAGAAACATGGTCTTGAACCAATAATTTAAGGTCTCTTTAATTTTCCCTGAGTTACTTATCTGTAGCATCTCACAACTACTGTACCATAAAGATAGGGAATAAGGAAGATGATGAAGGTCCTCTCCTTTAACCTTCCCAGTAGAGAAGTGAACTGCAGAACTATATGCCTCTGAAAATTTTTATGATCGAAGCTTAGTTCCAATATTGTGGCACTTATTTTACAAAACTTTTAGCTGATAAGTTGATTGAAAAATCTATGTAGAGTATGCATAAGATTCTCATGTGAGGAATTGATTTTTATCAGTGAGTGTTGTTACAGAAAGGACAAAAATTAGTATGTCCAAGTGATATGTGCAATTTTTTCACTGAGGAGTTCACCATGAACTGTAGAACAATATGGTCTTTACAAAAATAAAAAAATATAAACCAACACCTACATAGTCTTAGGTATACTTTCTCAATAAACTTTTTTACCCAACTTATAAACATGCTCTTAGAAACACTGGGTGAATGAATAAAGATCCGTGGTGTTCAGAATATTTAAAACTTTACTGTAACTTCTTTACACATGTTATCTAACATGTACTTGTAAACAGATATTTAAACAACAACAGTGATACATTGATTAAACCTTCAATAACACAAAACTTAAAAAATATTAAAAGGAACAAATAATGATGTGAAGGACATGTAATAAAATAGAAGAGTTGGGTATCGATAATGGCATATTAGTTTGATTGGAATGTACTGAATATGTGTATGAGAGCAAGAAGTATTTTATATTTTCAAATTTGTAATTTCTATAAATAAAGGGTTTTTGACAATATGATGATTAAATTTAGCCTGTAATAGAAGTTTATGGTCATTTTCATTTTTCTCTCTTTTTTCCTCTATTGGATACATTATTTATTTATACTACTTTTAAAGGTTTTTGCCTATTTTTTCTAAATCACCTGCTCAACTTCATTAGTCATTAGGGAAATGCAAATCAAAACAACCCTAAGATTTCATCTTACACCAGTCAGAATGGCTAAGATTAAAAATTCAGGAGACAGCAGGTGTTGGAGAGGGTGTGGAGAAAGAGGAACACTCCTCCACTGCTGGTGGGGTTGCAAATTGGTACAACCACTCTGGAAATCAGTCTGGCGGTTCCTCCGAAAACTGGGTACCTTACTTCCAGAAGATCCTTCTATACCACTCCTGGGCATATACCCAGAAGACTCCCCACCATGTAATAAGGATACATGTTCTACTATGTTCATAGCAGCCCTATTTGTAATTGCCAGATGCTGGAAAGAACCCAGGTATCCCTCAACAGAAGAGTGGATGCAAAAAATGTGGTATATCTACACAATGGAGTACTATTCAGCCATTAGAAACAATGAATTTATGAAATTTTTAGGCAAATGGATGGAGTTAGAGAATATCATACTAAGTGAGATAACCCAGACTCAAAAGGTGAATCATGGTATGCACTCACTAATAAGTGGATATTAACCTAGAAAACTGGAATACCCAAAACATAATCCACACATCAAATGAGGTACAAGAAGAAAGGAGGAGTGGCCCCTGGTTCTGGAAAGACTCAGTGAAACAGTATTCAGCAAAACCAGAACGGGGAAGTGGGAAGGGGTGGGTGGGAGGACAGGGGAAGAGAAGGGGGTTTGCGGGACTTTCGGGGAGTGGGGGGGCTAGAAAAGGGGAAATCATTTGAAATGTAAATAAATTATATCGAATAAAAAAAACTAACAAAAAAAAAAAAAAGAAAGTAGAATAACCCTCTCCCCTCCCCATTGTGCAATCAACCACCTCCAGCTTCTCTGTCCTGGTAGTCCCCTACACTGCTCAATCAAACCTTTTCAGGACAAAATGTCTCTCTTTCCTTTGATGCCCAACAAGCACATCCTCTGCTGCCCTTCTCTCTGGAGCCATGTCTACTCATTGGTAGATGTTTTTTTTTACATTGTATGTTCTTGGAGTATCTGGGGCTCATATTGTTCCTCCTATTGTAAGACACACCCCTTCATCTTTTTGGGTCCTTTCTCTAGAATCCCAACATGGGTCCCAGTGATCAGCTCATTGGCTGTCTGAGATGATCCCACACTATATTTGTCATGCACTAGCAAAGCATTCCAGGTAATGGCTCTATCCATCTCCAATCAACAAGTGCTTGTGGGCATCATTAATTTTATTTGTGTTTTCTAAGTGTATATGGGATGGATCTCTACGTTGGGTAGTCTCTGGATGTTTCTCTTTCCTTCAGCCTGTGGTGCACAATTTGTCCCTAAATCTCCTTCTCTGGGTATTTTGTTTCCTCTCTAAGAAATGTCAGAGTATCCATATTTTGTCCTTCCTTCAATTTGAGATTAATTTATATGTGAATTGTGCCTTGGGAATCCCAAGCTTCTGGGTTAATATCCAATTATCAGTGAGTGCATACCATGTGTGTTCTTTGGAGATTGGGTTGCCTCACTCAGGATCATATTTTACAGCTCTATTCATTTGCTGGAAAATTTAATGAATTCACCTCTTTTAATGACTGAGCAATATTCAACTGTGTAAATATATCATATTTTCTGTATCAATTTTTCAGTTTCATGTCATCTGAGATCTTTACAGCTTCTAGCTATTACAAACAAGGCTGCTAAGAACATAGCAGTGCATGTGTCCTTATTACATGCTGTGGAATATTCTGGGAATATGCTCAAGAGTGGTATATCAGGGTTCTCCAGTAGTATCATACCCAGGCTTTTGATGAAGCTCCAGACTGATTTTTCAGAGTGGTTGTACCACTTTGCGACCTACTAGCAGTGAAGAAGTGTTCCTCTTTCTCTACATCTTAGTTGGCACCTCTTAGCTCCTACGTTTTTAAACTTAGTCATATTGAATTGTGGGGGAGAAATCTCAGAGACATTTTGATTCACATTTCCCGGATGATTAAGATTGTTCAACATTTTTTAGCTGCGTCTCAGCCATTCTATATTGCTCCTGTGAAATTCTTTGGTCAGCTCTGTACCCCACTTTTTAATAGTTTTATTTGATTCTCTTGAAACATATATACTGGATATTTCCCTCTGTCAGTTATATGGTTGATACAGATCTCTTCCCAATTAGTTGGTTCCCATTTTGTCACATTGACAGAGTCCTTTGCTTTATAGTAACTTTGTAATTTTATGTGGTCTCATTTGTCAATTCTTGATCTAACTGAATAAACTATTGGTGTTCTGTTTAGGAAAATTTCCCTGAGCCTATGAGCGCAAGGTTGTTCCCCAATTTTCTTTCTATTAGTATCAAAGGATCTCATTTTAGGTGGAGGTCACTGATCTACTGGGACTTGAACTTATTAAAAGGAGATAAGAATCGATGTATTCACATGCTTCTGCATGCTGACCTTCACTTGAATAGAACCGTTTGTTGGAAAGGCTATCTTTTTCTCACTGCATGGATTTTACTCTTTGTCAAAGATCACATGACCATAGTTGTGTGGGTTTGGTCATCAATTCTATTCTATTGATCTTCCTATATGTCACTGTGCTATTACCATGCAGTATTTAACATTGTTGCTTTGTAGTATGGCCTGAGGTCCAGGGTACTGATTCCCCTAGAACTACTTTTACTTATGAAATTATTTTTACCTATATTGGGAGTATTGTTATTCCAGAAGAATTTAAGAAATGTTATACTATCTTTTGAAAAATTTAGATCGGATTTTGATGGGGATTGCACTAAATCTCTCGACTCTTTTTCAAGATGCACCTCATTCTCTACAAACCAAGAGAAAGGAAGATTTTTCCAAATTCTAAGGTTATCTTCGACTTTTATATTCAAAGACTTGAAGTACCTGTCATACATATCATTCACTTGTTTGCTTATAGTCAAACCAAGGTACTTTATATTGTTTGTGGCCATTACTAAGTGTGTCATTTACCAAATTGGAAGAATACTGATTTGCTTGAATTAATTTGATGACCAACCAGTTTTCTGAAGTTGTGTATCAACTCGTGGGGTTTTATGGTGACCTTAAGTAAACTATCATATTATCTGTTAATAATGACCATTTTACTTCATTCTTTTGACTTCATACCCCTGTGACCACCTTTTGTTTTCTTATTGCTCTCACTATAACTTATAGTACTATATTGAGTAAGTACACAGAGAAAGATTGAGGGCAGCATTGTCTAGTCACTTATTTTAGAGGAATTTCTTCAAGTTTCTCTCCATGTAGTTTGATGTTGGCTTCTAGTTTGCTCTATATTGCATTTATTATGTTTATTTATTTTTGCATCCATTTTTCCGTTGAGGTATACCTGGGTTCTTTCCAGCTTCTGGTCATTATAAATAGGGCTGCTATGAACATATTAAGATTATTAAAAGGAGATAAGAATTGATGTATTCATATTCTTCTCCATGCTGACCTTCACTTGAACAACACAGTTTGTTGGAAAGGCTATCTTTTTACCACTGCAGGGATTTTACTCTTAGTCAAAGATCAAGCGACCATAGTTGTGTGTGTTCGTTGCTTGCTCATCCATTCAATTGTATTGATCTACCTATCGTTCACTGTACTATTACCATGCAGTATTTAACACTATTGCTTTGTATTACAGCCTGAGGTCCAGGGTACTGATTTCCGTATACCTAGTTTTACTTATGAAATTAGTTTTACCTATATTGGGATTATTGTTATTCAAGAAGCATTTAAGAAATGGTTTACTAATTTTTGAATAATTTTGACGGAATTTTTTAATGTGGATTGCACTAAATCTGTAGACAGCTTTTGGAAAAATGGACCTTACACTCTCCAAACCAAGAATGGGAGATTTTTCCAAATTCGAAGGTCATCTTCGATTTCTATATTAAGAGCCTTGAAGTACCTGCTATACAGATCACTCACTTGCTTGGTTAGAGTCAAACTAAGATACTTTATGTTGTTTGTGGCATCACAAAGGGTGTAATTTCCCTAATTACTTTCTCAGCCTGTTTATCCTTTGAGTATTGGAAGCATACTGATTTGCTTGACTTAATTTGGTAACCAGTCGCTTTGCTTAATTTGTTTATCAGCTGTAGGTATTTTCTGGTGGAGTTTTATAGTTCCCTTAAGTAAACTATCATAGCATCTGTTAATAATGACAATTTTACTTCATTCTTTTAAATTCATATCCTTGTCACCTCCATTTGTATTCTTTTTGCTCTTACTAGAACTTGTAGTACTATCTTGAGTAAGTACACAGGGAAAGCAAGAGGGCAACATTGTCTAGCCTCTTATTTTAGAGGAATTGCTTCAAGTTTCTCTCCATGTAGCTTGATGTTGACTATTGGCTTGCTCTATATTGTATTTACTATGTTTATTTATAGGCCTTGAATTCCTGTTATATCCAAGCCTTTTAATATGAAGGGATGCTGAATTTTTTTCTAAGGTTTCTGCAGCATCTAATGAAAAGACCATGTGATTTTTTTCCTTGAGTTTGTTTATATATTAAATAACATTGAAGGATTTCTACATATTGAAATAGCTCTGCATTTGAAGGATTAAGGATGAAGTCTACATAATTAGTATGAATGATCAGTTTGATACGTTCTTGATTCAGGTTGCAAATATTTTATTGAGCATTTTTGCATAGATATTTAAGGGATTTTAGTCTTAAGTTCTTTTTTATTTTTTGAATATTTGGTTGAATATTTATTGAATATTTGGTTTTGGCATCAATGTACTTTTGGCTTCATACAGCAAGTTGGGCAGGATTATTTCTCCTTCTATTTAGTAGAATAGTTTGCTAAATGTTCGTATTAGGTCTATGTTAATGTTCTCGTAGAATTCTGCAAAGAAACCATCTGGTATTGTATTTTTATTTGGTACCCGGGCTTTCAGTGAGCGCATCTGTTCTTTTAGAGGCTTTGGGACTGTTCAGATGGTGTGTTTGATCATGATTTAAATTTGCTATATAGTATCTGTCTAGGAAATTGTTCATTTCATCTAGATTTTCAACTTTTATTAATATATGCATTTGTAGTAGTATTGACGTTTTTTTGTTTAATTTTTTATGATTTCCTCATTTTCTATTCTTCTTTCTCCCTTTTCATTTCTTGTTGTGTTAATTTGGATACTTACGTTGTGTCCTCGGGTTTGTATACACAAGGGTTTTCTATCTTGATGGTCTAATCAAAGAATCTGCTCATTGTTTTGTTGGTTCGTTGTTTAGTTATTTCTCCTTCTATTTGGTTGTCTTCAGCTCTGAGTTGAATTATTTCCTTCATTCTACTCTTCTAGTGTGTATTAGTTTCTGTTTTAAATCTTTCTGGTATATGCTTAAGTTGGTAGTATGTGTTCTCTCCAGCTTCTACTTGGAGGCACTCAGAGCTATGCATTTTGGTCTTATCACTGCTTTCTTTGTGTCACATAACTTTGGGTATGTTGAGCCTCGATTTTAATTAAATTCCCAAATGTCTTGGATTTCTATCCTTATTTACTTCTTGAGCAATATCTCATTAAGTAGAGCATTGTTTAGCTTACAGATTCATGTTTGTTTTCAATTGGTTTTTGTTGCTATTGAAGATCACCCTTATTCCATAGTGATCTGATAGAATGCATGGAATTATTTCAATCAACTTACATCTGTTGAGGTCTGTTTTTTGACCAGTTATTTTGTCTATTTTTGAGAATGTATCACGGTGTGCTGAGAAGATGTTATATTCTATTGTTTTAGTATGGAATGTTTTATAGATATCAATTAAATCCCTTTTGTAAAAAGCTGCTATTATACTCACTGTGCTTCTGTACAGTTTATGATTCCATGACCTGTCCATTAAGGAGAGTTAGTTGTTGAAGTCACGCACAATTACTGCCTGAGGTGCAATGCATGCTTTGAGCTCCAGTAAAGTTTCTTTCATGAATGATAGTGCCTTTGCATTTGGAGCAGAGAAGTTCAGAATTGAAAATTCTTCACGCTGAAATTTTTCTTTGAAAGTTCTTCACGCTGTAATTTGTCTTGATGTTTACAAAGTGGCCTTCCATGCCTTTTTAAAATGACTTTTGATTGCCAGTCTGTCTTACTGTTACTTGGAATGCATAATCCATTATGATTCTGAGGACTACTTATTTGGAAAATTGTTTACCAACTTTTTACTCTGTGGGAGAGTTTGTCTTTGACACTGAGATGCAATTCTTAAATGCCACAAAATGTTGTGTCCTGTTTAAATATTCACTCTTTTAGTCTATATCTTTTATTGGAGAATAGAGTGAATTACGGCTGTGAGATATGAAGTAATAGTGATTGTTGCTTCCTGTTATTTTTGATAAAATTTGTATGTGTGTGTAATTATGTTCTTCTTTTGGGTTTGTTAATAGAAGATTAATTTATTGCTTTGTAGAGGGTGTGGTATCCCTCTTTTGGTTGATGTTTTCCATTGATTATGCTGTGAAGTTTTGGATTTGTGGATAAAAATTTATTATTTATTTTTATTTTTATAGGATGCTTCACTGAGCCACTGACAAACACTTAACAGTCATACCATCAGTCCATGTCAGTATTGTCAACTTAGAAAATAATAAGCTGTGGTAACATTACCTATCATAGACGTGTAGGAAGCAGCAACATACAAATTACCAGGAGGAATTTGGAGGCATGCCAAGACAAGTTTTCAGCTGTGCCTCTTTCTGAAAAGGGAAGATCAGTGAAGATATGTTCCAAAGATTCTTTGCAAAGCTAGCAATATAAGGAACCCTATCAAAGATTTAGTGAGTATCCATTTTAAATATATTCTCCTTCAAAATATCACTAGTCTGGAACGGGTTTTGCCTTATCATATGTCTTGCCTCACATTGTGATCCCGACTGAAATGAGATTTTTGAAAATAACCCACCATATGCAATAGCAGAAATAAGTGGGACATACACCTGTAGAATATTTTGCTATATTTTTCATTATTTTATTAGTCCAAATAGATTTAAACTATTCAATGTTAGGTAGAGAATTCAAGAATGCCATTAGCAAAAAACTTTCTTCCCGTGCTTTATTTAGCCTAAGTAAATTATTTCTTTTTTGTTTCTTCATTTGTTTGCCCCAGCAAAACCTTTTACTTAACAACCGAATTTCTAAAGTAATCTCAATTTTCCACTTCAGATTTTCAAAATTAACATGCTTAATAGTATCAATTTTACTAATCATTTTTCTTCATTGTCATTTTCTTCTTCACAGAGTTGTTTTGAAAGATAAGACTAGAAACAAAATAAACTATATGACTGGACACATGATCATTTGTGCAACTTACATTTATTCAAAACATCAGGTGATATTATTTGAATCAATTTTTCAAAGAGCTGTAAATAATAAATTTTATCAAATTTAAACATAATTAAGAAAAATTTAAGAGTACACTCGTTTCTCATTTTCTAAAATTTAATAATGTTGTACATGAAATATTTCAAAAGAGTGAATATGTTTTGCAGGTTTATGTGGAATTTTAACATGCTAGGGAGTACAAATTAAATATGATAAAACTAAAAAAAAAATACTTGTTTACTCCCAATGTAATTTATTATATAGTATGAATATGTCATTTGTAAATACAAACCTGAATTATATGAAATTACTGGAAAAAATGTTGAGATTCTCACACCTTCACATTTACTAATAAGTCAATCAGAAACTGA
This sequence comes from Apodemus sylvaticus, assembly GCF_947179515.1. NCBI lineage: Eukaryota > Metazoa > Chordata > Mammalia > Rodentia > Muridae > Apodemus > Apodemus sylvaticus. Next base: position 484,971 of record NW_026262999.1, read on the forward strand.
CCTACCCCTACCATATAAGCATGGCACAGCATATTCGTGATGCTGCCAAGTGATTTTTAAAAGAAAATTCTAAAAAGTATATAACTGCTATATGACTAGATTTTAACATTTGAATTCCAATTCTGGACAAGGATTATACTATAGTTTATCGGTTCAGAAATGAAAATACACTGAAGGATTTCTCTTTTTGTAAGACCATTAATAATTGGGAGTGTTTTTTCTCATCCTGTTAGTTTGACTGTTTCTAGTACATTCTGAAAATATTAGTGATGAAATATATTTGGCTTGTGTTCATTATAATTTAAGATACCTGTAGGATATTTTGAAAGTATGTTGTAATTGCTTGTAGTATATACAAAAGTAAAAATAATTTAGCTCCGCATTTTTGATGTATGTATATTCCTTTATAATGCAATGAAAACAAGTCCTTTACATACTTTGCTTGTTTTTAAATTTGAGGGTAATTTTAGATGTGAATTGTGTCTTGGGAAATCCAAGCTCCTGAGCTAATGTCCATTTGTCAGTGAGTGTGTTCTTTTGTGATTGTGTTACCACACTCAGGATCGTATTTTCCATTTCTATCCAATTGCTGGAAATTTTCAAAAACTCATTCTTTTAAATAGCTGAATGGTGCTCCATTGTGGATAGATATATTTGTCATAGTTTCTGTATCCATTCCTCTGTTGGGGGACGTCTGTGTTCTTTCCATCTTTTGGTTATTATAAACTTGACTGCTATGAACAAAATGGAGAATGTGTCCTTATTACATGCTGTGGAAACATCTGGTTATATGCCCAGAACTGGTATAGCAGGCTCGTCTGGTAGAATCATGTCCAGGTTTTTGATGATGTTTCAGACTGATTTTTCAGAGATATTGTACCAATTTCTGACCTGCCAGCAGTTGAGAAGTATTCCTCTTTTTATACATCTTAGTCAGCAACTATTATTTAGTGGAATTTTGATGTTAGCCATTCTGAATTATGGGAGGTGAAATTTCAAGGTTGTTGTGATTTGCATTTCCTGGCTAACTAAGATTGTTGAACATTTCTTTGGCTGCTTCTCACCCATTATATATCCCTCAGGTGAAAATTCTTTTGTTAGCTCTGTAACCTGTTTTAAATAAGGGTATTTCGTTCTCTGGAGTCTTATATCCTGGATATATCCTTTTGTTTGTAATATGGTTGGGAAAGAGCTTTTCCCAATTTGTTGGTTTGCATTTAGTCACATTGACAAGGTCTTGTGCTTTACAGTATCTTTCTATTGTATGAGGTGTCATTTGTCAATTCTTGATCTAAAAGAATAAATCATTGGTGTTCTTTTTAGGAATATTCCCCCTGTGACCATGAGCTCCAGGCTCTTTCCTAGTTTCCTTTCTATTAGTTTAAATATGTCTGGTTTTATGTGGAGGTCCATGATCCACGTGGACTTGAATTCAGTACAGAAGATAATGGATCTATTCACATTCTTCTTCATACTGACATCCACATGAACCAGCACCGATTGTTGAAAATGCTATCTTTTATTTACTGCATGGAGTTTGCTCATTGTCAAATATAAAGTTACCATAGGTGTGTGGGTTCATTGATTAGTCATTAGTTCTGTTCCATTCATCTACCTACTTGTCTTGTACTATTATGATTCAGTATTCAACACTATCACTTTTTAGTATGACCTGAGGTCCAGGATACTGATTCCCCTGGAAGTACATTTACTGATGAAAATAGTTTGACCTGTACTGGAATTTTTGTTGTTCCAGTAGAATTTAAGAATTGCTTTTCTAACTATGGAAGAATTTAGATATGATTTTAATTGGGATTGCTTTAAATCTGTAGATTGCTTTTGGAAGTATTACCATTTTTAGTCTATCAATCCTGCCAATCCAAGAGCATAGAAGTCTTTTCCATATTCTGAGGTTTTGTCAATTACTTTATTCAACAACCTGAAGTAACTGTCATGCAGACCATTCATTGTTTTGGCTTGAGTCAAACCAAGACACTTTATATTATTTGTGACTTTCATAAAGGGTGTCATTTCCCTAATTTTTTTGCAGCCTGTTTTTCCATTGAGTATAGTAAGACTACTCATTTGCTTGAGTTATTTTTATATCCAGGCACTTTGCTAAAGTTGTTTATCAGTTGTTGGTGTTTTCTGGTGAAGTTTTATGGGTCCATTATGTATACTCTCTCATCTTCTGCAAATAATAATAATTTCAATTCATCATTTATTCCATAGTAATCTGATAGGAGGCCTGGAATAATTTCTATCAACTTCTATCATTTGGGGTCTTTTTTGTGAGCAATCATATGGTCTACTTTTGAGCAGGTATCATGATGCGCTGAGGAGAAGGTATATTCTTTTGATTTAGGATAAAATGTTCTGTAAATATCTATTAACTCCATTTGGTACAAAACGTCAGTTAATTTTACTGTGTTTCTGAAAAATTTGTTTCTCTGATCTGTCCATTGAGGAGCTACAGGTGTTGAAGCCATTCACAATTACTGTGTGAGGTTCAATGCATGCTTTGTGTTCTAGTAAAGTTTCTTTCATAGATGTGGGTGCCCTTGCTTTAAAAGCATATAAGTTCATAATTGAAAATAATTCATGGTAGATTTTTCCTTTAAAGACTATAAAGTTTCCTTTTGTACATTTTTTTTGGATGACTTTTTGATGACAGTCTCTTTTACTGGATATAGGAATGCCTAATCCATCTTGTTTCCAAGAAACGTTTGTTTGGAAAATTGTTTTCCAAATTTTTACTCTGTGGTAGAGATTGTCGTTGACACTGAAATTCATTTCCTCAATGGAGGAAAATGTTGGGTCCTGTATATATATATCCAGTCTGTTAGTTTGTATCTTTTATTGGGACATCCAGAGCATGGATGCTATACAATGTTAAGGACTAGGGTTTGTTGCTTCCTGTTATTTTTTCCTGGAAATTTTATATTTGTGAATTTTATAAACTTCTTTTGGGTTTATTATTAGAGGATCAATATCTTGTTTTTTCTAGGATGTAATTTCCATCATATTGTTGTTGTTTTCCATTGATAATGATTTGAAATGCCAGATTAGTGGAAACATGTTTAGTAATTTCTTATTTTTATAGAATGCTTCCCTGATCTATTCACATTAGTCTAGGTCAGTAGAATCAGGAAACAATTAAGAATTAGCAATTTTTAGCAAACCAAACATAGATGTCCAGGATGCAGCCAACATATAAGTTAGCAGGAGTAATTTGGATGAATAGCAGGACAACATTTCACATGTGCCTCTCTGCAAAGAGAAGATCAGTGAAGATATGATGCAAAGAATCTTTGCAAAGCTAGCTCTATAAGGAACTCTAACTAAGCCTTAGTGAGTATGAATTGAAAATATAATCTCTTTCAAAATAACACTGTTTTTGCCTTATCACATGTCTTACCTCACCTTGTGATCCTGACTGAGATGAGATTGTTGAAACTCTCTCACTATATGCTACAGCAGAAAGAATTGGGACATACACCCAGAGAACATTTTAGTTCATTTCTCATTATTTTATTCCTCCAAATGGATAAAAACTCTTCAATGTTAGATGGACCAATAAAAGAATGTCATTAGCAAGGAATCTTCCCCTGCTTTATTTAGCCTATATAGTTATTTCTCATTTGTTCATTCATTTGTTTCCCCCAGTAAAACTCTTTCCATAATAACAGATTTTCTTGAGTAATTTTAAATTTCCACTTTAGCAAATCAAAAATAAAAATGCTCAGTAGTACAAATTTTAGTAATCCTTCTTTGTCTTTGTCTTCTTCTCAGATTTGTATTTGAAAGATTTGTAATTGTAAAAACAAAAAAACAACATAGGACTGGACACCTTTTCAGGTGTGCAAATCATTTATATTTATTTAAAACACCAATGATATTATTTTTATTAATTTCTCAAAAAACTCTAATTAAAATATGTTATCAAAGTTTTTCTAAAATTAAGAAAAACTGAAGAGTACACTCCGTGTTTTTTTGGACAATTTAATTATGCTCTACATGAAATATTCCAAAATAAGTAATATTTTGGCAGACATATGAGAACATTTAATTTTTAATTGAAATGAATTAAACTTGGTAGTAAAAATAAATTTCATAAAATTAAAAATTGCATTCCCTTACTCCCAAGTAAATGCAATTCATTAAATAGTTGAAATATAGTGTAACAATTAATGTATTCTCATTTTCAGTGACCATTAATCATTGGGAGTGTAAAATTCTCATCCTGTTTGTTTGTTTCAAATACCTCCAGAAAATATTAGTCATAAAATATATTTTACTATCTACTCATTATACGATAACTGTAGTTTATGCTGAAATGTATGTTTAAATTGGTGGCATTATTTACATATATAAAAATATATTAGCTCAGCAAATTTGTCTTATCTATATGTCCTTTATTATGCAATGAAAGAGAATGACTTCACCACATTTTCACTGACTCTGTTCTTAACGTGTGCATATATTTATCTATTTGAAATTCAAAATCATCAAAGAACAATTGCTTAGTAAAAAGATTAATTTCATACCACAAAAATCATTGCACCAATCTATTAAATTCACATTATTTAATTGTGATTTGCAACATCTGCCATCCTGAAAACATTCCTAGGTTTTGCTTCAAATCAGAATTTTTAGCTAGGTTGTTATCATTAATTCACATTTTCTTAAGTTTCAGATGGAAAGAGAGGTGGTCAGATCCTTGATTTTTGTAAATCTCCCTTCTTTCTGCTATTTTGCTTGCTCTAATATTCTGAAAACACTCTATGAATAATAACATTTCATCTAAGCAAGAGAAGTGATGATAGTAAATACCCTGTTTATTCTGAAGCCATTTAATAAATCGAGAGGTGGAATACATGAAGAGAAATTGGAATTACTAATTCAATTCAGTTTAATAAAAACATTTGTGTGAAATAAAAACTTTAGTTTCAAAGAGTTAATTTTTCAATATTATTTCTCCATACTTGTTTTATTACATCCACATATTAATGTACTCTTCAACATCTATGGTCTCACGGAATTATCTTCATTTTTTAACATGTCTTTCTGAGACAAGCCCCCACCAAAAGAAAAAAAAAATGCCGGAGAGATTCAAAGAAGAATGAATATGGTCAACAAGGTAAGAGAGCAGACCAGTGTTCTTTTCCTGTTGAACATAATAGTTACACCCTGAGATTCCATTTAGAAAGCAAATTTCATAAGGCCAAAGTTTCAAAAATGTTGATAGAACATATTAAAGAATGTTTTTCACAGGAAATTGAGTCTAGCTGTGTGACCACATTTCTACACCATAATTTTTTTAAGCCCATTATTATTATTTTTTTTTTTTACCATGAAAGACATTCTAATAAAGACCGAACAAAATGAGCCTGCCCCTGCTGGGGATCCTTCACATATACAGTTCCCCAAACCAGCCACTATTGTGAATGTTAAAAAGCACTTGTTAACATGAGTATGATCGAACTGTGTATTGCCATCACAAATACAGGGGTGTGCGCTCTCTACCACATATTGAACTGAGTACAAGTTCCCCAATGGTGGAGCCAGAGAAAGGATCCAAGGAGATTAAGTGGTTTGTACCCCATAGGATGAACAAGAAGTGAAACTATCAGGTAACCCCAGGTCTTTCAGGGACTAAGACAATTACCTTTGAGTACACAAGGATGGTTCCTTGGTTCCAGCTGCATATATAATAGAGGATGGATTTCTTGGTAAACAAAGGAAAGAAGAAACATTGGTCCTGTGAAGGATGAATGACCACTTGTAGGGGAATGTTGGCATAGGGAAATAGGATTTGTTCCTTTGGTGACCATTTGAGAGGCAGTGAAGGGATCAGGTGTTATTAGAGGGATAACCAGGAAATGCAATAACATTTGAAATGTAAAAAAAATACTATATCTAATTATATATATAAGGTTAGCAATAATTTCAAAATTATATATGCATAAAGAGACCCACATTGTTTCTCTTTTCTCATTTGCATAAGATATTGTCTTGTCTCAAAAACAGATTGAATCCACTCATCTTGTTGTCTAAAAAAATGTTTTATGTTACCACCAAGAAGACAAGAAAAATGTTATTTGTTGCATGGTCTGAATTCACAAATCTGTATATAAAAAGTGCCTCACATTTTTGTTTTAAACTTACTTTTTTCAGATTTCTTAACTAGTGGTAAAATATTAATTATCAATGTATTCAAAAGGGAAAATTGAAATAGAATATTGCAGCAGAAGTATATAAGAATGAGAGAATTTTATAATGGCTGATAATTGACTGCTATAAATTTTCCTCCCTCTGTTCTTTTATTTTAGTTTTGTTTGAATTACAATGCAATCATTACCCTTTCTTCCATTTACCGTATCACACACACTCTCTCACTAAACAAAGCAATCAAAATATAAGTTTTCATATGTGATTTTGAGATAAAAAATTATGAGAAGGAACACAAGACATTGTTTAATATCCTTAAATCTATAAAATATTTGCTTGGAAGTCTTTAAACAAAAGGAAGTCATAAAGAAAATCTCTTAACGTGACAGTTTAAAAGCAACGTAATTAAATTCTAAAATGTATCTTAAATAGGATTGAAATTTGGATGGTATACACAACTAATAATAGACATTACAAACATAAAATTAGTATTGCAAATCAAAATCTAATGATCTGTAAAAGTATGAGGGATTTCATCTATGTATTCATTCACCTTTGCATTCAAGTTGTTAAGAGAATAGATTTTATTGGAAAAAATACATTTTATTTTTGATTAAACTACCCAGCTTAACTTTGATCCTTACTATTTCCCATCAACCAACTCAACAAACATTCTTTTTCTAATTAAATGGACACTTTAATGGATTCTTTATTCAACAGGAAGTAACCAAGAAAACCTGAGGAATGTTTTTTGAATCAGAAAATCCAGCTGGGCTTCTATAATTACATTAAGTTCTTCTACGTGGTGCCTTTAAAATAAAGAAAGATCCATGTGTTGAGCAGTTTAAAATTCACTTTAATATTATTTTCAAATTTATTATTAGCATTTTTATAATTTTAATAATATTAATAGTTAAATAGCTTCATAATTTTACCTCTTCTCTGACTCTGTATTTTCTGATATTCCTTCTGTACAGAATTCACTATATTAACATTATTTTCCTTTTTTGTTTATATCACATAATAATGGATATTATAATTAATTCTGAATTCAATGAAACAGATTTAATAATGTATTATTTGCTAACTATCAATTTTTTCTTGGATCACACAAAACTGGATTTGGCCATATTCGATATTCTACATTTAAGTTGAGAATGATATATAATAAAATTTCCTTATTTTTGTTGTAGACAAGGATGTAGGAAAAATGTAGCCATGAATAACCATATCATGAATGTTTCTGGGATCTACTATGATGTGAAATAACTTCAATTATTCATAGTTGAAAATTATTATTAAAATGTTTGGGCCTTCTAGGAAGTTTTTATTACAAAAATAATAAAGGACGGTGTGAATGTTTATTGAATATGTATTTGTATCAAAAATGTTTTCCTCCATTCCCAGTATTTCTTACCACCTCCCTTCTTCATTGTCCTGTGAAAGGCTGATCCCAAGCAAATCTACCTCATATCTCCATTCCCTAAATCATAGAGTTTCTACTAGATTGACTCTACAACTGAAAGAGACTAAGGCAGTGCAATTCATCCTAGTTTACCTGGAGTGTTTGATCGGCAACTGTAAGAATGTTTCTGGTTTAGACTTTGTGACATCCCAGGGATCAAGGATACTTGAAACTTAACCTCTTTCCCTCACTCTTACATAATATTTCATTACCTCAGTCCGATGTCTGGTAATAAAAATATACATTTGTCTCTGTTTTCTACTGGTACAGCCATTAAGAAGAAAGTCCTATTTGTCTTCAAACTGCAAGCACAACATAGTAATGATAATAGTGTCAGGGTTCACTTCCCCTACATGGGATGGAACCCAAGTTAGGTCAGGTGATATTTTGCTTTTCCTGGGGCTGTGGGATTTTAAAATATACTTGAGGAGGAATCAAGAGGTTCCATCTCACCATGGATAATACTTAAATGTAGGTTTTTTGTATGTTGTTTTGCATAAATTATCATGAAATTCTTCTCAAAATAAGCATGCTAATAATCATAAACATGTCATATAAATAACCCAAATTTACATTTAAGGAAAAAAGAAAATTCACACCTATTGGGTCTTAGAAATGTCTTTCATCTCACATCTCTATGTATTTCTGGATACCTCCCAGCCATTACACCTTCATTGAAGTTTAAATTATTCAAGGGCATATTCCATTCATTTTCCAGAACCCCTGATGTTCTATATTTAAACATCCCTAATCTAGCACCTGCCATTTCCCCTAACTCTACAGCATTCTACAAAGGTTTCTCCATTCCTTTCCCTCATGAGATTGTTGTGTTCCTGCCTTAAAGTGGGACTAAAGCCTCCTCATTTGTACCACACTTCTTGATACACTAATTACGGTCTTTGGTTTGTCACTACTAATCTGTACTTTTTATAACCATTTATTAGTTAAAACATTCCCTGCCAATGTTTTTGGGTCAGGGTATGCTCCCTCAGTATGATATTTTCTAGTTTGACACATTTGCCTATAAAATGTCAGCTTCTTGTTTTTAATAGCTGAATAGAATTCTATATTTTACATGAATCACAACTTCAGTATTCAGTTTTCACCTAATAGACAACTGGGTTGTCTCCAAACACTGGCTATTACAAAAATGATTTCTAACACATGAGAGGAGCATATGTTATTGTTGTATTGTAAAGCATCTTTTGGTTATAGTGTAAGGACGAATATACATGTGTCTTCACTTAGCAATAATTCCAATTATTTGATGTAACATTACATAGAGGTCTGGAAAGGTTGTACCATGTGTTTAAATTTAAAGAAGATTGTTTCTTTATCTCAATATTCTCTCCACTATATATAATATAAGCCATTGTGACAGATGTTAGGTGGAATCTCAGGGTGATTCCTCTTTTAATTTCTCTAATGAATAATGATAATGTAAATTTTTGTACATTTTCCTGGCCATTCGATATTTTATATTTCTTATATATTTTCCTGGCCATTAGACGTTGTATATTAATGTACATGTTTCCTGGCCATTGATAGTCCTCTATGGTAAATTCTCTTTACATTTTTTATCCTAGTTTTTATTTGGATAAATTAGTTTCCGAGAGTTTAATTTCTTCCAATTTGTAAAGATTTTTGATATTAGCCCACTATTAGATGTAGATATAGTGAACATATTTTCAAAATCTATATATGGTTTCTGTGTACTATGGACATGATAACTAGTCTTATAAAAGCATTTAAGGTTCTTTTACTCCCATTTATATGATGCTCATCCTACCTTAGACAAAACTGTTCTATTAAAGAAAGTTACCCCTTTGCCTATGCGTTTAAGACTTCTCCATTTTCTTTTTTATTCAATTTGAAGTATCATGTTTTCATCATATATTATCTCATTTCATTTTGCTTTAGAGAATATAAAATTTCTCGGCGTAACTCAACAGTGTTGTATTTGTCAGTTTCTTGTTTTAAAAACTTTGACAATGTACTTGCCTCCTCATACATATCACATTCCAATTTTCCATCTATGATACTTATATATTAACTAATTATAAATCCTTCTAATTTCTATGTACCCAAGGCAAACATGCAATAATTATGATGAGTTCTCACTGAAAAAGTTTAAAAGGCACTCCTTAGCCATGTGCTGTGGAAGGATATTCTTTTGTTATTATTATTTATTTAACTATCAATAAGCTCTTCCATTCATTATTCTTTACATTTTTAATCACTTTAACATTCTTGACAAAAAATAATAAATATTTAGGACAGACTACCATCAATATTTGTTTTGTTTTATTATATTATAGGAATATGCAAGTTTTTTTTTCTGGATAGACAAAATTTCTCTGGTGTCACTTTGATTGTTTGAGTTTTTGTTTGTTTGTTTGTATGTCATTTTAACTATCTTCCCCTAAAATCATAGAGAAATATTTTGGACAGACTTCCTTCAATATTTGTTTTGTTTTATTATATCCAATATATAAGCAAGTTCTTTCTGGAAAGACCAAATTTCTCTGGTGCAATTTTGGTGGTTGAGTTTTTGTGTGTTTGTTTCTTTGTATGTCATTTCAACAATCTTCACCGAAAATCATAAAGAAATATTTAAGACAGACTTCCCTCAATATTTGCTTTGCTTTATTATATCCAATACATAAGCAGGTTCTTTCTGGAAAAACCAAATTTCTCTGGTGCAATTTTGGTGTTTGAGTTTTTGTATGCTTGTTTCTTTGTATATCATTTCAACAATCTTCACCTAAAGTCATAAATATTTAGGACAGACTTCCCTCAATATTTGCTTTGTTTTATTATATCCAATATATAAGCCAATTCTTTCTGGAAAGACAAAATTTATCGTGGTGCCAATTTTCTGTTTTCGCTTTTGTTTTTGTTTTTGTTTTTTTGTCAATTTGTGTGTTTATTTGTGTTTGGGAGACAGGCTTTCTCTGTGTATTCCTTGTTTCCTGGAACACATTGTTTAGACCAGACTTGTTTTTAACTCAGAAATCCTCCTGCCTCTGCCTCCCATTTGCAGGGAAAAAGGCATGTGCCACCACTACCCTTCCTTTCATTTGTATTAAATCTAGAATTGTGCATGGTGAAATGGTATTGATTTACATACTTTTATCATATGTAACCGAAAAGCAAAAATAATATTATTTTTACATGAGTTTTATTGCCATTTAGTAAAATTGATATGTTTATTCTGAACATTGGTTTTCATAATCCATGATATATGTTGTAAGACATGACTTTAATCTCAGTATTGGAGTAATATGGTATTAATTTGTATAGTCATTTACATTGCTTACTGTGACAACTTATATATCTTGGAAATTGAAAATAGGACATTCAGCTCAAATAATTATTCAGTTTTGATTTATGTACTTTATATCACAGTGAATTAAAAGAGTCTAAACTCTTTCTTATCTGTTGTAATAATGTTATAATTTAATATTTTTTTTGAAATTACCATTCAAATTCAACACAGATATATTTGTGATTTAGCCAGTACTTATTTATTTCAGGTTTTACTATTACAGCAGATTAAACATTATGATTTCAATAGATATGTTTATATCTTTGAATAGTTTAAGTGTCACATGCACACATACAAGTGCAGTCATGAGAAACAGGCAATATTTTCAACATAAATTCCAAATCATACTTCTGTGTTCAGAGATGTAAGGGGCTTTCCAAAGAATAAATAAATATTTACTGCTCGAGTTATATAACCAATAAAAGCATATTGCATAAAAACAAATCCTTAGAAAAGCGAAAAGATTTGTGTAATTTTATTCCATTTTAAAACTTAAGAGTATTTTGTTCATATGAATTGCTATAAGGATATTTTACCTTCCATTATCATTCATACATACTATTCACAACACTTTTTTTATCTTCTTAATAGACAACAGACAATTAAAGTAAAATGCTAAAAGAAAATTTAAAACAAACAAAATTAAAACACTTAAACACAACACTTCCATAAAATATTGGGAACCATTTATATTCAAAATACAATTGGAGCAATAAGATCATTGGCATTAATTTAATAAGAGAAATATAGAGAAAGGACCTTTTACATGGACCGAATTAAATGACCAACAGAATGATAATCTTAATGTAATCTTGAAACATTCCCTTTGATTTGTTATACCAAATGAAATTTATGTTCGTTCCAGGTTTGTACACTAAAATATCAGTATTATTTTTCAACTTATGATAAAGAGTTGTTTCCTGAAATTCGAAAGTAAAAGGACACAATTTCTGATCTTCCATATAAATAAAAATACAACTGCGTATCACATCTATCACTTACACATGAAATATGCAGTGTGATTCATAAAGAGGCATTTTGAAACACTTCAAAAGTTTTTTTTTTTTCTCTTTACAAAGTCACAAATCTTTCCTATGCTGACCTACTTACTAAATAAAATGGGATACTTGTACATATAGGAAAAATTGTTAAATTAAATTAAAGGATATTTTCGTTGTTATATATACTGTATCATTTCATGTTCCTAATGAAATAGAAAAAAAAAAAGTAGCATACTGGGTTCCACTCTCCCATCTCTTCACTATATATTTCCGAATTTTGTATTAGAAGATAGCAATCACCAAACAAATTAGCATATTTCTACTTCTAGTAGAAATTTCCATAAACTGGAAAGAACACAAATGTCCCTCAATAGAAGAATGTATAAAGAAAATGTGGTATATTTACACAATGGAGTACTTCCCAGCAATTAAAAACAATGAATTCATTAATTTATCTTAGCAAATGGTTGGAACTGGAAATATCATTCTAATTGAGTAACCCAATCACAAAAGAATACACATGGAATGTAATCACTGATAAGTGGCTATTAACCCAGAAGTTCTGAATACTAAAGACACAATTAACATATTAAATGATTCCCAAAAAGAAGGAAAGAGAAGGTACTGGTCCTGGAAATATTTGATGCAGCATTGTAGGGGAATACCAGGACACAGGAAAGAAAAATAGGAGTGGGTGATTGGGGAATGGGTCAAGGGAATGGGGATTATGGGACTTCCCAGGAGGAGGGAACTGGGAAAGGGGAAATCATTTGAAACATAAACAAAGAATAAAGAAAATTTAAAAAAGGAAAATGGATATAAAAATTAGTTTAAAATGCTGAGTTATAATATATTTAGATTGGTACATTATGTCCTCACTTTCATCATATTAATCCTCATTTGCTACAGGTATGTTTTATCATAATGTACAAGTTGGCAAACAAATTACATCATTGACTTTGTGAAATATTAAATGGAAACAATCAAACATATAGGATGGCAAATCATCACTGTCAATAATAAATGGTCAAATAAAGAGAGAATTCCTATAAAGTGTCCTAATTGCAGAGTCTATACATTCATACAGTGATCCATGACAAGAATGGGAATGGAAAGGACAAAAGCAACTCTATTTCCAGCCATAGCCTATTTAGGTTCTGCTTCTCAAAAGCAATTTGAGACACCACGAATATGTTACATCAGGTTTAGGTTGTAGCGCTATGGATATTGGTCAAGTTGATTACGATTGACTTATAAGTAAAAGTAAGTGCATGAGAACCTTGAATCACTTTTTTCAGCAGTTTCATAATGTTCACTTTTTTACACATTTGTAATATTTATTAAATTAAATTTTCATTATGATATGAGAATCAAATACTAATTTTATCAAATTAATTTTTCTTACTAGCATTGTTAATTTCATATAACAATTTAAAATGCAAATATGTCTAGAAAACAATTCAGTATTTTGGAAGATTTAGGTGCAACTTTTTTGAGGTACAAAATATCAGTGGATTGTACACTTCAATTTTTCTTAATTCTATGAAAAATTTCGATAAAATATATTATGTACAACTATTTGAAAAATTAAGCTATATAATCTCATTGGATGTTTTCAATATATGTAATAATTTTGTAGATCTGATTACATGTCCAGTCCTAGTGTATATTCTGATGCTAGTCTTGTCTTTCAGTTAGAAATCTATGAAGAAGAAAAATAGGATGATTAATAGGAACATACAAACTTGTACACTATAGAGTATCCATATTTTATAAACGTGCAGTAGAATATTAAAGGTTCTTTAAAAAATCCGTTGGACTAGAAGGTGTTTTGCTGGAACAAGCACATGAAGATACAGAGAAATGATGTTAGCACATGATGATAGAGAGGTGAAGTGATATTAGGTTAAAGGACAAAAGTAAGGGAGGATTCTTGGCTTATAATTGTTCCACTTTACATTGAACAGCTGACATGCATTTGTATGGATACCATAACCAGAAATACATTAAGAATATTTCTGGAGATGTGTCAAATTATTTCTGTTTCAGCATATGATGGGTGCTTGGCAGCAATATCATATTCGTCAGGTTCACATGCTGAGGTAAGACCTGTGTTGATGAATACCTGTGGAGTACACTTGATATTTGGAGGAAGAATCAAAACACTTCAAAATTTACTCACTAAACCTTAGATAGCATTGATTATAGAGAAAGCTGTGCAAACATTACAGGCCTCATATCTTCACTAATTTTCACTTTGCAGAGAGAAGCTCAGCTGAGATTATATATAAGTGCTCGTGCTAATTCCTCATGCTAAACTGTACTGAGGCTGAGTCCTGGCATTATCTTCTAGGTTGTGCTACCACAGATGAATCTTGTTTGTTATTCTGACTCTACTGATTTACACTGATGATATATGAGTGAAGTGTTCGTGAGTGGAGCGTTGAACCATAATATATTTTAATGTATATATATATATATATATATATACATTTTAAAACAGGTTCACTTTACTTACCATTATTTCTAGATTTTGGGAGAATTTAAAGGAGTTTAACACATTAAAAACCATAAATAATCAAGCTTTCTAAAAGCTTAAATTATAAAATTGAATATTGTTCAACCTAAAATAATTGTTATATTCTACTTTTTTAAAAAGTTTGAAAATATCTTCTATGATTTTAATGTTTATAGATTAGAAATGAGTTTTCTAAGGTAAGCATTTTTTTTTTTTTCATGTGAGGAAAGTCAGAGATACTGAAGACTGTATGTGTAATGGAAGAAAATGCAATGTTTGCCTTACAGGTTTATTTTGAATTTTTATTTTTAAAATTTCTGAAATTTTAATAAGACTTACTTAGTAGCTAATTAAGAAAAAGCATTAGGAGACATTCTGCATATAAGTAGGTTCAACTTTTTTTTATTATTTTTAATGAATATAAGAAATTAGCCATACCTTCTATAATAGTTAGGAAAACTTTAGTCAATTTATGTTGTCAACCATAATTTTTTACAAATTACAAAGTGTAAAATAAAAATCATTCACTCTCATACATATATTCAATATATTAAAATAAGATTAATGTGACATTCCCCTTAACTCCTTTAGATGTTTTATCACCTCTTCCGTATAACACCATTTCATCTTTTATAATTATTTATTTAATTTTTCTTATATTTAAATATATTTCATTTATAATTACATATTTAAATGTATATTTACATTTATATATTATATATATGCATTACATTTAAATATAACATATATACATTTATGTATATATATGCATACATATATAATGTATATTTATATACATTTGTGTGTTTGTGTATATATATATATTTATGCTCAAATGTGTTAAGAAGTTTCAGTGTCGTTTTAGATGCCCTGGACACCACTGATTTAAATTCATGCAGTCACTGTAAATATAAGAATGCTGTCAGCTAGCAAACTATGTGATTTCCACAACTCAGTACACTCCTACAAATTATTCCCATTACAAAATACATAAAAAATTTAGAGCAGATCTTTATTGTCGATTGTGCTTTCAATAGTTATTCTACTGTATACATAGAAATTTGGAATGCTTTCAAAAGTTCAAGTTTGAAGTAACAGTGATTAATACAAAAAGCAAAATTTCACAGAAACGTTTTCAATCTAATGCTCTCTACAATCTTGCCGGTGTTAATGAAATGTGATATGCATTAATGCCAATATTTAAGAGGCAGAATGTATTTTTCTGAGTTTGAGGTCAGACTATACTAAAGAGTGTGTCCCAAGATATCCAATGTTATACTAAAAAATCCTAGTTCCAAAAACAAAACAAAACAAATCAAAACAAAATTATTTTAAACATCTATTTCCATTTGTCTAAATTTTAAATATTACTGTATACTCCTTTTATTTTTTTAACCACAAACTCATGAGGAAATAAGACAATAAATGTCTGAGGTACAGGTCGGGAAAATTTGACAGGCCAACAATTAGAAGAGTAGATTAGATTTACGCCCCAATATTGCTATGGACAAATAAAACAACCAAATTCTGGATCTCTCTCCTTTGTTAATCAGTCAGGTGGGAAGCTTCCATAGTTTGATCTGTAGCTTGCTGAAGATCAGAAACAAAGAATAACCTGTTTAGTGAGAAATTACTGAATTTTGATGTCCCAAGGAACAATAGGAATTTACTATCTGACTATACTCTTCTGAATGAAAGATCAATATCCATCTGCCTTTGATTGTTCAAGGCAATATGGAAGAATCAATATTAGGAACCAAGAAGCCTACACATAGGTTGAGAGACCCCAAGAAAGTACAATGTACCAGTACCCTAAAAAATCAGCATCCTGACCTGCCTCTCATAGTGTATTGTGGCCCTTGATCCACTGGGAAATAAACTTTTCACAAGGTGACAATCGTGTTTTTATTTTCATTTTGATACATTCTGGTTTCCATTTATGTCAGTACCATTTATGGAAGATACATTTTATTCCATTGTGTATTTTTGGCTTTTTTCTCAAGATCAAGTATCCCTGTGTGGTTTTATTTCTGGGTCTTCAGTTCTACTGTATGAGTAATTCTAGCACGATTCTTTTCACATCAGTACTACATTGTAGTGTAACTTGAGTTTATGGATAATAATTCCTCCATAATGTTTTTTACGCTTAAGAATATTTGCTACTTTGATTTTTTTCAGATAAATTTTAGAATTGCTCTTTCTAAATTCATGAAGAATTGTGTCAGTGTTTTGATGGGGATTTGGATGAATGTGTGGAATGCTCTTGGTACGATTGCTGTTGTTATTATGTTTTTTCTACCTTTCCATAAGAATGGGGGAACTCTCCCAACTAAGCTGGACTGTTTATAACATGCAGAGACTGAGATACTTACCAGGGAAATACATGCTCAAAAGCCCTTGATACATATATATCCGAAATCTGCCTGGTCTTGCCTCAATTGGAAAAGATGTGCCTGATCTTCGAGAAACTTGATGCTCCAAAAGGGAGGAGGGTGCCAGATGTGAGGGGAATAGGTGAGCAGCCTCTTGGAGGCAAAAGGGAGGAAGAATATTATGACAATCTATGGGAGTCAGGAATAAGAGGGAGGGCAATGTCTAGAATGTAAATAAATAAAATGATTTTTTAAAAATCTAAAAACTATCAGAATGCCTAATATCAAAAATTTACCTAATAGTACTTGCTGCCAATGATGTAGAGAAAGAGGAGCACTCACCCATTGCTAATAGGATTGCAACCTGAGATAACCACCCAGGAAATCAATCTGGAGATTCCTCATTAAATGGGAAACGGTTCTACCAGAAGATAAATGTATACAATTTGGGGCATGTATGCCCAATTTGGCCCACCATAAAACAGGAAAACAACTACATTTATGGTCATAATGACCTCATTTATGATTGTAGAACCTGGGAACAAGCCAGATGTTCCACAATGGAAGAATGGATACAGAAAGTGTTCATTTACAACATGGAATATCAGTAAGCTATAAAGATTGAGGATATCATGAGTGTTGAAGGCACGTGGAGGTAACTAGAAAACAATATCCCCAGGGAAATTACTCCAACCCAAAAGGACATGCATGGAACATACTCAGTAATATGTATTATTACTCGAAGAAATACAGAAAACCTGCACAACCAAGATTCAAGAAGTTTAACAAGCCAAATACACAAATGGCAATGCCTAAATCAACCTGGGACTGAAAGAAAAACCCATGTGTGTGATGTGAAATATGTGGGAGGGAAGGTATATAGTTAAAGAGGAGACAGAGAGAGGAATGGGAAAACATGATGAGATAATGCAAAGGGTATTGGACTGATGTCCTGAGCAGCAATAGCAGACAGAATGGACACAGGCAACATTGGAACTTATAGTAGGGAGCCTCCAGAATGCAAAAGAGATCTCAGATGTTAGAGAAAATATGCAGATTTTCATACAACATATATATGATAAAATTGAGTATTACATAGTATTTTTGATAAAAATTAAAAAATGATTCAGAAAAAAACACTCTGACACAAATCTAGGCATAAAAATCCATTAAGAATATAAATGATAAATGAAGTGTAGATATTTACTGAAATAACATACATTTATACAATATATGTATGATAAAATTGAGGCTTACATAGTGTTTTTGATAAAATTGTAGGTTTATTCAGAAAAACACTCAAAATATTGTTGGCATACAAATGCATTAAAATATAATTGAAAAATATGTATAGATATTTTAGAATATAATGAATATTCTCATCTATCCTGTGTGTGAAATTTGAGGATGACAAAGAATAGTTGTTAATATTGAAGTATATTTTGAAAAAAAACTCATATAAATAATAGTCATACAAATACTTTTAGGATATAATTTATAAATGAAGTGGTAACATTTTCTGATAAAAGAAAAGATTTTCATATAACGTTTGTAACATAAAATTGAGGATTGCATAGGATAAATTAGGAAAGTTGCATAGGTTTGCATAGGATATTTTTAGGAAATGATAAAATGGGAAAGATTTTTATGCCTATTATTTTATTGGGTCTTTTAAAAATAAACTTCAATATTATCAATTAATCTATATAATCCTCAATTGTCTCACACACAGGTTAGATGAAAACTTCAGTATATTCAAAAATATCTACTCTTTTTTAATTATATTCTAAATGCATTTGTATGCCTAGAATTGTATCTGAGTGCCAAAGGCATTCTACAGATTAAATGCTATCCCCATAAGAATCCCAACCCAGTTCTTCATAGAGCTAGAAAGAGCAATTCTCAAATTCATCTGGAATAACAAAAAACCCAGGATAGCTAACACTATTCTCAACAGTAAAAGAACTTCAGGGGGATTCAGTATCCCAGACTTTAAACTTTACTTGAGAGCAATAGTGATAAAACTGCATGGTATTGGTACAATATCAGGCAAGTGGATCAATGGAATAGGTTTGAAGACCCAGAAATGAACCAACACACTTATGGTCACTTGGTCTTCAATAAAGTAGATGAAAGCATGCAGTGGAAAAAGATAGTCTTTTCAACAAATGGTGCTGGTTCAATTGGAGGTCAGCATGCAGAAAAATGCGCATCGATCCATTCTTATCTCTTTGTACCAAACTCAACTCCAAATGGATCAAGGACCTCCACATAAAACCTGACACACTGAAACTAATTGCAAAGTAACTGGGGAAGACCCTGGAGGAGATGGGCACAGGGGAAAAGTCCCTGAATAGAACACTAATAGCTTCTGCTCTTAAGATCAAGAATTGACAAATGGGACCTCATAAAACTGCAAAGTTTCTGTAAGGCAAAGGACACTGTCAAAAGGGCAAAACATCAACCAACAGACTGGGAAAGGATCTTCACCATCCCTAAATCCGAAAGAGGGCTAATATCTAATATATAAAAAGAACTCAAAAAACTAGAAATCAGAGAACCAAATAACCCCATAAAAGTGGGATACGGAGCCAAACAAAGAATTTTCACATCAAGAACATCGGAGAGCTGAGAAACACCTTAAGAAATATTCAACATCATTAATCATTAGGGAAATGCAAATCAAAACAACCCTGAGATTTCACCTCACACCACTCAGAATGGCTAAGGTCAAAAACTCAGGAGACAGCAGGTGTTGGCGAGGATGTGGAGAAAGAGGAACACTCCTCCACTGCTGGTGGGATTGCAAAATGGTGCAAACACTTTGGAAATCAGTCTGGCGGTTCCTCAGAAAACTGGGCATGACATTTTCTGAGGACCCTGTTATACCACTCCTGCGCCTATATCCAGGGGATTCTTCAGCATGCAATAAGGACACATGCTCCACTATGTTCATAGCAGCCCTATTTGTAGTAGCCAGAAGCTGGAAAGAACCTAGGTGTCCTTCAAAGGAGGAATGGATACAAAAAATGTGGTATATTTACACAATGGAGTACTATTCAGCCATTAGAAACAATGAATTCATGAAATTCTTAGACAAATGGATGGAGCTGGAAAACACCATACTAAGTGAGGTAACCAAGTCTCAAAAGATCAGTCATGGTATGCACTCACTGATAAGTGGATATTAGCCTAAAAACTTTGAATACCCAGGACATAATCCACAAATTAAATGATGTCAAAAAAGAATGGTGGAGTGGCCCCTGGTTCTTTAATCAAAGAATCTGCTCATGGTTTTCTTGGTTCCTTTTCTAGGTATTTCTCTTTCTATTTGGTAGGCTTCAGCCCTGAGTTGAATGATTTCCTTCATTCTACTCTTCTTGTGTGTATTAGTTTCTGTTTTAAATCTTTCTGGTATATGGTTAAGCTGGTAGTATGTGCTCTCTCCAGCTTCTTCTTGGAGGCACTCAAGGCTATGAATTTTGGTCTTAGCACTACTTTCTTTGTGTCACATAATTTTGGATATGTTGAGCCTCTATTTTAATTAAATTTACAAATGTCTTCGATTTCTATCCTTATTTTTTCTTGAGCATTGTAACATTAAGTAGAGCATTGTTTAGCTTACAGGTATGATTGTTTTCAATGTTTTTTGTTGCTATTGAGGATCACCCTTATTCCATAGTTATCTTTTAAAATGCATGGAATTATTTCAATCAACTTATATCTGCTGAGGTCTGTTTTTGACCAGTTATTTTGTCTATTTTTGAGAAGGTATCATGGTGTACTGAGAAAATGTTATATTCTTTTGATTTAGGATGAAATGTTCTATAGATATCTATTAATCCCTTTGGTAAAAATCTGCTGTTATTTCACTGTGCTTCTGTACAGTTTATGTTCCTGTGACTTGGCCATTAAGGAGAAAGTCATTTGTTGAAGTAAGACACAATTACTGTCTGAGGTGCAATGCATGCTTTGACGTCCAGTAAAGTTTCTTTCATGAATGATAGTGCCTTTGCATTTGGAGCACAGATGTTCAGAATTGAAAGTTCTTCATGCTGTAATATTTCTTTGATGTTTAGAAAGTGGCCTTCCATGCCGTTTTATATGGCTTTTGGTTTGCAGTCTATTTTACTGTTACTTGGAATGCATAATCCATCATGATGATGGGGACTACTTGTTTGGAAAATTGTTTACCAACCTTTAATTCTGTGGTAGAGTTTGTCTTTGAAACTGAGATGCAATCCTTAATTGCCACAAAATGTTGTGTCTTTTTTACATATTCAGTCTGTTAGTCTATATCTTTTATTGGAGAATAGAGTGAATTATTACTGTGAGATATGAAGGAATAGTGATTGTTGCTTCCTGTTATTTTTGATAAAATTTTTCTGTTTGTATAATTATATTCTTCTTTTGGTTTTGTTATTAGAAGATTAATTTATTGCTTTGTAGAGGGTGTGGTATCCTCTTTTGGTTGATATTTTCCTTTGATTATGCTGTGAAGTGTTGGATTTGTAGATAAAATTTTATTATTTATTTTTATTTTTATTTTTATTTTTATAGGATGCTCCACTGAGCCTGAAATTCTCTTTCTTAGTTGAATCTTTGTGTTGTCTTGGTATCAGAGTAATAGTGGCTTTGAAGAAGGAGTTGGGTAGTGTTCCTTCTGTTTCTATTTGGTGGAAACGTTTGAAGAGTATTGGTGTTAAGTCTTCTTTGAAGATCTGATAGAATTCTGCACTGAAACCATCTGGTCCTGTGCTTTTTTTGGCCGGAAGCCTATCTATGACTCCTTCTATTTCTTTAGGGGTTATGGGTCTGTTTAGTTTGTCTATATGATCCTGGTTTAATTTTGGTAATTGGTATCTGTCTAAGAAAATGTCCATTTCCTTCAGATTCTCCAGTTGTGTTGAGTACAGATTTTTGTAGTAGGATCTGATGATTTTTTGAATTTCCTTGGTTTCTGTTGTATTATCTCAGTTTTTATTTTTCATTTTGTTAATGTGGATACTTTCTCTGGCCCTTTGGTTAGTCTTGCTAAGGGTTTATCTATCTTGTTGATTTTTTTCAAAGAACCAGCTTTTGGTTTTGTTGATTCTTTGTATGGTTCTCTTGGTTTCTACTTGATTGATTTCAGCCCTGAGTGTGATGATTTCCTGTCTTCTTCCCCTCCTGGGTGAATTGGCTTCTTCTTATTCCAGGGCTTTCAGTTGTTCCCTAAATTTTCTAGTGTTTGCTCTCTCGAATTTCTTTTCGGAGGCACTCAAAGCTGAGTTTTCCTCTTATCGCTGCTTTCCTTGTGTCCCATAAAATTGTGTATGTTGTGCCTTCATTTTCATTAAATTCTAAGAAATCTTTGATTTCTTTTTTTTATTTCTTCCTTGACCAAAGTATCATTGAGTAGAGTATTGTTCAGTTTCCATGTGTTTGTGGACTTTCTGTTGTTTCTACTCTTACTAAAGACTACTTTTCCACCATAGTGATCTGATAGGTGGCATGGAATTATTTCAATCTTCTTATATTTGTTGAGGTCTGTCTTGTGACCAACTATATGACCGTTTTTGGAGAAGGTACAATGAGGTGCTGAGAAAAAGGTACATTCTTTTGCTTTGGGATGAAAAGTTCTCTCTCTCTCTCTCTCTCTCTCTCTCTCTCTCTCTCTCTCTCTCTCTCTCTCTCTCTCTCTCTCAGCATGATATGATGCTGAATTTTGTCAAATGCTCTTTCAACATTTAACATATATACATATGTTAAATGTTAACATATATATATATATATATATATATATATATAATTAAAATCAAAAATGATAGGAAGCAATAATCACTACTCCTCAATATCTCTAATATCTCTGATATAAAAGATATATATATCTTTTAAATCCAATTGGTTCAAAGCTTCAATTAGCTTGACTGTCTCCCTGTTTAGTTTCTGTTTTCCTGATTGGCCTATTGATGAAAGTGGAGTGTTGAAGTCACCCACAATTATTGTGCTAGTTGCAGTGTGTACTTTGGGCTTTAGTATAGTGTCTTTTATGAATGAGGACACCCTTGTATTTGGGGCATAGATGTTCAGGATTGGGAGTTCCTCTTGTTGGATTTTTCCTTTGACAAGCAAGTAGTGATCTTCCATGTCTCTTTTGATGACTTTAGGTTGAAAGTCAATTTTATCTGACATTAGAATGGCAACTCCGGCTTGTTTCCTGGGACGGTTTGCTTGTAGAATTGTCTTCCAGCCTTTTACTCTAAGGTAGTTTTTACTTTGATACTGAGGTGTGTTTCCTGTATGCAGCAAAATGTAGGGTCCTGTTTATGTAACCAGTCCGTTAGTCTATGACTTTTTATTGGGGAATTGAGTCCATTGATGTTAAGAGATATTAAGGAGTAGTGATTATTGCTTCCTATAATTTTTGATTTTAATTTTATACATGTATAGTTATCTTCTTTGAGTTTGATGAAAGAAGCTTTATATCCTGCTTTTTCCAGGGTATAGTTTCCCTCGTTGTAATGGTGTTTTCCCCCTATTATCCTTTGTAGGGCTGTGTTTGTAGAAAGATATTGTGTAAATTTGGTTTGTCATGGAATATCTTGGTTTCTTCATCTATCGTAATTTGATGTTTCTAAATTCAGTTTTTGAGCATTTTATTCAATATTTTTCCATCAGTTTTCATAAGAGAACTTGTTCTGAACAATTTTTTTTAAATTACTATTTATAGTTCAGATATTACCTTCTTCCCAGTCAGCTCCCTGATTACTCCCCTTCTCTTAAATGCCCCATATCCGCAGTCTCGAGATGAATGACCTCATGCATTACTCTCAACCCTGCAGACATACCAACAGCCTTTATCTTCATGGGTTTCACTGGTTAGCCACATTTTCTCACACTGTGACATGAGTGCGCACTGCTGCTGCCTAGTTGGTGGCTCAGTTTCTGATACATCTTGGAGCTTAAGGTCAACTGAAACTGTTGATCCTCCCATGGGACTGTCCCTCCTCATCATCTTCTCCCACATTTACCTTATTCAATCATAGAGTTGCCCAGATTGTCTCCATTTTTTATGTGCTAGTATCTTCATCTAGCTTTTTGCTGTTTGTTGTACTTCTCACAGAGCATGCATTATAGGTCTACAAGCTCACAACAGAATCAGAAAAGGGTGTCAGGCCCCAGTCTCCAATGATACTTGAACCCAATTTGGGCCTGTCACTTGACATCGTTTGTCTCTTGACTTTTCCATTTATATTCCTTCAGTTCTTGCAAATGGGGACATTTCTGGGACAGCGCTTGAAGGTAGAATTGCATCACTATTCCAACACTTGTTCTCCTTTCTTACTTCTGGTAGTTTGCTATACATTTTGGCCCTCCCCATTATGAGCATTTCAAGCAACGTCCCTCCATGTGAGTCCAGAGCATCTCTCACATCTGAGATCTCATTTGCATTCTGGAGGCTCCCCACTACAACTTCCCATGTTGCTTGTGTCCATTCTGTCTGCTGTTGCTGCTCAGGACATCAGTCCAATTCCCTTTCCATTATCTCATCAGGTTTTCCCTTCCACTCTATGTCTCTTCTTTCACTATATTCCTTCCCTCCTTCATATTCCACAACACACACATGGGTCTTTCTTTCAGTCAAAGGTTGATTTAGTCATTGTCATTTGTGTATTTGACTTG
This sequence comes from Apodemus sylvaticus, assembly GCF_947179515.1. Classification (NCBI taxonomy): domain Eukaryota; kingdom Metazoa; phylum Chordata; class Mammalia; order Rodentia; family Muridae; genus Apodemus; species Apodemus sylvaticus. The sequence goes on from NW_026262999.1 coordinate 509,491, forward strand.
TTAAACTTCTTGAATCCTGTGGGTTGTGTAGGTTTTCTGTACTATTTCGACTAATAATGCATATTATTGCGTACATTCCATGCATGTCCGTTTGAGTGGGGTAACTTCCTTGAGGATATTGTTTTTTATTTACCTCCACATGACTGCAACACTCATGACAATCTCAATCTTTATACCTTACTGATATTCCAAGTTATAAATGAACATTTTCTGTATCCACTCATCCATTGTGGAATATCTGGCTTGTTTCCAGGTTCTACAATCACAAATGAGGTCATTATGACCATAAATATACTTGTTATCCTGTTTTATCGTGGGCCAACTTGGGCATACATGCCCAAGAATGGTATAAATTGGTCTTCTGGTAGAACCCATTCCCATTTAATGAGGAATCTCCAGATTGATTTCCCGTGTGGTTATATCAGGTTGCAATCCTATCAGAAATGGGTGAGTGCTCCTTTTACTCTTCATCATTGGCAGCAAGTGCTATTAGGTGAAATTTTAATATTAGGCATTCTGATAGTTTTTGGATTTTTTTTTGTTTTTTTTATTTTATTTTATTTTATTTTAATTTATTTACATTGGAAATGATTTCCTTTTTTCTGTGACCCCACTCTCCGCAAGTTCCATAAGCACTCTTCCATCCCCCTATTTTTCCATCCACCCCTTCCTACTTCCCTGTTCTGGAATTCTCCTATACTCTTGCACTGAGTCTTTCCAGCACCAGGAGCCTCTCCTCCATTCTTTTTGGACATCATTTAATTTGTGGATTATGTCCTGGGTATTCAAAGTTTCAAGGCTAATATTCACTTATCAGTGAGTCCATACCATGATTGATCTTTTGAGTCTGGGTTACGTCACTTAGTTTGATGTTCTCCAGCTCCATCCATTTGTCTTAGAATTTCATGAATTAATTGTTTCTAATGGCTGAATAGTACTCCATTTTGTAAATATACCACATTTGTTCTATCCATTCCTTCGTTGAAGGACACCTAGGTTCTTTCCAGCTTCTGGCTACTACAAATAGGGCTGCTATGAACATAGTTGAGCATGTATCCTTGTTGCATGCTGAAGAATCGTCTGGATATATGCCCAGAAGTGGTATAACAGGGTCCTCAGGAAGTGACATGCCCAGTTTTCTGAGGAAGCGCCGGACTGATTTCCAAAGTGGTTGCACCATCTTGCATAAATATACTTGTTTTCCTGTTTTATGGTGGGCCAACTTGGGCACACATGCCCAAGAATGGTATACATTTGTCTTCTGGTAGAACCCTTTCCCATTTAATGAGGAATCTCCAGATTGAATTCCCGTGTGATTATCTCAGGGTACAACCCTATCAGCAATGGGTGAGTGTTCCTCTTTCTCTACATCATTGGCAGCAAGTGCTATTAGGTGAAATTTTGATATTAGGAATTCTGAAATTTTTTGGATTTTTAAAATATCATTTTATTTATTTACATTCTAGACATAGCCCTCCTTCTTATTCCTGACTCCCATATTGTCATCATATTTTTCCTCCCTCTTGCCTCCAAGAGGCTGCTCACCCTATTCCCCTCACACCTGGCACCCTCCTGCCTCTTGGAGCCTCAAGTTCCTCAACAATTAGGCACATGTTCTCCAACTGGGGCAAGACCAGGCATACTTCGGGTATATATGGGTCAAGGGCTTTTGACCATGTATTTCCCTGGTTGGTAGCTCAATCTCTGCATGTTCTCAACTGTCCACCTTAGTTGGGAGAGTTCCCCATTCTTATGTAAAGGTTAGAAAACATAATAAAAACAACAATTGTACCAAGAGCATTCCACACATTCAGCCAAATCCCCATCAAAACACTGACACAATTTTTCATGAATTTAGAAACAGCAATTCTGAAATTTATCTGAAAAAAAATCAAAGTAGCAAATATTCTTAAGCATATAAAACATTATGGAGGAATTATTATCCATAAACTCAATTTACACTACAGAGTAATACTGATGTGTAAAGAATGGTGCTAGTATAAAGACAGAGATAATTACTTATTGAGTAGAACTGAAGACCCAGAAATAAACACAAGGATACTTGATCTTGAGAAAAAAAGGCAAAAATACACCATGGAATACATGGTATCTGCTATCACTGTTGCTTACATAAATGGAAACCAGTGTGTATCAAAATGAAAATAGAAACACAGTTGTTACCTTGTGAAAAGTTTATTTCCAAGTGGATCAATGACCACAATACACTATGAGATGCATGTCAGGATGTTGATTTATAGGGTACTGTTACAATGTACTTTCTTGGGGTCTTTCATCCTATGTGTTGGTTTCTTGGTTCCTAGTATTGATACTTCACTATTGTCTGGAACAATCAAAGGCAGGTGGATAAGGATCTTTAATTCAGAAGAGTATAGTTTCATAATAAATTCCTATTGTTCCTTCGGACATCAAAATTCGATAATTTCTCACTAAACAGTTTAATCTCTGTTTCTGATCATCAGCAACCTTCAGAACAAACAATGTTAGCTTCCCTGCTGACTGATTAACAAAGGAGACCCAGAATTTTGTTGTTTTTTCCGGGTCTGTACCTCAGACATTTATTGTCTTATTTCTTCATGAGTTTGTGGTTAAAAAAATAAAAGGAGTATACAGTAATATTTAACATTTAGACAAATAGAAATAGATGTTTAAAATAATTTTGTTTTGATTTGTTTTGTTTTTTGAAATAAGGTTTCTTAGTATAACATTGGATATTCTGGGACACACTGATTAGTATAGTCTGACATCGAACTCAGAAATACATTCTGCTAACTAAATATTGTGATTAATGCATGTCCCACCACTACCCAAATGTATTCTTAAAACAAGCATTTTAAAGCCATAACATTACTTTTAATAATGATCTTAATACAAAAAAACAAAAAGTGACCATTACACTACATTGGTACATTATTTTAGTATATAGGTACAATACGAAATAGGTATATACTTTTATAGACAGGTAAACCTTCTAAACAATACACAACACGACATATATATATATATATATATATATATATATATATATATATATATATATATATATATTTCTCTTTTTTTCCCGAAATGTATTCCAATTTGATCCCTTAATTCACAGGTGATTTCTGATTTTTTATTTCTCTCTATGTTGGGTGTTATCTACTTATGTTCTTGAATAGTCAGCTGTCAAGATTCTTTGGGGACAGTACCTAAGTGTTCATTGGCTCCTGTGGCTTATTGGGATTAATGAAGTTTTGAATCAATAAAGAGAGTGGGAGTTTGGAAGGAATTTTTGGGAAGAACCTGTTTCTAGCCATATGCACAGACCACTCCTGATTCAGCAGATTAGCTGAAGAAGAAAGTAATGATACTTAAGTGGAGAAATAAGAGGAAGCTACACCATTAGAGTAATGTCATTCTACTGTATTTGTACAAACAGAAGTAGACCAACAACAATTAGACCCAAAGAACAGCGATAGAACAGGAAGGTTGGTCTGGAATCATTTGATCTTTGTACTAACTATCTGTTCATCTGCACCCTTTTGCTTGTAGCTGAAAATAATTTACAAAACCATTCATGGTGATTGCTCAATTCTTTTCATTTTCACAAGAATTATCCAATCTTAGGATTGTGTACACATCCATATTATTGGGAAGTATATCCTGATGATTAATTTAAATCTGTGGACCAATGAAGATGATATTTTAATATCATATCATACATGTACCTGAAATTTTTGATAGTTAGGATGTTCTTTTCAAACCTTTAGTTGAGTAATCATCCTGTGACTCATGTGTCCTGTTATAGATCATGTGAGATTAAATGTGGGCAGTGTCTTCTCTTTAAAGAGGCTTTGATTACTCTATGGTCACATGTCAACTCATGCTTAAGAAGATAACTCAGACACAGAAATGGAAAACTTTATTTTCATTACAAACTAGGTGACATATGTTTTAGGTCACAAACCCAAGGTAATATTCGGTTGTGTTGTTTCCTGTGCCATCATTGTAGTGGAAGGTGTGTGGCTCTGGATATGACTTACTCACATGTGACTCTTCAACATAGTGTCTGATGAATAAGTACATGCTTCCAGATAGGTAGCCTCAACTAATTTCCTCTACTGACATATGCAGAGGGTTGGAATTATATTATATCTTGCCATGCTAAAATGATATTACAGAATGTGATGTGAGTGTTTTTCCATTTGTCTTCCTGATACCTGAAAATTTCAGTCTTGAAAGTTCTCTGTCCAACATTCTCAATTATTTTTTGGTGGCAAAAATATCAGGTGAGTAAAATCATCGATGCTTCCCTGTAAAATTGGAAAACAAATTGTGTCCCTAACCTTGATTTTGACTCAGTGGTAAAGTCATTCCTGCCAAATAAATTGCATTTGTGTAATTCCAACACTAGGACATACAGTGGAAAAAAAAAAAAAAAAGAAGATACATAACAAGGTGAATTCTTTAAAAAAACACAATCTACTCTTTAGGCTTTTACGTCCTGCAACATAGAACATCAGCAATGACCCCTACATGAATTCCATTTCTTTTTATGATGCCAGATTTTAGATATTGATGAAAAATTATTTGGAAATTATGAATGAATTGTACTTGTGCACACACCACTCCAAACACACACCTGCTTATACAAATAGCCACAGACACAACACTGAGAAACAAAGATATATAGACTGATATAAGAAACTTATGAAACTGTGGATATATATATATATATATATATATATATATATATATATATATATATATATATATATATGAGTAATGATAATGTACAGCTGAAATCATTGTCTGAGAAGATATCTTGATGGATAAAGGTTCTTGCTCTAAATTCTACAATGCATAATTGCATAATTTCTTTGCTATATTTCACAGGGTAGAAATAATTACTTCCTCATAACCTACTTGCTGATCATATTGTATGCACACCTGAGCACATAGAACCTCCATATAATTTAAGTTACTAGGGAATTATGTATAAAAAAAATAAAAGAGACCTATGAACTTCTGTGTTACTAATGTCTCATTATTTTAATTTTTGGAAACCTGTACATGTCTACTATAAGCATGGAACGTGGTATTCAAAACCACTATGGGAATTCAAGTGATTATGCTCACAAATTAAGAATTAAAAAATAGAAACTCATAGAATTAGGAAAAGTGGAAGTGGGATGATAATGTATTTTTTTTAAGCAATCAGAAGACACATGGAGAACTGAAAATGATAAGTTCTGAAATATTAACTGATTTTATAACCCGCTAACAGGAACTGAAGAGGAAAGGAATTTCTAAATTAGCTGCTCAGAGGCAATACACAGCGGAACTTATATAATATATGATTGTATGTGAAATATGGTCCACTAAAGTACCATGGCTTTCCAACCCAACTCTCTTTCACAGAGACAAATTTTTTGTCCCCTTCTTTAAAAAAAAAAAAGACAAACAAACTCCATAGTGAAAATTATTCCATTGTGTGCCCCTCTCTCCTTTCACTCTTATTTATCACTGGAAAAGTAAAGTGAACACTTTTATATCCCTACCTGCTGAATTTCTGTCTTTTTTTCATATAATATATTCTCTCATATCATATTCTATAACCCTATCTCTTCTACGGCATAAACCATACACAACCCCAGTCATTTGTCTATATTAAAAAACATGCCTAGTAGTGATAATGTTGCAATGAACCTCTTCAGATTTCTTCCTAAGAATGCTAGGCTAGAAAACCTATTAGGTAGACGTGGATATTAAAAAAGCAAAAGGATAAAGAACAGTACCTATTCATTCTTATTTGAGACCCATATAAACAGAAACTATAATATAAATATGCAGGGTTTCCATAGAGATGCAATGATTTTTGTAACAGTCAAAATTAACCTTTATTAGCAGAGTAAGGCTGATTCTTTAGCTTTGATTTTTATACCCTTGACATCTCTGGCTGTTAAAATCCTTCATTCTCCCCTTCAATAAGGTATGATAATCTTCTGACTTATATTGTGTTGTTGGTCTTGACATATGAGTCCATTGTTTTCTTGTCGTGTTATCTTTAATAACAGTTTTAGTAGATGCTAATATAGGAATGTAAGAGAATGTCTTTACAAATCATCTTAGTCACTTTTTTTAACAATTGTGGTTGGTTCATGTACATCTTTAGAACAACTGAGTTTGTTTACCTTTCTATCAAAACAGTGACAGGGGCTTCATCTTTTGTCACAGACATTAGGCTGGAAATAATATAGATATCTCTGAATAGAAGAATTTATAACAAACATATGTGACTCTTACACTAAGCAGAATAACAGAGTTGATAAATGCAATGATATCTTGATATTTTGTAGAGTTTTTTTTTTTTTGCTTTTACTTAGATTTCAGCAGTGAGTCAATGATTTCCTGCATTCTATTCCTCTTTGATATATTAGCTTCTTTCTGTTTTAAAGCTTCCAGGTGTGCTGTTAAGTTGCTAGTATGTGTTTCCTCCAGCTTCTTTTGGAGGCACACAGAACTATGGATATTCCTCTTAGGACAGCTTTCATAGTATTTCATAAATATGAGAATGCTCTGCCATCATTTTCATTAAATTCTAAAAATTTAATTTATTTCTTTATTAACAAATTATTTGTTTTATTTCTATATTTCTAGCTTGACTAATATATCATTGTGTAGAGAATTGTTCAGCTTGCATGTGTAAGTAGGCTTTCTGCTGTTATTGTTTTATTGAATACAAACTTCTCTCCATAGTGATCGTACAGGAGGCATGGGATTATTTGGATCTTTTAGTATCTGTTAAGCTCTATTTTGTAAATAATGATATGATCATCTTTTGGAGACTGTAAAATGAGGTGCTGAAAAGGTATATTCTTTTGGTCTATTCAATCCATTTGGTCCAAAACTTGTTACTTTCACTCTGTCTTTGTTTATTTTGTGTTTTCCTGATCTGTCAATTGAAGATTGTGGGCTTTTGAAGTCACTCTCAATTATTGTGGGGGGTGAAGTGTGCTTTAAGCTTTTGTAAAATTTCCTTTATGAATGCAGTTGACCTTGTATTTGGAGCATAAATATTCAGAATTGAGAGTTCTTCTTGGTGGATATTTCCTTGGATGAGCATGAAGTATCCTTCTGTGTCTTTTTTGACAACTTTAGGTTGAATGTTACTTGTATTTCAACGGCAAATCCAGCTCATATCCTGGGAAAATTTGCTTGGAAAAAATTTCCAGCCTTTTACTCTGAAGTAGTGTTTGTCTTTGACACTGAGATGAGTTTCCTGTATACAGCAAAATATTGGGTCCTGTTCACATATCCAGTCTATATAGAAAAATATCAGTAGTTTTTTGCTTTTCTAAAGCATAGTCTCTGTCCTTTTTTGTTTTGTTTTGTTTTGTTTTTTTGTTTGTTTGTTTGTTTTCTATTCAGTATCCTTTGAAATGCTGGATTTTTTGAAAGATACTGTGTTCATTTTTTTGATTTATTTTTGTTTTTGTTTTTGTTAGTGTTTGTGTGTGCACATGTATGTGTGTGTATGTGTGTGTGTGTGCGTGCGTGCATGAGTGTGTGTTTGTTTCTGTGTGATTGAATTCCTTTGTATATCCATCTATGGTAATTAAAACATTAGTTTCTATAACTTGAGGAAGTAGAGTTATTTGCCTTTTCAGAGAAGCCCGAGATTCAGTAGAAGCTTCTATAGCTACTTGAAGTTGTTTAGTTAATTTAAGGATGATTACAATGGAATGTTCTAATCATTCTCCTGCCACTCAAGGAGCCACCACAATGGTAGTCAGGGAAAGGCCAATTACCAAGGGAATGCATGTTTCTTCTGAAATTTTCAGAAGACATAAAAAATCTGCAGGGGGATATCGAGTCTAGAGATGTCTGTTCTGTCAGCATTTGCAGAAGTTGTCTAAAAGTGTCAAGGCCCGAGACCATTTTCAATGAATATCTCGTTAATCACTCTGGCTGCTAACTCCTTCAGCATACTGTACAAAAAACAAAAACATTCTCTTCCCACACTAAGAGATGCTTGGATTGGTAATTCTAAAAAAATTGTGTTGTATGGAGATATGATTCTCCTCTCTTTTGTTTATAAAAATATTTTTTTTAATTTCTATGGGCTTGTTCCACAATACCCTGTCCTTGATGATTATAAGGAATCTCAGTAATATGCCTAATATAATATTGGTTTTTTTTCACTTCAAATATCACATTATTTTTATTCTATGAATTTAGACCAATGGAGAAATATATCAAATTCAAAGTATGTCTATTTAAGAAAAGGGTTTTCTCAAAAAAAGAAGAATATGAGAAACATCTAGAAAAATATAACTTTAAGTTATCAAACAAAATATTTATGATAAGTGGTGAAAACCAGAAGAAAATGTCATGTTTGTATATGGCCCGAAAAAACTATAAAACTTTGTACTTAACTTTGGTCATTTTTTTTTTATTATTTTTTATTCGATATAATTTATTTACATTTCAAATGATTTCCCCTTTTCCAGCCCCGCACATCCCCGAGAGTCCCGTAAGCCCCCTTCTCTTCCCCTGGCCTCCCACCCACCCCTTCCCAATTCCCTGTTCTGGTTTTGCCGAATACTGCTTCACTGAGTCTTTCCAGAACCAGGGGCCACTCCTCTTTTCATCTTATACCTCATTTGATGTGTGGATTATGTTTTGGGTATTCCAGTTTTCTAGGTTAATATCCACTTATTAGTGAGTGCATACCATGATTCACCATTTGAGTCTGGGTTACCTCACTTAGTATGATGTTCTCTAGCTCCATCCAATTGCCTAGGAATTTCATGAATTCATTGTTTCTAATGGCTGAATAGTACTCCATTGTGTAGATATACCACATTTTTGCATCCACTATTCTGTTGATGGATACCTGGGTTCTTTCCAGCATCTGGCAATTACAAATAGGGCTGCTGTGAACATAATAGAGCATGTATCCTTATTACATGGTGGGGAATCCACTGGATATATGCCCAGGAGTGGTATAGCAGGATCTTCTTGAAGTGAGGTGCCCAGTTTTCTGAGGAACCGCCAGACTGATTTCCAGAGTGGGTATACCAATTTGCAACCCCACCAGCAGTGGAGGAGTGTTCCTCTTTCTCCACACCTTCTCCAACACCTGCTGTCTCCTGAATTTTTAATCTTAGCCATTCTGACTGGTGTAAGATGAAATCTCAGCGTTGTTTTGATTTGCATTTCCCTAATGACTATTGAAGTTGAGCATTTTTTAAGATGTTTCTCTGCCATCCGAAGTTCTTCAGGTGAGAATTATTTGTTTAACTCTGTACCCCATTTTTTAATAGAGTTGTTCGGTTTTCTGGAGTCTAACTTCTTGAGTTCTTTATATATATTGGATATTAGCCCTCTATCTGATGAAGGATTGGTGAAGATCTTTTCCCAATTTGTTGGTTGCCGATTTGTCCTCTTGATGGTGTCCTTTGCCTTACAGAAACTTTGTAATTTTATGAGGTGTCATTTGTCAATTCTTACTCTTAGAGCATATACTATTGGTGTTCTGTTCAGAAACTTTCTGCCTGTACCGATGTCCTCAAGGGTCTTCCCCAGTTTCTTTACTATTAGCTTCAGAGTGTCTGGCTTTATGTGGAGGTCCTTGATCCATTTGGATTTGAGCTTAGTACAAGGAGACAAGGATGGATCAATCCACATTCTTCTGCATGCTGACCTCCAGTTGAACCAGCAGCATTTGTTGAAAAGGCTATCTTTTTTCCTTTGGATATTTTCAGCCTCTTTGTCGAGAATCAAGTGGCCATATGTGTGTGGGTTAATTTCTGGATCTTCAGTCCTGTTCCATTGATCCTCCTGCCTGTCACTGTACCAATACCATGCAGTTTTTAACACTATTGCTCTGTAGTATTGCTTGACATCAGGGATACTGATTCCCCCAGATTTTCTTTTGTTGCTGAGAATATTTTTAGCTATCCTGGGTTTTTTGTTGTTCCAGATAAATTTGATAATTGCTCTTTCTAACTCTGTGAAAAATTGAGTTGGGATTTTGATGGGTACTGCATTGAATCTATATATTGCTTTTGGCAAAATGGCCATTTTAACTATATTGATTCTACCGATCCATGAGCATGGGAGGTTTTCCCATGTTTTGAGGTCTTCTTCCATTTCCTTCTTCATAGTCTTGAAGTTCTTTTCATACAGATCTTTCACATGTTTGGTAAGAGTCACCCGAAGATACTTTATACTGTTTGTGGCTATTGTGAAGGGGGTCATTTCCCTAATTTCTTTCTCAGCCTGCTTGTCCTTTGAGTAAAGGAAGGCCACTGATTTGCTTGTGTTGATTTTATAACATGCCAATTTTCTGAAGTTGTTTATCAGCTGTAGGAACTCTCTAGTGGAGTTTTTTGGGTCACTTATGTAGACTATCATGTCGTCTGCAAATAATAATAGTTTGACTTCTTCCTTTCCAATTATTATCCCTTTGACCTCCTTATGTTGTCGAATTGCCCGAGCCAGTACCTCAAGTACAATATTGAAAAGATAAGGAGAAAGGAGGCAGCCTTGTCTGTTCCCTGATTTCAGTGGGATTGCTTCAAGTTTCTCTCCATTTAGTTTGATGCAGCCTACCGGTTTGCTGTATATTGCTTTTACTATGTTTAGGTATGGGCCTTGAATTCCTGTTCACTCCAAGACTTTAAGCATGAAAGGATGCTGAATTTTGTCAAATGCTTTTTCAGCATCCAATGAAATGACCATGTGGTTTTGTTCTTTGAGTTTGTTTATGTAGTGGATTGTATTGATGGATTTCCGTATATTGAACCAACCCTGCATTCCCGGGATAAAGCCTACTTTATCATGGTGGATGATCGTTTTGATGTGTTCTTGGATTTGGTTGGCAAGAATTTTATTGAGTATTTTTGCATCGATGTTCATAAGGGAAATTGGTCTGAAGTTCTCTTTCTTTGTTGAATCTTTGTGTGGCTTTGATATCAACGTAATTGTGGCTTCGTAGAAGGAATTGGGTAGTGTTCCTTCTTTTTCTAATTTGTGGAATAGTTTAAAGAGTATTGGTCTTAACTCGTCTTTGAAGATCTGATAGAATAATGCAGTGAAACAATCTGGTCCTGTGCTTTTTTTGGTTGGAAGATTTTCTATGACTCCTTCTATTTCTTTAGGCATTATGGGACTGTTTAGATGGTCTTGTTGGTCCTGATTTAATTTTGGTATTTGGTATCTGTCAAGGAAATTGTCCATTTCCTCCAGATTCTCCAGTTGTGTTGAGTACAGTCTCTTGTAGTTGGATCTGATGATTTTTTGCATTTCCTCAGTTTCCGTTGTTATATCTCCCTTTTCATTTGTGCCCTTTGGTCAGTCTGGCTAAGCGTTTATCTATCTTGTTGATTTTCTCAAAGAACCAGCTCCTGGTTTTGTTGATTTTTTGTATGGTTCTCTTTGTTTCTACTTGATTGATTTCGGCCCTGAGTTTGATGATTTCCTGCCTTCTACTCCTCCTGGGTGAAATAGCTTCTTTTTGTTTTAGGGCTTTCAGGTGTGTCATTAAGCTGGTAATGTATGCTCTCTCCATTTTCTTTTTGGAGGCACTCAGAGCTATGATTTTTCCTCTTAGCACTGCTTTCATTGTGTCCCATATATTTGGGTATGTTTTGTTTTCTTTTTCATTGTGTTCTAAAAAGTGTTTTATTTCTTTCTTTATTTCTTCCTTGACCAAGGTATCATTGGGTAGAATATTGTTCAGTTTCCACGTGTATGTGGGTTTTCTGTTGTTTTTGTTGCTATTGAAGACCACTTTCACTCCATAGTGATCTGATAGGAGGCATGGGATTATTTCAATCTTCTTATATTTGCTGAGGTCTGTCGTGTGACCAATTATATGGTCGATTTTGGAGAAGGTGCCATGAGGTGCTGAGAAAAAGGTATATTCTTTTGTTTTAGGATAGAATGTTCTATATATACCTGTTAAATCTAATTGGTCCAAAGCTTCAATTAGTATCATTGTGTCCCTGTTTAGTTTCTGTTTTCCTGATCGGTCCATTGAGGAATGTGCTGTGTTGAAGTCACCCACAATTATTGTGTTAGATGCAATGTGTGCTTTGAGTTTTAATAAAGTTTCTTTTATGAAAGAGGGTGCCCTTGCATTTGGAGCATAGATGTTCAGGATTCATAGTTCTTCTTTTTGTATTTTTTCCTTTGACCAGCAAGAAGTGTCCTTCAGAGTCTCTTTTGATGACTTTGGGTTGAAAGTCAATTTTATCTGATATTAAAATGGGTACTCCAGCTTGTTTCCTGAGACCATTTGCTTGTAAAATTGTCTTCCAGCCTTTTACTCTAAGGTAGTGTTTGTCTTTGACCCTGAGGTGTGTTTCCTGTATGCAGCAAAATGTAGGGTCCTGTTTGCGTATCCACTCAGTTATTCTGTGTCTTTTTCTTGGGGCATTAAGTCCATTGATGTTAAGAGATATTAAGGATTAGTGATTGTTACTTCCTATCATTTTTGACGATATTTTTTAAATGTGATTGCTTAACTTCTTTTGGGTTTGATGAAATGTTACTATCTTGCTTTTTCCAGGGTGAAGTTTCCCTCCTTGTATTGGTGTTTTCCTCCTATTATCCTTTGTAGGGCTGGTTTTGTGGATAGATATTGGGTAAACTTGGTTTTGTCATGACATATCTTAGTTTCTCCATCAACGGTGATTGAGAGTTTTGCTGGATATAGTAGTTTTGGTTGGCATTTGTGTTCTCTTAGAGTCTGCATGAGATCTGCCCAGGATCTTCTAGCCTTCATAGTCTCAGGTGAAAAGTCTGCTGTGATTCTGATAGGTCTTCCTTTATATGTTACTTGGCCTTTTTATCTTACTGTCTTTAATATTTTTTCTTTGTTTAGAACATTTGGTGTTTTGATTATTATGTGACGGGAAGTATTTCTGTTCTGGTCCAGTCTGTTTGGAGTTCTGTAGGCTTCTTGCATATTCATGGGCATCTCTCTCTTTAGGTTAGTGAAGTTTTCTTCCATAATTTTATTGAAGATATTTGCTGGCCCTTTAAGTTGTAAATCTTCACTCTCATCTATGCCTATAATCCTTAGGTTTGGTCTTCTCATTGTGTCCTGGATTTCCTGGATATTTTGAGTTACAAGCATTTTGCATTTTGCATTTTCTTTAACTGTTGAGTCCATGGTTTCTATGGAATCTTCAGCATATGAGATTCTTTCTTTTATCTCTTGTATTCTGTTGTTGATATTTGCAGCTCTGTCTCCTGATTTCTTCCCAAGGCTTTCTAACTCCAAAGTTGTCTCCCTTTGAGTTTTCTTAGTTGTTTCTACTTCTGAATTTAGATCATGGATGGTTTTGCTTAGCTCCTTCAGTTGCTTGTTTGTGCTTTCCTGTAATTCTTTAAGAGAATTTTGTGTTTCCTCTTTCATGATCTCAGCCTGTTGATCAAAGTTCTCCTGTATTTCTTTATGTGTTTTTTTTTTTTTTTTTTTTTTTTTTGCGTTTCCTCATTGTTGGCTTTTATATTCTCCTGGATTTCCTTCAATGGTTTTTGTGTTTCCCTTGCAAGGGCTTCTAACTTTTCATCCATTTTCTCCTGAATTTCTTTAAGTATGTCCTTCATGTGTTCCTGTACCAGCATCATGACCAGTGATTTTAAATCCAAATCTTGTTTTTCTGGTGTGATGCGGTATCCAGGACATGTTGGTAGAGGAGAATTGGGTTCAGATGTTGCCATATTGTCTTGATTTCTGTTAGTGACGTTCCTGCGTTTGCCTTTTGCCATCTAGTTCTCACTGGTGTTAGTTTGTCTTGTCAGTGCTGGTCTCACCAGAGCAAGCTGCCCCTTCCCAGTTGGCCTCTGGTGCACAGCTTACCTCCTGCACTGCCTGTAGACAGGGTGCTGCTGCCCAGGCTGTTCAGATCCCAAAGCAGACACCTGAAGGCTCCTGCTGGGGCCCGCTGGATTCACTGGAGCACACCAACTTCTCCCAGCTGGCTGCCTGGAAGTCCCTCTTGTCTCTTGCAGGACCTGGAGATGTGATCTGGATCCAGAAGAGGAGAGAGTTGAGCTGAGGGCTCCCGCCTGAGGCCTTGTCCCAGATTGTGTCTGTGGACCAGATGGAGCCCGTGTGCACCCCAGGGAGTGCCGACGGTGTATGCTGCCGGGACCTCCCCTGTGTTCTGATCACTCTGCTGGGCTAGTGCACACAAGGTTAGCCTGGCCGCCCAGGCCCTGATCCCCCAACCGGGCTAGTGCACACAAGGTTAGCCTGGCCGCCCAGGCCCTGAGTCCAGGCAAAAGCCTGGGAGGCCAAGGTCCAAGCAAAGTTCCCCTAGGGCTATGACTGTTAATTGGGTCTGCCAGGTGACCAGGATGGCGGGCGTGTGTGATCGTGCTCCCGGAAAGCGCTGGGAGAGTCTGCTGTGCTAACAACCTCCTGGACGGGTTGACACACAGATGGCCCACCAAGCCGCCCAGTTCTTGGGGTCAGTCCAGGGCTTGTTGGGGTCCAGACCCCCACTTTGTTAGCTTCAGGCTATGCTTGTTAGACTTCTCTGCCCTCCCGAGCACTCTGGGTCCTGTAGGCAAAGTGGCGGCATGCACGCCGGCCAGGGCAAAAAAAACTCCTGGCTGGGTTGGCACCCCGATGGCCCCCCAAACAGTCCAGGACCTGGGTGCAGGCCAACGCCCGTCGGGCTCAGACCCCCACGGTGTTGGCCTCGGATTATGTTTGTGTACCTCAGTCTGTCCCATCTGTCTGGAGTCCAAAGCCAAGATGGAGGTGAGCCTCTCCTGACTGGCGGGAGGCCGAGTTCTGAAGCGGCTCCCGTGTAGCAAAAGGCACCGCAAAACCGCAGCTGCTTGTTGCCCAGCTGGTCAACAACGGTCAGTGGTCATGGGAGCAGGGCCTAACTGGACCCTGTGTCGCCTTGGTTCCACTCCTGATGGCCCTTCAGCTGGACCAGCCACTGCTGCACTGCCCCTAATATTATATTGTTAACAAAACATCTCAAATGACTTACTGTAAATGTCATTTATAATATTTGTAGTAAAATTATTGAAACATCTAGTATAGAAAAACAACATAAACAATGACTAATTCAATTTTATGTGCTTGTGTTATCACAATTATAATTAGAAAGCTTGTAAAACTGTTAATAGTCATATGTACATTTTTATTTAATTTTTTTAAATCACAATTATGAGTTACATCTATTTCTCTTGATGAGGTTTGAATCCTCCAGGATTAACACTATTGTGTGGTATATGAAGAATTTGTGGACACTGAGGACAAGTCTTTATAATTTGACTTGTAAATTTCTAGAAATAATAAATTTTTATCTTAAGCTATTATTATTTTGATGATAGAAAGAATGAAACCTTTATGTAAAGTATATAATCTGACTGATAAGTAATCTGTTGTGGAATTGTTTTCATTATTGAATATGGAAAATGTAGGATGAATTTTAAATGATTTAAAAGCAAGAGAGTATATTTTTCTAACATTATACTATAATTCATATTCATATAAAATTGAAAATTAGCAATATTTATAAAATTATAATTTTAAGCAATTGTAAGTCATGAGATATTTATTTTAATTATAAGTCTACAAATAAAAAACCTTGATTATTTGACGTTTTAATAAACAGTGGCTGTAGCACATAATTTAATTGTTTGTGAAGCAGGAGAAATATTTAAGATAATAAACATGCAATCTAAATGTTTATATTTCATTATCATAGAGGAACTGTTTTTAAATATAGTATATTTATTCTTTATTGACTGTATGCATACATTTACAAAAAATATAGAGAGGCAAATTTTAAAAATTTGTGTTTGAAATGATTATCAAATTTGCCTAAAAAGTTTTCTATGCAAAAGACCAACTATTATTATTCTTCAAAAACCACTCTACTGGCTCTTTGGACTAAGTAATGAATATAGTTCTTTTATTAAACATTATTCTGATTCTATCTCATAATTTTGTATTAACAAAGCAACAGAGCTCAAATTTTACTTGGAGGCAAAGAAATATGAATTTACATTAATGGTCCCTTTACCAAAGGACTGTTGTGAAACAGCCAATAATTGACTTTTTGTGTAAAGTAAATTAACCCATATCAGTTAATTGTCTATGGGATAAGAATTTGCATTCCCTTTGTGACTACCAAACAGAGGTTTATGTTCTCTTGTGGCAAGTTTGAGGTGAGGCCTTAAGAAATTAACATTTTCTCAAAGCTTTTAAAATAATTTAAATTAAATAAACTTTTTTTTTATTTGAGTTTACTGTTCCACAGTTTGTTTAGGATATAACGGATCCACTTGTCTGAATTTTTTTTAAATAACAACTATGAATGAGTTAAAATATTGAGATTGTGAAAGAATTGTAAAATTCAACTAATGGAACATTGGCAGTTTAAATATTTTAAATGACTTTTTGTAATATTAGAGCATGCCCATTATTTTAAGAATAAATCTCAGTTTTAAACAATCTATTCTCTTTAAAATTAATATCAAGAGCATTACTTTTACATACAAAGTTTGACTGCCAGTTCTTACTTATAAATGCATGACAGTGCAGCTTTTAATACATCAGTTAGGAGACATTGTTTTAAATTATATCATTTATAATTCTTGTTTCTAGGATAAGAGTTACATAAAACATTATCTCAAATTAGAATTATCTTCAGAGACCTATTTTTCTGGGTTGGATCATGTCAACTTTTTTTTAGAGTAACCCTAACCCTGAGTTACACATTTTTTTTTTATTATTCGATATAATTTATTTACATTTCAAATGATTTCCCCTTTTCTAGCCCCCCCACTCCCCGAAAGTCCCGCAAGCCCCCTTCTCTTCCCCTGTCCTCCCACCCACCCCTTCCCACTTCCCCGTTCTGGTTTTGCTGAATACTGTTTCACTGAGTCTTTCCAGAACCAGGGTCCACTCCTCCTTTCTTCTTGTACCTCATTTGATGTGTGGATTATGTTTTGGGTATTCCAGTTTTCTAGGTTAATATCCACTTATTAGTGAGTGCATACCATGATTCACCTTTTGAGTCTGGGTTACCTCACTTAGTATGATATCATACTAAGTGAGTTACACATTTTAAGCTAAAATTCTGTGACCAATTCTATAAATTTGTAATCATATCAATAACTTAGAAATCAATACTCTATAAATGAGACATGCAGAATATATTTATATCTTAAAACCGGTCAGGAAAAAAGTGCATATGCTATAAACATATATGTATTTAAACCACATAAAAGTTTCTTACATTTTTTAACTGTAATTTCAAGTGAAAAAGCACCTTGTTGAAACCAATATTCACAATTACAGAGGTTTTTCTATGAAAAAAACAGTTATCAGCTCTCTTACTAAAGATGTTGAAAAGCAAATCCAGGACACAATGAGAAGACCAAACCTAACAATTATAGGCATAGATGAGAGTGAAGATTTACAACTTAAAGGGCCAGCAAATATCTTCAATAAAATTATGGAAGTAAACTTCCCTAACCTAAAGAGAGAGATGCCCATGAATATACAAGAAGCCTACAGAACTCCAAACAGACTGGACCAGAACAGAAATACTTCCCATCACATAATAATCAATACACCAAATGTTCTAAACAAAGAAAGAATATTAAAGGCAGTAAGAGAAAAAGGCCAAGTAACATATAACAGACGACCTATCAGAATCACAGCAGACTTTTCACCTGAGACTATGAAGGCTAGAAGGTCCTGGACATATCTCATGCAGACTCTAAGAGAACACAAATGCCAGCCAAAACTAGTATATCCAGCAAAACTCTCAATCACCGTAGATGGAGAAACTAAGATATTTCATGACAAAACCAAGTTTACCCAATATCTATCCACAAACCCAGCCCTACAAAGGATAATAGGAGGAAAACACCAATACAAGGAGGGAAACTTCACCCTGGAAAAAGCAAGATAGTAACATTTCATCAAACCCAAAAGAAGCTAAGCAATCAAATTTAAAAATTAACGTCAAAAATAATAGGTAGTAACAATCACTATTCCTTAATATCTCTTAACATCAATGGACTTAATGCCCCAAGAAAAAGACACAGACTAACTGACTGGATACGTAAACAGGACCCTACATTTTGCTGCTTACAGGAAACACACCTCAGGGTCAAAGACAAACACTACCTTAGAGTAAAAGGCTGGAAGACAATTTTACAAGCAAATGGTCTCAGGAAACAAGCTGGAGTAGCCATTTGATTTTCAGATAAAATTGACTTTCAACCCAAAGTTATCAAAAGAGACACTGAGGGACACTTCTTGCTGGTCAAAGGAAAAATACAACAAGAAGAACTCTCAATCCTGAACATCTATGCTCCAAATGCAAGGGCACCCTCTTTCGTAAAAGAAACTTTATTGAAACTCAAAGCACACATTGCACCTAACACAATAATTGTGGGTGACTTCAACACTGCACTTTCCTCAATGGACCGAACAGGAAAACAGAAACTAAACAGAGACACAATGAAACTAATTGAAGCTTTGGACCAATTAGATTTAACAGATATATATAGAACATTCTATCCTAAAACAAAAGAATATACCTTTTTCTCAGCACCTAATGGTACCTTCTCCAAAATCGACCATATAAGAGTTGCTTTTGTAGATAGCTAGCAGGATTTTTCCAGTTGTACTTGACTCCCAGTCATAGTATAGGGTAACTTACTTAGCATAACATTTTCTCTTATGCTAATTGAAACTGCCTTTTAAACAAGATAACTAAATCAAACCATGGACAGCCAACACATAAAGTTTTATCCATTTTTTAAAACAAGAAACACATAACAATTAATCATTTGCACAGCAAGAACAAACATTAAATGACAGATATATGGATAGACATATGGTGCACAAAGGACAAACAATAGACAGAGATAGCAGAGAACTTGATGTCACAAAGAGATCCAGATACCCTAACAAGAAAAAAGGATATCTCCCATAAGATCCAGAGAGGAAGCAGGACATCTCCTGCTTTCCTTTCTTTTCCTGTAGAAACCTGAAATTGCAAAAAACCATTTTCCTTCTTTTGACATAATGTCACATACACGGAACATTTGCATTTCTGAAACCTACTCTCTCTCTCTCTATCTCTCTCTCTCTCTCTCTCTCTCTCTCTCTCTCTCTCTCTCTCTCTCTCTCTCTCTCTCTCTCTCTCTCTCTCTCTCTATCACTTTCTCTTCACACTCTCTTCCTCTCTTTCATTCTCTATCCCTCGTTCCACACCTAACTCTTTATGTCCTTCTTCTACTGGGAATTATGCCAGAGAATGGAGGGGAGGCACAGAGATTTGGCAACCCAAGGAATGATTCTTGAGGGTGAAGAAGAGAGTTCTTACAAGATGGGAAATTTTTAGCTTTCTAAAATAAAATGGAGAGACATTTATGTCACACTAAGTACTATTATGTTTTCCAAGGCAATATATGATACACTTGGCACACTGAACATATGCCAGTAAATAAAGGCTAACAATCTCGTGGTATGTACTAATTCATCATACACTATTTTAATGAAACACAGTTGAATAAGTCATATCCAGAATTACAGTCTTACCAGTACAAAGATGGAAATGGAGACAAAATTTATATGATATTACCCTGGGTGTGTTGTATAATCAAATCTCATCTACTATGTAAGGTAAATTTAGATGTCCCTTTCTGTTTCAGCATTAGAGACAGCAATAAACATTAGGAGACTTAAGATCATAGAGTAATCAAATATTCTAAACTTGGTGCTATTTTATCCATCTTCTACCCACTTGTAAGGTCATAGGATCCATGCTATACCCATGAGTCACAAAATAAGTATTCAATCAAAGCTCTGGGTATATCATCCCAGCTATTAAGAGATAGAGCTTCAAACCTATTTCCCTTATAAAGGTTGATGCAAAAATACTCAATTTAATTCTTGCCAACTGAATCCAAGAACACATCAAAATGTTCATTCAACGCGATCAAGTTGTCTTAATCCCAGAGATGCAGGGCTGATTCCTTTGTAAATAAATATAGTAGTTTTATGAAGTAACGTGGACATAAACACACACAAAGATACACAAACACACACAGAGACACACAAATAAACACACACACATAAACACACATAAAGTCCTTTGTCTATAGGAATTTTCTTCACTTCTACTTGTGGTCCGGGAAATAGCTCTGATTTTAGACCTGGCAGCAAGCATCAATACTTACTGACAATCACATTATTTGAATTATTTTTGAAGGAGTTTCATAATATATGTTTTTATGATTTTTGAAAAATATCTGTATTTAAATTTGCATTATTCTCACTGTATTTTGTTTTTGTTCACTTTTTTATCTATCTCTGACTATATATTTCTGCATATGTATATCTCTATATATGCATGCATTGATAATATAATTGATAATAAATTACATATATATATATATATATATATATATATATATATATATATATATATATACTTTATTGATATTTTAATAATTATTCCACCCAAGATTGTTTCTTCTAATAATAATACACAGGAAAGTTAGAAATCATGGAGGACGTGATGAGATGGCTGGAACTTAGAGTGATTTAAATTTATTTATAGGGATATTCCTTTTTTTGTAGTCTATTACTCATAAGTAATTGAGTTTATTTTACTTCCCTGAATGGCCCTAGATCTCAATTTGTTTCTGAGGAATTGCTCATAGTAGGGAAATACTCTACCGTTGAATTACACTCTATGCCTATAATCCCATTCATCTTCTACAGTTATAGGACAGACTGTATTATGTGAAGTTACTGGTTTGGCAATCCTGATATTGGTCTTTTGATATGGTTGATTAAATATTTTAAAGACTTTGAATATTTAGCTATGTTGCAGAGAATAGATAAGAATAGATAAGCTTTAGTCCCCATGGTCTACTAAAGACAATTTAGTCTGTGAAATAGTGATTTTAAAATATAGTATACAGAAGATGGCACTAGTAGAGGAAGCTAGTTCAATCCATTCATCTGATAAGATTTGCCAAAGCAAATAACCACTATACAGAAGTTTCCAAGTGAGTAACGCATGGGCAGTATAAGGCTATTAACAGGTACTAAGAGGCAAAATGTGTTTTGGGACCTAGTAATATTTTAATCTAGTTTCTAAAATCTTTATAGTAGTACTTTCTGTGTGTCAGTTTATTCACAAAGACCAGGTGATTTACTGAAAGGAGTAAAAAAAGTATCTACCATATTTTTTGGGTGCTAATGTTTTAAAAAGTCCTTAGTTGCCATCTTAAAAGGCACTTTCAACTACCCTTCATATATTCCAAACATATCCAGAAAGGCATTCCAGCAGATGTATTTTACTCTGTCTTCTCCACCCATTGGAGCTATACTAAAAGTTATTGTCAACAAGCCTTATATTATTACAGATTCTATGTCCTTGAAATTTATGGCAGTTCTAAAATTCTTTTTCCAGAAATAAGTCCACTGAAGAATATCAGGTGGATGTTATCCTGTTTCTCTATGCTCTCTCAGTGGGATGGGGGATGAAGTCTTTTCTATTTTATTATCAGTAGCATATATTTCAGGTCTTGGCCCAGAGCAAACATTTATTTTTTCTGTTTTTTATAAACCTGGGTAACTATTCCCAAAGAAGCAGATATTGAACATTGTCCAGGAACGATGCTCTGATTAAGGCAAGCTTTAAAAATTGCCAAGACATTCCAAAGCTCAGTCATTTTGACCACGTACACCCTTTGTGGTGCTTATTAAAATGGGGCTCAGACAATTCAACACTCTATGAACCTTAAAAGTGTGCAAAAGAGTTATTTTTAAGTTATTTTTCCTAACATGGAACACTCAATGTCAGATTATGTGAGTATGTACATACATGAAAATGTATATCACAAAGAAAAATGGAGAATAGTATAAAAAGAGATTGATAGCAGGGAGAGAGGTAGAGAAAAAGGGAGAGAGAGATAAAGAGTGAGAGGATGAGAAAGAAACAGGAGACAGAGAGAGAGGGAGAGAGACATAGGCATAGAGAGAGACAGTGAGACATTGAAAGAGAAATAGAGAGAATGAAACTGTGCTTACAATGGGATAGAGAACAGATGAATGGAGCAATATTGTCAAGGATTATAAGGCACAATGCCGGATTGGTGTACAGAGCAAAGGATAGGCATTGTAGTTCTGATTTTAAATTGATAAATTTGATTGCCCTCATTCCAGTGTCATAATTGCTCATGTATTTTAAAACACAAAATTAACTAAGGTAAAATATAAAATAAACAAGGCAGACAGAAGGGTTTCCAGAAATATCTTCTTGATAAGTAAGTTTGGGCAAATTCATAGAAAATAGATTTGATAACTGCACAGTTTCTAGAGTAATATCAAATATTTATAGGTCTTGAATAAAAAACTTTCCAGTAATAAAATTATATTAGTCTCTATGGCTTTAAAAATCTGAATCTTTTTAGTGATCTTGATCTGTGCCTCGAGCTTTGAAGTCGGTAGAGTTGGAAATCTTTGGCTATTGCTATATCTTATCTCTTAATGTGATTCAGATGTGTCTTCAAAAGAATCACTCTGAAATGAGTCCAGAGATTTGATTAATGAAAATGGTCTGTGGGTTTTCTTGTCTGGTTAGTGGCAGTCATCATCACATCCAGAATGTTCCACTGCCTTAAGAATGACGAATGGAAATGAAGATATTGGAGGCACCATGTTGGAGAAGGGAGCTTACATCAGCTAAGCTTGGAGACATAGGATAATGAGTGGCCACAGCATTCACGGGAGCATGATCTTCATTGAAGAGGCAGTTAGTTTGAGCATTTCCACTTTGGTTCCAAGGTGTTGACCTACGCTCATTGGGATGTTTCCTAATGTATCTACACCTCTGGTTCTTAAACCATATCCGGATCTTGTATTCTGTCACACAAATGCTTTCTGCCAGTTCCTTACGCTGTTCAATTGAAGGATACTTGAAATTTCCAAGAAGAATTTCTCCAGCTTATTCTTATGTTCTGTGCTATACCTGGTCCGCCCTCTCCAAGGTCTTACAGAAGTCTTCCGGGGAACATGTGCTCCTGGACACACTTCAGGACCCACAAGTTGAACGAATGGAGAGGTTAAAACATGAAAGCCCTGATTCACTGTCTATTTGGGAGACAATTGTAGGCCATTGAGTACTTGAACCATTTGTGGTCTTTGGTGATATTGAGGCATTTGTGGATCTAGAGGCATTTAAAGACATTCCGTTAATACAATGTTATCGGACATTTGGATACAAAAAGACAATACTAGAACTAGAGGCACATGGAGATCAGAGGGTAGTACAGGAATAGAAATCCATTGGTTAGGTAGGATTGTTGTGGGAAATTTCTTCATTGGACAGGCTGGGAAACCAGTAGACTCCTGCATGTTGTCTTACACTTTCTTGATATTTCTTGTGTTCCTGGTCTTTCTGTTGTAGAGATGTCTGCCTTGAAAAAACTAATAAGGTTGAACCCTGTTTAGACTCAGTGATGCATAGGAACAGTTGACATTGTTACAACACTGGTGACATCACAGGAGATAGCAAGAGTTCTCCAAGAAAGAGTAGAAAGTTCAGATAGGGGAATGCTTATCTCACATAGAATGTCTTTACTTTCCTGCTAAGGCTAGCCCTGAACTGTTTTGTTCTGAAGTGCTATTTTTTCAGGACTTTACCAATACACAGCTTTAGAAATACTTTTACATAAAAACTAGAGTTCTTGGCAATAGAGTTTTTTCAATTTTCACACAATGAGAATGTGATGTGTTTATTTTCTCCCCTACCACATTATTTCATTGAATATCTTCTTCATTTACATTTCAAAACTTAACATATATCCAGCAATAACCATAAAAGTTATCTCTATCACATGTCCCCTCTCCTATTTCTATGAGTGTTTTCATCTACCTAGTTACCTACTACGTCCTCCCTACCTCACTTTTACTACTTGGGGCTTCCAGCCTTCTTAGAACCAAGGGTACCATCTCACATTGATAACACACAATGTTATCCTCGGCTAAATATATGGAACCATGGGATCCTGCTTATGTACTCCTCCGTTGGGGGCTTAATGTCTAGGTATTCGGGTGAGTGTGTGTGTCTATGTGTGTGTGTGAGTTCTGGATGCAAATATGTTAACTAGCAAAAGCTGTGAATGGATGGAAAGACAAGCCAGCCCATCAATTTGGTAGCAGAAATCTAGTGATATTTTCTTTCTACCTCTGATTTAGCCGCAAGACCATGTTGGAGAAGGGTTCAAGTTTCACTATCCTCTGAATTGTAGAGATATCCAGCAAGGATTAACATATCTGATCCACCTAAGAAAAATACAGGTTCTGCCAACACAGATTATTTTCTTTTTTATTAAATTTTGGTAATTCTGTAGTCACCAACCATCTAAATAGGATAAAATATCCCTCATCCATTCACTCACCTTGATTAATCCAGTAATCAATACGATATTTTACAGGCTAAAAAATCTGAGTTTATTACGTGTAGTTTAAAATTCAATTTATGGTTTCAAATAACACTTTTCACTAAACAAAGTCAAAGATAAGATATAAATGAAGATTGGGACACTGAGAGAGAAGTTCTTGAAGACTCTATAAAAAGCCAATCTAGCTGTATGATTTTTCTGTATGTACCAGACTACACTTGTTGTCATACAGGTTACCATACTTAAAAGCTTTCAAGGCATCAAGAGTCTTTCTTGAGTACTTTTTCAATCTTCCATGGTCTTGTTCACTCTGTTGATATTCAAATTCCAGTCAGATAAATATAACATGATCACATCTGGCAATTCTTAAGTATAAGAGCAGCAAAATCTCACAGAAAATACAAACACAATTCATTTCTTATTAGTACAAGGTACTATCAGTTTGTTTGCAAATACATCTATATCAAAGACATATTCTATAAAAATTATGTAAGGAAATATTCCATGAGAAAATGAGCCATCTGTTCCTATTCAATGGCATGTCGTAGGTGTTCTGCTACCTCATCCGAGGTCATTTGTTAATGAAACTCAATATCAAACATTTTGACACATAAATCTGTGGATTGTACAACACTGCGCCTTAGCATATACTCTCCTACCAATAAGGTGATATTTCCTTCTGCTCCCAAACCATCTTTCAATAAAAGTTTTTTTTCTTTTCTGTGTTTATTGATGGGTTCAACAATAAGAATTGAAATTGCAACAATTTGCTTCCTTGACGAGATGAAAAATTCTTCCATTATCCACAGTATATACAAACCTAAATCTTACCATGCCTCTTTTTGCCGACAGTGATCTATTGTTTTTAATAATCTCTATAATATGATTTAAATAATGCCAAATGAGTTATGGGCACGATGGCAAACTAGAAAGAGAAAATTAATTTAATAGCTGGAAAATTCAATATCCAAATTCTTAAGTCAGAATGACAGGAGTTCTATTGCTTTGTCCAGATCCAAATCCTGGATCTGGAAATATTGAAAACCACTAAGAACATCTTGGGAAATAATTTGAAATGTAAATAAAAAATATACTGAATAAAAAATAAAATAAAAATAGAAAAATTAAAAAGAAAAAAAGTAACATGGAGCCTTATAGGAATGTTGGTGCATGCCTGAAAAAAAAAAAAGAGAGGAAGCATAGAACCTAGAGTTCTCCATGCCAATAATATATTTATATAGACCTGATTTAAATCTATGAACTTCCATTGCTGGAGATTTCTTTCTCCAAAATGTGTTTAATGTCATGTTCACATTGAGTAAGCCAGTGCATCCATTCCAATGATAAATACATTGACTGGACAAGCAAGTTCTATGCCTCTGACTAAGGATGATCACACAGGGTCAGGTGCAAAGTGAGTCTTCTTCATACCATGTCATGCCGAGGTATTCATTATACCATGCTTTGTTACTCTGCACTCTTGTAATATGTCCTGAGTTAACCTAGAACACAGAAACCCTATGTGCTCACAAGAAGACTCCAAGGCACCATGATTGTCACTAGAAGAAACATGGTCTTGAAACAATAACTTAAGCTCTGTTTAATTTTCCCTGAGGACTTATCCATAGCATCTCACAACAATTGTACGATAAAGATAGGGAATAAGGAAGATAATGAAGGTCCTCTCCTTTAATCTCCACAAAAGAGAAGAGAACTGAAGAATTACATGCCTCTGAAAATTTTCAAGATAGAAGCTTAGTGCCAATATTGTGGTACAAATTTTTTAGCTTATAAGTTGATTAAAAAATCTAAGTAAATTATGCATGACATTCTCATGTGAGGAATTGATTTTTATCAGTGAGTGTTGTTACAGAAAGGACAAAAATTAGTATGTCCAGTGATATGCGCAATTTTAGCACTGAGGAGATCACCATGAACTGTAGGCCAATATGGTCTTTACAAAAATAAAGAAAATATAATCCAATGCCTTCATAGGCTTTGGTATCCTTTCTCAATATAGGTCCTTACCCAACCAATTAACATGCACTTAGATACACTGGGTGAATGAATTTAGATCACTGGTGTTCATAATATTTAAAACTGTAACTTCTTTACACATGTTATCAAACATGTACATGGACAGATTATTTATACAACAACAATAATAAATTAATTAAACCTTCAATAACAGAAAACTTTTTAAAAAAGTTTAAAAGGAACAAATAATGATATAAAGAAGATGCAATAAAATAGAAAAGTTGGTTACAGAAGATGGCATATTAGTTTGACTGGAATGTACTGAATAAGTGTATGACAGCATAAAGTATTTTATATTTTGTAATTAATAATTTCTATAAATAAAGGGTATTTGACAATATGATGATTAAATTTAGCCTCTAATAGAAGTTTATGTTCCTTTTCTTTTTTCTCTCTTTTTTCCTCTATTTATTAGATAAATTATTTATTTAAACTTCAAAGGATTTCACCTATTCTTTCTGACCCACCTATGAAAGTAGTATAACCTTCTACCCTCCCCACTTGTGCAGTCAACCACCTCCAGCTTCCCTGCCCTGGTATTCCCCAGCACTGTTCCATCAAACATTTTCAGAAAATATTGTCTCTCCTTCCTTTGATGTCCAACAAGACCATCCTCTGCTGCCTTTTTCTCTGGATCCATGTCTACTCATTGCTTTCTTACATTGTGTGTTCTTGGAGTATTGGGGGGTTCATATTGTTCCGCCTACGGTGCGGCAAACCCCTTCATCTTTTTGGGTCATTTCTCTAGAAGCCCAAAATGGGTTCCTGTGCTCAGTTCAATGGCTGGCTGAGATGATCCTGTGCTATATTTGTCATGCATTAGCAAAGCATTCCAGGTGACAGCTCTATCCATCTCCAGTCAGCCAGTCCTTGTGGGCATCATTAATTTTGTGTTTTGTAACTGTATACAGGATGAATTACTAAGTTGGTTAGTCTCCGGATGCATTTTACTTCCAGCCTGTGCTGCACAATTTGTCTCTGAATCTCCTCTGGATATTTTGTTCCCACTCTAGGAAGTGACAGAGTATCCATATTTTGCCCTTCGTTCAATTTGAGATTAATTAATATGTTAATTGTGTCTTGGGGATTCCAAGCTTCTGGGTTAATATCCGTTTATCAGTGAGTGCATACCATGTGTGTTCTTTTGAGATTGGGTTCCCTCACTCAGGATCATATTTTCCAGCTCTATACATTTGCTTGAAAATTTAATGAATGATTGGGATGAATGATCAGTTTGATATGTTCTTGATTCAGGTGGCAAATAATTTATTGTTCATTTTTGCCTAGATGTTCTTTAGGGATATTGGTCTTAACTTCTTTTTAATTGTTGAATATTTTGTTGAATATGTGTTGAATATTTGGTTTTGGTTTCAATGTAATTTTGGATTCATACAGCAAGTTGGGCAGGGTTCCGTCTCCTTCTATTTAGTAGAATAGTTTACTTAGTATTGGTATTAGGTCTATATTGAAGTTCTGATAGAATTCTGCAAAGAAACCATCTGGTATTTACTTTTTATTTGCTACAGAGGCTTTCAATGCATACATCTATTACTTTAAAGGCTTTGGGACTGTTCAGAGAGTCTGTCTGATCATGATTTAAATTTGCTATTTAATATCTGTCTAGGAAATTGTTCATTTCATCCAGATTTTCCACCTTTATTGATATATGCATTTGTAGTAGGATCTGATGATTTTTTATTTAATTTTTTTAGATTTCCTCATTTTCTGTTGTTCTTTCTTCCTTTTCATTTCTTGTTATGTTTATTTGGATACTTAATTTGTGTCCTCAGTTTTGTATACACAATGGTTTTCTATCTTGCTGATTTAATCAAAGAATCTGCTCACGGTTTTGATGATTCTATGTCTAGTTATTTCTCTTTATATTTGGTTGGCTT
This sequence comes from Apodemus sylvaticus, assembly GCF_947179515.1. NCBI lineage: Eukaryota > Metazoa > Chordata > Mammalia > Rodentia > Muridae > Apodemus > Apodemus sylvaticus. The sequence continues at coordinate 537,909 of NW_026262999.1, forward strand.
CTGCCCTGAGTGAAATGATTTCCTGCCTTCTACTCTTCTTGTGTGTATTACTTTTTGTTTTAAATCTTTCTGGTATATGGTTAAGCTGGTAGTATGTGCTCTCTCCAGCTTCTTCTTGGAGGCATTTAGAGCTATGAATTTTGGTCTTAACACTGCTTTCTTTGTGTCACATAATTTTGGGTATGTTGAGCCTTTATTTTAATTAAATTCACAAAAGTCTTTGATTTCTATCCTTATTTCCTTCATGAAAACTGTATCATTTGGCGGCGGCAACAACAGCAGCAGCGGCTGGTCCCGAGGAAGGGCTATCAGTGGTAGAACCAAGCTGACAGGGTCCAGGCAGACCCTGCGGCCACGACCACTTGCCAGCCGGGCTGCAAGCAGTGGAGGATTTACGGTGCCTTTCACCACACAGAAGCCACATCAAAACTCTGCCTCCCACCAGTCAGTTATGAGGCCTCCATATTGGTTCTTGGATGCCAGAGAAATCAGACAGACTGAGGTACACAAATACAACCCGAGAACAACATCGCGGGGTCCTAAGCCCGACGGGCATTGGCCTGTACCCAGGCACTGAGCTGCTAGGGGGAGGGCACCGATGTGCCAACCCGGCCAGGAAGTTGTTTGCCCGGGCCGTTGTGTGCGCCTCCGCCATTGTGCCTATAGGAAGCCAGAGAGTCCTAGCAGGCAAAACCAAACTGGCTAACAGGCATAGCCTGACGTGGTCATACCAGGGGTCTGAGACGGTCAGGCCTTCGACTGCCCCCAGGCTCTGGGCTGCTCGGTGGGCTATCTGTGTGCCGACCTGGCCAGGAGGTTGTTAGCCCAGGACAGCATAAATTGATGTAAACGCTGCCGCCATTTTGCCTACAGGAAGCCAGAGAGTCCTAGCAGGCAAAACCAGCTAACAGGCTAGCCCGAGGCTGACATAGCTGGGGTCTAAGATGGTCAGGCACTGGACTGCCCACAGGCCCTGGGCTGCTCGGTGGACCATCTGTGTCCCCACACAGCCAGGAGGTTGTTAGCCCAGCAGACTCTCCCAGCACTCTCAGGGAGTGCACACACGCCACCATCCTGGCCACCTGAAAGACCCGATTAACACTCACAGCTGAGGGGAACTTAGCTCAGACACTGGCCTGCCAGGATTTTGCCTAGACTCTGGGCCTGAGCAGCAAGGCTAGCCTTGTGTGCACCAACCTGGTTTGGAGTTCGCTGGCCAGCAGAGTGATCAGCACACAGAAAAGGCCCCTGCAGCATACACCCTCAGAACTCCCTGAAGGAGCAAATGAGCACCTTCTGGTTCACAGACACAATCTGGGGCAAAATACATTAGGGCTGCAAAAGCACCCAAGAGGAGGACAGCACATCAACAATCTGCAACAGGGGAAACCCTGCCATCTAGTGTTGCAGAAATAGCCCTAGAGCATCTCAGGAGGCTGAAATACCTACCAGTCAGAGACAAGACCAACTAACTTCAGAGAAAAAGATGGCAAAGGGCAAACGCAAGTATGCTTCTAACAGAAATCTAGGCAATATGGCAGCATCTGAACCAAACTCTCCAACATCAGCAAGTCCTGGTTATGCCAACACACCATAGAAGCAAGATTTGGATTTAAAATCACTGTTCATGATGCTGCTAGAAGAACACAAAAAGGACATGAATGAATCTCTTAAAGAAATACAGGGGAACATGAATAAGCTAGAAACCTGTATAATGGAAACACAAAAATCTCTTAAAGAAATGCAGGAGAATAAGGCCCAAGAGATAGAAGCCAATAAAGAAGAAAGGCAAAGAAAACTAAAAGAAATGCAGGAGAACTTGAGTCAACAGGCAGAAGTCATGAAAGAGGAAATGCAAAATTCTCTTAAAGAATTACAGGAAAACACAAACAAACAAATGATGGAACTGAGCAACACCATTCTGGATCTAAAAACAGAAGTAGAAACAACTAAGAAATCACAAAGCGAGACAACTCTGGAAATAGAAAACCTTGAGAAGAAATCAGGGGCCATAGATGCAAATGTAAACAACAGAATAAAAGAGATGGAAGAAAGAATCTCAAATGCTGAAGTTACCATAGAAACCATTGACTCAACTGTCTAAGAAAATGCAAAACGCAAAAAGCTTGTATCCCAGAACATCCAGGAAATCCAGGATACAAAGAGAAGACCAAACCTAAAGATTATAGGTATAGATGAGAGTGAAGATTTACAACAGAAAGGGCCAGCAAATATCTTCAACAAAATTATGGAAGAAAACTTTCCTAACTTGAAGAGAGAGATGCCTATGAATATACAAGAAGCCTACAGAACTCCAAACAGATTGGACCTGAGGAGAAATACCTCCTGTCACATAATAATCAAAACCCCAAATGCACTAAACAAAGAAAGAATATTAAAGGCAGTAAGAGAAAAAGGCCAAGTAACATATAAAGGAAGACCTATCAGAATCACACCAGACCTCTCACCAGAGACCATGAAAGCTAGAATATCCTGGGCAGATCTCATGCAGACTCTAACAAAACACAAATGTCAGCCAAGACTACTATACCCAGCAAAACTCTCATTCACAATAGATGGAGAAACCAAGATATTCCATGACAAATCCACATTTACACAATATCTTTCCACAAACCCAGCTGTGCAAAGAATAATAGAAGGAAAACTCCAATACAAGGAGGGAAACTACACCCTGGAAAGAGCAAGATAGTTACCTTCCTTCATCAAAACTAAAAGAAGATATCCACTCAAATATAAAAATAACATAAAAAATGACAGGAAGTAATAATCACTATTCCTCAATATCTCTTAACATCAATGGTCTCAATTCCCCAATAAAAGACATAGACTAACAGACTGGATTAGGAAACAGGATCCTACAATTTGCTGCATACAGGAGACACACCTCAGTGTCAAAGATAAAAAAATACCTTAAAGTAAAATGCTGGAAGACAATCTTACAAGCCAATGGTCACAGGAAACAAGCAGGAGTAGCCATTCTAATTTCAGATAAAATTGACTTTCAACCTAAAGTCATCAAAAGAGACACAGAAGGACATTTCTTGCTGGTCAAAGGAAAAAAATCCACCAAGAAGAACTTCCAATTCTGAACATCTATGCGCCAAATGCAAGGGCACCCTCATTCGTAAAAGAAACTTTACTAAAGCTCAAAGCACACATTGCACCTAACACAATAATTGTGGGGGACTTCAACACTCCATTCTCCTCAGTGGACCGATCGGGAAAAGAGAAACTAAACAGGCACACAGTAAAACTAATTAAAGCTTTGGACCAATTGGATTTGACTGATATTTTTAGAACATATCACCCTAAAGCAAAAGAATATACCTCTTTCTCAGCACCTCATGGTTCCTTCTCCAAAATCGACCATATAATTGGTCACAAGACAGACCTCAACAAATTTAAGTAGATCGAAATAATCACATGCCTCTTATCAGATAACTATGGAGTAAGAGTGGTTTTCAATAACAACAAAAACACCAGAAAGCCCACATACACTTGGAGGCTGAACAATATTCTTCTCAATGATACCTTGGCCAAAGAAAAAATAAGGAGAGAAATCAGAGACTTTTTACAATTTAATGAAAATGAAGGCACAACATACCCAAGTCTTTGGGAAAGAATGAAAGCAGTGCTAAGAGGAAATCTCATAGCTCTGAGTGCCTCCAAAAAGAAAATGGAGAGAGAATACACTAGCAGCTTAACGACACAACTGAAAGTCCAGGAACAAAAAGAAGCCAATTCACCCAGGAGGAGTAGAAGACAGGAAATCATCAAACTCAGGGCTGAAATCAATCAATTGGAAACAAAGAGAACCATACAAAGAATCAACGAATCCAGGAGCTGACTCTTTGAGAAAATCAACAAGATAGATAAACCCTTAGCCAGACTGACCAAAGGGCACAGAGAAAGTATCCAGATTAACAAACTTAGAAATGAAAAGGGGGATAAATCAACAGAAACTGAGGAAATCCAAAAAATGATCAGATGCTACTACAAGAGCCTATACTCAAAAAAACTGGAGAATCTGGAGGAAATGGACAATTTCTTTGACAGATACCAAATACCAAAATTAAATCAGGACCAAATAGATTATCTAAACAGTCCCATAACGCTTAATGAAATAGAGGGAGACATAGAAACTCTTCCAACCAAAAAAAGCACAGGACTAGATGGTTTCAGTGCAGAATTCTATCAGATCTTCAAAGAAGACTTAACACCAAGACTCTTCAAACTATTCCACACAATAGAAACAGAAGGAACTCTACCCGATTCCTTCTACAAAGCCACAATTACGCTGGTACCAAAACCACACAAAGATCCAGCAAAGAAAGAGATCTTCAGGCCTATTTCCCTTATGAACATCGATGCAAAAATACTCAATAAAATTCTTGCCAACCAAATCCAAGAACACATGAAAACGATCATCCACCATGATCAAGTAGGCTTTATCCCAGGGATGCAGGGTTGGTTCAATATACGGATATCCATCAATGCAATCCACTACATAAACAAACTCAAAGAAAAAAACACATGGCCATTTCATTGGATGCTGAAAAAGCATTTGACATAATTGAGCATCCTTTCATGCTTAAAGTCTTGGAAAGAACAGTAATTAAAGGCCCACACCTAAACACAATAAAAGCAATATACAGCAAACCGATAGCCAGCATCAAACTAAATGGAGAGAAAATTGAAGCAATCCCACTAAAATCAGGGAGTAGACAGGGCTGTCCCATTTTTCCCTATCTTTTCAATATTGAACTTGAGGTACTAGCTCGGGCAGTTCGACAACATAAAGAGGTCAAAGGGATACAAATTGGAAAGGAAGAAGTCAAACTATCATTATTTACAGATGATATGATAGTCTACCTAAGTGACGCAAAAAACTGCACTAGAGAACTCCTGCAGCTGATAAACAACTTCATCAAATTGGCAGGATATAAAATCAATTCAAGCAAATCAGTGGCCTTTATATACTCAAAGAATAAGAAGGCTGAGAAAGGAATTAGGAAAATGACCCCCTTCACAATAGCCCCAAAGAGTAGAAAGTATCTTGGGGTGACTCTTACCAAACATGTGAAAGATCTGTATGACAGAACTTCAAGACTCTGAAGAAGGAATTGGAAGAAGACCTCAAAAAATGGGAAAACCTCCCATGCTCATGGATTGGTAGAATCAATATAGCATTGACAAGACGAACTGACACCAGTGAGAACTCGATGGCTAAAGGCAAATGCAGGAACGTCACTAACAGAAATCAAGGCAATATGGCAACATCTGTAACCAATTCTCCTTTACCAGCATGTCTTGGATACCCCATCAAACCAGTAAAACATGATTTGGAGTTAAAATCACTGGTCATGATGCTGGTACAGGAACATATGAAGGACATACTTAAAGAAATTCAGGAGAAAATGGATCTAAATTTAGAAGCCCTTGCAAGGGAAACACAAAAATCATTGAAGGAAATCCAGGAGAATACAAAAGTCAATAATGAGGAAACGCAAAAAAACACTTAAAGAAATACAGGAGAACTTTGCTCAACAGGCTGAGGTCATGAAAGAGGAAACCCAAAAATATCTTACAGAATTACAGGAAAGCACAAACAAGCAAGTGAAGGAGCTAAGCAAAACCATCCAGGATCCTAAATCAGAAGTAGAAACAACTAATAAAACTCAAAGGGAGACAACTTTGGAGATAGAAAGCCTTGGGAAGAAATCAGGGGACATAGACGCAAATATCAACAACAGAATACAAGAGATAGGAGAAAGAATCTCAGATGCTGAAGATACGATAGAAACCATGGACTCAACAGTTAAAGAAAATGCAAAATGCAAAAAGCTTGTAACCCAAAGTATCCAGGAAATCCAGGACACAATGAGAAGAACAAAAGGATTATAGGCATAGATGAGAGTGAAGATTCATTCCCAGCATTTCTTACCACCTCCCTTCTTCATTGTCCTGTGAGAGGCTTTTCCCAAGCAAATCTTACTCGCATCCCCGTTCCCTAAATCATAGAATTTCTACTAGATTGACTCTACAACTGAACGAAACCAAGGCAGTGCACTTCACCCTAATTTCTCTGGGCTGTTAATTAAAGAATGTTTCTGATTTAGATTTTGTGAAATCACAGGGATCAAGGATACTTGAAGCTTAACCTCTTTCCCTCATTATTACATAGTATTCCATGACCTCAGTCCGATATTGGTAATAAATATGTACATTTGTCTCTGTTTTCTATTGTTACAGCCATTCAGAAGAAAGTCCTCTTAGTCTCCAAACTGCAAGCACAATATAGTAATAATAAGAGTGCCAGGGTTCACTTCCTCCACATGGGATGGAACCCAAGTTAGGTCAGATGTTATTTTGCTTTTCCTTAAATCTCAGATTAATTTTTTTCTCCTGCAATACTTTAAGAGTTGAGGAAATCTGGGTCAAAAGTATTGACCCGGGAATATTATCCCATCCATCTACTGGGGCTGGGGGATTTAAAAATATACTTGTGTTGTAATCTCCATGTTTCATCACACTGTGGATGATATTTAAATGTAGGCTTTTTGTATGTTGATTGGCATAAAATATGAAATTCTTCTCAAAATAATTATGTTCATAATCATAAACATGTCACATAAATAACCAAAACTTACATATAAGGAAAAAAGAAAATTCACACCTTTTGGGACTTAGAAATGTCTTTCATCTCACAGCTCTATGTATTTTTGGATACCTCCCCGCCATTACACCTTAATTGAAGTTTAAATTATTCAAGTGTACATTCCATTCATTTTCCAGAACCCCTAATCTTCTATCTTTAAACATCCCTAATCTAGCACCTGCCATTTCCACTAACACTACTGCATCCTACAAAGGATTCCCCATTTCTCCCCCTCATGTGATTGCTGTGTTCCTGTTTTAAAGTGGGACTAAAGCCTCCTCATTTGTACCATACCTCTTGATACACTAATTACAGTCTTTGAGTTGTCACTACTAACCTGTACTTTTTATATCCATTTATTAGTTAACACATGCCCTGCCAATTTTTTGGGTCTGGGTTTGCTCCCTTAGTATGATATTTTCTAGTTTGACACATTGCCTATAAAATACATGATGTCAGCAACTTGTTTTTTTATAGCTGAATAGAATTCTATATTTTAAATGAACCATGATTTTTGTATTCATTTTTCAGCTAATAGATAACAGGGTTTCATCTAAACTCTGGCTATTACAAAAATGACTTCTAAAACATGAGTGGAGCATATGTTAATGTTGTATTGTAAAGCATCTTTTGAGTATAGTTTGAGGACCAATATAGTTGTGTCTTCACTTAGCACTAATCCCAATTATTTAATCTAACATTACATAGAGGTCTGGAAACGGTGCACCAGTTTTTTTTTTTTTTTTAATTTAAAGAAGATTGTTTCTTTATCTCAATATTCTCTCCACTATATTTAATGTAAGCCATTGTGACAGACGTTAGAATCACCATTTTTTTTTTTAATTTAAAGAAGATTGTTTCTTTATCTCAATATTCTCTCAACTATATTTAGGGTAAGCCATTGTGACAGACGTTAGAATCACCGTGTCCGGGTGATTCTTCTTTTAATTTCTCTAAGGAATAATAGTGATGTAAATTTTTGTACATTTTTCTGGGCATTCAATGTTGTATTTTTCTTATATCTTTTCCTGGCCATTTGATGTTCTATATTTATGTACATGTTTCCTGCCCATTTCATAGTCCTTTATTGAGAATTCTCATTAAATTTTTTGTCCAAGTTTTTATTTGGATAAATTTGTTTCTGGGAGTTTAATTCCTTCCAATTTGTAAAGATTTTTTTATTAGTCCATTATTAGATGTAGATTTAGTGAACATATATTCAAAATCTATATATGGTTTCTGTGTAGTATGGACATGATAACTAGCTTTATAAAAGCATTTCAGGTTCTTTTACTCCCAATTATATTATACTCATTTATATGATGTTCATCCTAAAAAAATTTCCCCTTTGACTATGAGTTTAAGACTTCTCCATTTTCTTTTTTATTCAATTTGAGGTATCATGTTTTCATCATATATACTCTCATTTCATTTTGCTGTAGAGAATGTCAAATTTCTCGCCATAACTCAACAGTGGTGTATTTGTCAGTTTCTTGTTTTAAAAATTTTACAATGAACTTGCCTCCTCATACTTATCACATTCCAATTTTGAATCTATGATACTTATGTATTAACTAATTATAAATCCTTCTAATTTCTTATGTACCAAAGGCAAACATGCAGGAATTATGATGAGTTCTCACTGGAAAACTTTTAAAGGCACTTATTAGCCATGTGCTGTGTAACGATTTTCTTTTGTAATTATTATTTATTTAACTATCAATAAGCTCTTCCATTCATTTTTCTTTACATTTTTAATCCTTTTAACAATCTTCACAAAAAATAATAGAGAAATATTTAGGACAGACTACCATCAATATTTGTTTTGTTTTATTATATTATAGGAATAAGCAAGTTTTTCTGGAAAGAAAAAAAATTCTCTGGTGTCACTTTTATGTTTTTATTTGTTTGTTCGTATGTCATTTTAGCAATCTTTCACAAAAATCATAGAGAAATATTTAGGACAGATTTTCGTCAATATTTGTTTTGTTTTATTATATCCAAAATATATGCAGATTCTTTCTGGAAAGAACAAAATTCTCTGGTGCAATTTTGGTGTTTGAGTCTTTGTATGTTTGTTTCTTTGTATTTCATTTCAACAATCTTCACCTAAAATCGTAAATAAATATTTAGGACAGACTTCCCTCAATATTGCTTTGACTTATTATATCCAATATATAGGCAAGTTCTTTCTGGAAAGACAAAATTTATCGTGATGTCAATTTTCTGTTTTTTCTTTTGTTTTTGTTTTAGTTTTCTTGTCAGTTTGTGTGTTTATTTGTGTTTGGGAGACATGCTTTCTCTGTGTAGTCTTGTCCTGGAACACACTGTGTAGACCAGACTTGCCTTGAACTCAGATATCCTCCTACCTCTGCCTCCCAATTGCTGAGAAAGAGGCGTGTGCCACCACTACCTTGCCTGTCATTTGTATTAAATCTAGTATTGTGCATGGTAAAATGGTACTGATTTACATACTTTTATCATATCTAACTGAAAAACAAAAAAAAAATATTTTTCTGCATGAGTCTTATCAATTGCTATTTTAGTAAAATTGAGGTGTTTATTCTGAACATTGTTTTTCAAAATCCATGATATATGCTATATGACATGACTTTACTCTGAATTGCAGTGAAATGTTATTAATTTGTATAGTCATTTACATTCCTTTCTCTGACAACTTATAAATCTTGGAAATTGAAAACAAGACATTCAATTCAAATAATTATTGGGTTTTGATTTATGTATTTTATATCACAGTGTATTAAAAGAGGCCCAACTATTCCTTATCTGTTGTAATAGAGGTATAATTTAACATTTTTTGAAATTACCATTCAAATTCAAAACAGATATATTTATGATTTAGCCAGTAATCATTCATTTTCAGGTTTTACTATTACAGTAGATTCAACATTAGGATTGCAATAGATATGTTTATATCTTTGAGCAGTTTAAGTGTTATATGCACACAAACAAATGCAGTCGTGAGAAACAGGAAATATTTTCAACATGAATTCCAAAGCATACTTCATTGTACAGGGATGTAAGGGGCTTTCCAAAGAATAAACAAATAATTACTGCTCAAGTATATATAACCAATAAAAACATATCACATAGGAAACAAGTCCTTAGAAAGGAGAAAAAAAAACTTGCATAATATTATTCCATTTTGAAATTTAGAATAAGAGTATTTTTTCATATGAATTGCTGTAAGGATATTATACCTTCCAATATCATTCATAAATAATATTCACTAAACATTATTTCTCTTTTTAATAGACAACAGGCAATTAAAGTAAAATGCTAAAAGAAAATTAAAGACAAGCAAAATAAAAACACGTAAACACAAAACTTCCATAAAATATTTGGAACCATTATGCTGAAAATACAATTGGAGCAATAAGATCAGTGGCATTAATTTAATAAGAGAAAAAAGGGAAAGGACCTTTTACATGGACAGAATTAAATGACGAACAGAATGATAATCTTATTGTAATCTTGAAACATTTCCTTTGATTTTTTATACCAAATGAAATTTATGTTTGTGCCAGGTTTGTACACAAAAGTATCAGTATTATTTTTCAACTTTTATTAAGGAGTTGTTTCCTGAAATTCGAAAGTAAAAGGATACAATCTCTCATCTAGCATATAAATAAAAATACAAGTGTGTATCACATCTCTCTCTTAGACAGCATGAAATATGCAGTATGATTCATAAAATGGCATTTTGAAACACTTCAAAAGTTTTTTTTTTCTCTTTACAAATAACAGATCTTTCCTATGCTGACCTGCTTACTAAATAAAAAAAGGATACTTGTACATTTAGAAAAAAATAGTTAAACTAAATAAAAGGAAATTTTCATGGTTATATATTCTGTATCATTTCATGTTCCTAATGAAATAGAAAAAAAAGTAGCATACCTGCGTTCCACTCTCATATCTCTTCACTATTTATTTATGACTTTTGAATTAGAAGATAGCAATCACCAAACAAATTAGTATGTCTCTACTTGTATTAGAAATTGCCAGACTGGAAAGAACCCAGATGTCCCTCAATAGAAGAATGTATAAAGAAAATGTGATATATTTACACAGTGGAGTACTTGTCAGCAATTAAAAACAATGAATGCATGCATTTATTTTAGCAAATGGTTGGAACTGGAAATATCATTCTAATTGAGTAATCCAATCACAAAGGAATACACATGGAATGTAATCACTGATAAGCGGCTATTAACCCAGAAGCTCTCAATACTAAAGACACAATTAACATATCAAATGATTCCAAAAAAGAAGGAAAGAGGTCCTGGAAATGTTTGATGCAGCATAGTAGGGAAATACGAGGACACAGGAAAGAAAAATGGGAGTGGGTGATGGGGGAATGGGGAGAGGGAATGGGAATTATGGGACTTATCAGGAGGAGGGAACTGGGAAAGGGGAAATTATTTGAAATGTAAACAAAGAATATAGAAATTAAAAAAAAAAGGTTCCTACAGCTGATAAACAACTTCAGCAAAGTGGCAGGTTATAAAATCAACTCAAGCAAATCAGTAGCCTTCCTATACTCCCAGGATAAGCAGATTGAGAAAGAAATTCGGGAAATGACCCCCTACACAATAGTCACAAACAGTATAAAGTACATTGGGATGAGTCTTACCAAACATGTGAAAGATCTGTATGACAAGAACGTCAAGACTATAAAGAAGGAAATGGAAGAATACCTCAAAAAATGGAAAAACCTCCCATGCTCATGAATTGGCAGGATTAATACAGTTAAAATGGCCATTTTGCCAAAAGCAATATACAGATTCAACACAATACCCATGAAAATCCCAACTCAATTCTTCACAGAGTTAGAAAAAGCAATCCTCAAACACATCTGGAATAACTAAATACACAGGATAGCTAAAACTTTTCTCAACAATAAAATAAATTCTGGCGGTATCAGTATCCCTGAACTCAAGCAATACTACAGGGTGATAGTGTTAAAAATTGCATGGTATTGGTACAGTAAGAGGCAGGCAGATCAATGGAACAGGTTGGAAGATCCAGAAATGAACACCAAAATTATGGGCACTTGATACTCGAAAAAAAGGGTCAGAAAACCTCCAATGGAAAAAAGATAGCCTTTTTAACAAATGGTGTTGTTTCAACTGGAGGTCAGCATGCAGAAGAAAGGGAATTGATCCATCCTTAGCTCCTTGAACTAAGCTCAACTCCAAATGGATCAAGTACCTCCGCATAAAGCCAGACAATCTTAAGCTAATAGAAAAGAAACTGGGGAAGACCCTTGAGGACATCCCTACTGGGGGCAAGTTCCTAAACAGAACACCAATAACCTTTGCTCTAATATCAAGAATTTACAAATGTGACCTCATAAAATTACGAAGTTTCTGTAAGGCAAATGACACCATCAAAAGGGCAAATCAGCAACCAACAATTTGTGAAAATATCTACATCAGATAAAGGGCTAATATTCAAGATATATAAAGAACTCAAGAAGATAGACTCCAGAAAACCAAATAACCCTATTAAAAATGGAGTACAGAGTTAAACAGAGAATTTTCACCTGAAAATCTTTCGATGGCAGAGAAGCATTTTAAAAAAATGCTCAACTTCATTAGTCATTAGGGAAATGCAAATCAAAACAACCCTGAGATTTCACCTTACACCAGTTAGAATGGCTAAGATTAAAAATTCAGGAGACAGCAGATGTTGGTGAGGATGTGGAGAAAGAGGAACACCCCTCCACTGCTGGTGGTGTTGCAAATTGGTACAACCACTCTGATATTATTAAATTATTAATAAATGATCTGGCGGATCCTCTGAAAACTGGGCACCTAATTTCTAGGAGATCCTCCTACAACACTCCTGGGCATATACCCAGAAGATTCCCCAGCATGTAATAAGGATACATGTTCCACTATGTTCATAGCAGTACTATTTATAATAGCCAGAAGCTGGAAAGAGCCCAGTACCACTCAACAGAAGAGTGGATGCAAAAAATGTGATATATATACACAATGGAGTACTATGCAGCCATTAGAAACAATGAATTCATGAAATCTTATGCAGATGGATGGAGCTGAGGAACATCATACTAAGTGAGGTAACCCAGACTCAAAAGATGAATCATTGTGTGCACTCACCAATAAGTGGATATTAGCCTAGAAAACTAGAATACCAAAAATATAATCCACACATCAAATGACATACAAGAAGAACGGAGGACTGGCCCCGTCTTCTGGAAAGACTCAGTGAAGTAGTATAGGGCAAAACCAGAACAGGGAAGTGGGAAGAGTTGGGTGCCAAAACATGGGGAGGAAAGGGGGCTGATGGGACTTTCGGCGAGTGGGGTTCTAGAAAAGGGGAAATCATTTGAAAGTTAAACAAAACATATATCAACTAAAAAAAGAAAAAAAATCTAAATAATCGAGGTTTCAAAAAATTTAAGTTATAAAATTGAATATTGTTCAACCTAAAATAATTATGTTATATTCTACTTTTTAAAATATTTTGAAAATATCTTTTATTTTAATGTTTATAGATTAGATATAAGTTTTCTAAGATAAGCATTTTTTTTTTTTATTTCATGTGAGGAAAATCAGACATATTGGAGACTGTATGTGTCGTGGAAGACAATGCAATGTTTGACTTACAGGTTTATTTTGAATTTTCATTCTCAAAATTTCTAAAATTTTAATAAGACTTATTTAATACCTAATGAAGAAAAAACATTTGGAGAAATTCTGCATATAAGTAAGTTCAAATTTTTAATTATTTTTAGTGATTGCAAAAAATTAGCCATAACCTCTATAATAGTGAAGCAAACTTTATTCAATTTATGTTGTTAAATATAATTTTTTACAAATTACAAATTGTAAAATATAAAATCATTCACTCTCATACATATATTCAATATATTCAAATCAGACTAATGTGACATTTTCCTTAACTCCTTTAGATGTTTTATCACCTTTTACTTATAACATCATTCAATCTTCTATAATTATATATTAAATTTTTCTTATATGTAAATATATTTAATTTATAGCTATGTATTTAAATATATATTTACATTTATATATAATGTATATGTACACATTACATTAAATCTATCTATCTATCTATCTATCTATCTATCTATCTATCTATCTATCTATCTATATATATCTATGCTCAAATGTCTTAAGAAGTTTCTGTGTAGTTTAAGATGCCCTGGACACAACTGATTTAAATTCATTCTGCCACTGTAAATATAAGAATGCTCTAAACCAGCAAACTATCTGATTTCCACAACTCAGTACACTCCTACAAATTATTCCCATTTCAAAATACATACAAAATTTAGAACAGCTCTTATTGTTGATTGTAAATTCAATCGTTATTCTACTATAAATATAGAAATTTGGAACTGATTTCAAAAGTTTAGGTGTGCATTAACAGTGATTAATACAAAAAGAAAATTTCACAGAAAAGTTTTCAATCTAATGCTCTCTACACTCTTGCCAGTTTTAATGAGTTGTGGTTTCCCAGGCTGTTAACAATAGAATATAAATTACCTTCATGATAACTCAAGATAAATTAGGCAGAAGATATTACTTTTTCTTTGTTTGATTGTTTGTTAGTTTACTTGGAGATAGGGTTTCTCTATTTTGCCCTGGTTGTCCTGTAACTCACTTTGTAGACCAGGCTGGCCTCGAACTCAAAAATCTCATGCCTGTGCCTCCTAGAGTGCTTGGATTACAGGCGTGCACCACCATTGCCTGGTTTAAGATCTTATTTTCAATTCATGATATTGGAAGATCATTGGAAGTCTTGTGAATATATTTCAAGCAAATTAACAATTGAAAATGTTTAATGAATGTTCAATGTTCTCAGTGAAGCAGTATTCAGCAAAACCAGAACGGGGAAGTGGGAAGAGGTGGGTGGGAGGACAGGGGGAGAGAAGGGTCTTACGGGAATTTCAGGGAGTGGGGGGGCGGGCGAGGAAAGGGGAAATCATTTGAAATGTAAATAAAAAATATATCGAATAAAAAAATAAAAAAAAGAAATTATTAAGTGAACGACTTTATTTCTTTTCCTCTGAAGACAAACAGGCTTATGTAAAAAAGAAAAAAAAAAGAAAATGTTCAAGGAAGTCATAAACATTTCTATATCTGTGAGTGAGTGTGAGAGAGATACGAAATAGAAACCCAGAGAATAAGCTGTACATTTCAATATCTCAAATAGAATTTTCTGAGATTATCTTCTTTTAATTGATGACTAGTTTTTAATTTTTTGACAGATTTATATATATATATATATATATATATATATATATATTAATATATACATATGTGTGTGTGTGTGACTGTGTGTCGGTGTGTCTGTGTGTGTGTGTTCTGGGGTGGATTGTATTGATATCCACTGAGTGATGGACACTTTGTGTTAAGTCACTGAGTAGTGGCCACAGTGTGGTGGTCCCTGTGTGCTGGTCATTTTCTGTGGTATAATGTGGAATGAAAACTGATTCTTTTGGTCAATGTGGCATGTTCACTGAAATATTGTCACATTCCGAAGTCCACAATGTGATTATGGTTGAGAGCTCATCTTTTGAATAATTGTCACTATTTAGAAATTGTAATATACCAATTATTATAATGGTAACAATGCATGTCACTGTCAGATTATCAATGGCAATTGACCACTGAGTGTTGGCTACCATTTAATAGACAGTGCATAATAATCAATTATTGCTAGTCACACTGTGTCAGCTGAGGATTGACAGACTGATTTATTTCTATGGAGTGTTTCAACACGGGGCTGTTTATGTTTATAGAGGTCACATTGAGATAACTAATGACTCCTAATTCTTGGCCATTGTTGTAATGTCCAAAATATGTTGGTAAATTTGTAATGATCTGAATTAGGAGGTTATGCAAATTAAGAGATCTTTTATGTAGGTTTGCAGCAATTAGATCTCTACTGTGCTGTTGTCTCTTTATAAAAATTAATTTGTGATCGCACATATTTGGTGACATTTATATAGAGCTCATTCTAGGCTCTATAAAATGTGTACCCCAGAGCAGTTCTCCCAGATTTAATACAAGAGAGGGCATCTCACAGTGACTATCACTTGGTGACCATATAATGAAAGGTGTACATAAGTGGTCAAGACAAAATATTCCCTAACATAGGATCCATCATACGGCTGACATCAGAGAATTATTGCCTCCAGCTGTGTATTTCCCTGTGACCATTTCTGCGGGAGCATCATACACTGACTATTTTCAATGGCTATCACAGAAAATAGAACCAATATATAAGACAATCACACAATGTGCCATTACATCATAGACATTAACAGTTACTTATTACACTGAGGTCATCACAGATAGACAGTAAGGCAACTTTTGGATTGTATCCTCCTTATCAATTATGTCCTTGTTCACTGTATTTCCCTTTTGTTCTATCCCGTAGTGTGAGAAACTGTCTCAGCGGGGCAATCAGGAATTTACTTTTCCAGTGAAAAATAAGAGTGAAAGAGAGGGACACACTATGCAACAACTTTCACTATGGAATTTGTTTGTCTTTTTTTTTAAAGAAGGGGACAAAGATTTTGTCTCTGGGAAAGAGAGTTGGGTTGGAAAGCCATGGTACTTTAGTGGACCATGTTTCATATACACTCAAATATTATGTACGTTTCACTGTATATTGCCTCCGAGCAGTTAATTTAGAAATTCCTTTCCTCTTCAGTTCCTCTTAGCTGGTTATAAAATCAGTTAATATTTCAGATTTTGTCATTTTCAGTTCTCCATGTGTGCTCTGATTGCTTAAAAACAATACATTATCATCCCACATCCACTTTTCCTAATTTTATGAATTTCTATTTTATAATTGCTAAATTGCGAGCTTAGTTACTTGAGGTCCCATAGTGGTTTTGCATAGCACCTTCCTTGCTTATAATAGACATGTGCAGGTTCCGAAAATTAAAACAATGAGACATTAGTAACATAGAAGTTCATACGTCTCTTTTATTTTTTTTATACATATCTCCCTAAGTAACTTAAATTATATGGAGGTTATGTGTGCTCAGGTGTGCATACACTATGATCAGTAAGTAGGTTATGAGGAAGTAATTATTTCTACCCTGTGAATTATAGCAAAGACATTGTGCATTGTGGAATTTAGAACAAGAACCTTTATCCATCAAGATATCTTGTCAGACAATGACCTCAGCCGTACATTATTATCATTACTCATATATATATGAGTTTCATAAGTTTCATATATCAGTCTATATATCTTTGTTTCTCGTTGTTGTGTCTGTGTGTGTAGCTATTTGTATAAGCAGGTGTGTGTTTGGAGTGGTGTGTGCACAAGTGTAATTCATTCACAATGTCCAAATTATTTTTCATCAATATCTAAAAGCTGGCATCATAAGAAGAAATGGAGTTCATGTAGTGGTCACTGCTGATGTTGTATGTTGCAGGACTTAAAAGCCTAAAGAGTAGATTGTGTTTTTTTAAGAATTCACCTTGCTATGTATCTTCTTAATTTTTTTTTAACTGTATGTCCTAGTGTTGGAATTACACCAGTGCATTTATTTGGCAGGAATAACTTTACCACTGAGTCAAAATCAAGGTTAGGGACACAATTTGTTTTCCAATTTTACAGGGAAGCATCAATGATTTTACTCACCTGAAATTTTGCCACCAAATAATAATTGAGAATGATAGACAGACTACTTTCAAGAGTGGAAATTATCAGGTATCAGGAAGACAATTAGAGAAATACTCAGATCACATTCTGTACTATCATTTTAGAATGCCAAGATATGATTCTCTTCCAACCCTGTACATATGTCAGTAGAGGAAGTCATTTTAGGCCACCCATGTGGAAGCATGTACTTATTCATCAGACACTATATTTAAGAGACAGATGTGAGTAAGTCATATCCAGAGCCACACACCTTCCACTACAATGATGGCAAAGGAGACAAACACAACTTAATATTACCTTGGGTTTGTGACCTAAAACATATGTCACCTAGTTTGTAATGTAAATAAAGTTTTCCATTTCTGTGTCCGAGTTATCTTCTTAGGCATGAGTTGACATGTGACCATAGAGTAGTCAAAGCCTCTATAAAAAGATCTTGTCCCTATAAGACACTGCTCGCATTTAATGTCACATGATCTATAACAGGATACATGAGTCACAGGATGATTACTCAACTCAAGGTTTGAATAGAACATCCTACCTATCAAATATTTTAGTTACGTGTGTGATATGTTATTAAAATAACATCTCCATTGGTCCACAGATTTAAATTAATCATCAGGATATACTTCCCAATAACATGGATGTGTACACAATCCTAAGATTGGAGAATACTAGTGAAAATGAAAAGAACTGAACAATCACCATGAATGATATTGCAAATTATTTTCAGCTACAAGCAAAAGGGTGCAGATGAACAGATAGTTAGTACAAAGATCTTCCTGTTCTATCGCTGTTCTTTGGGTCTGATGGTTGCTGATCTACTTCTGTTTGTCCATATACAGTAGAATGACATTACTCTAATGGTGTAGCTTCAGGGCCTGACCCTTCCTCTTATTTCTCCACTTAAGTATCTTCACTTTCTTCTTCAGCTAATCAGCTGAATCAGGAGTGGTCTGTGGATATGGCTAGAAACAGGTTCTTCACAATAATGTTTTCCAAGCTCCCACTCTCTTTATTGATTCAAAACTTCATTAATCCCAATAAGCCACAGGAGCCAATGAACACTTACGTACTGTCCCAAAAGAATCTTGACAGCTGACTATTCAAGAACATAAGTAGATAACACCCAACATAGGGAGAAATAAAAAATCAGAAATCACCTGTGCAATAAGGGATCAAATTGGAATAGATTTTGGGAAAAAAAAAAGAGAGAAAATGAGGTATCTTCTTTTTATTTTAATTAACTGCCCCTAGTCATGTATATATATTAAACAGTACTGTTCAAATAACAACGAAGTAGGACAGGGGATCCAAAAAGTTGTGCACATTTTATTCGATAACAATCTACGACCTGATATTTCTTTTACAAAAAAATAGAGCCTCTCCTTAAATGAAATATATAAATATATATCATGCTGTGTATTGTATAGAAGGTTTACCTGTCTATAAAAGTATATACCTATTTCCTATTGTACCTGTATACTAAATAAATGTACCAAGGTAGTGTAGTAGTCACTTTTTGTATTTTTAAATTAAAATAGTTATTAAAAGTAATGTTATGGCTATAAAATGTTTGTTTTAAGAATGCATTTTTTATTTGGGCAGTGGTGGGACATGCAGTAATCACAATATTTAGGAGACAGAATGTATATTTCTGAGTACAATGTCAGACTATACTATAGAGTGTGTCCCAGAATATCCAATGTTATACTAAGAAACCATATTTCAAAAAACAAAAACAAAAAAAAACAAAAACAAATCAAAACAAAATTATTTTAAACATCTATTTCTATTTGTCCAAATGTTAAATATTACTGTATACGCCTTTTATTTTTTTAACCAAAAACTCATGAAGAAATAAGACAATAAATGTCTGAAGTACAGACCCGGAATAAAACAACAAAATTCTGCGTCTCTCTCCTTTGTTAATCAATCAGTAGGGAAGCTTACATTGTTTTTTCTGCATGTTGCAGAAGATCAGAAAAAGAGAATAAACTGTTTAGTAAGAAATTATTGAATTTTGATATCCCAAGGAACAGTAGGAATTTACTATGAGACTATACTCTTCTGAATTAAAGATCAATACCTACCTGCCTTTGATTGTTTAAGGCAATAGTGAAGTATCAATATTAGGAACCAAGAAACCTACACATAGGATGAGAGACCACAAGAAAGTACAATGTAACAGTACCCTAAAAATCAACATCCTGACATGCCTCTCATAGTGTATTGTGGTCCTTGATCCACTTGGAAATAAGCCTTTCACAAGGTGACAATTGTGTTTCTATTTTCATCTAGATACATACTGGTTTCCATTTACCTCAACACCATTTATGGAAGATACCTTTTATTCCATTGTGTATTTTTGGCTTTTTTCTCAAGATCAAGTATCCCTGTGTGGTTTTATTTCTGGGTCTTCAGTTCTACTCTATGAGTAATTCTCTCTGTCTCTATACCAGCACCATTCTTTTCACATCAGTATTACTCTGTAGTGTAACTTGAGTTTATGGATAATAATTCTTCCATAACCTTTTTTATGCTTAAGAATATTTTGCTACTTTGAATTTTTTTCAGATAAATTTCAGAATTGCTCTTTCTAAATTCATGAAGAATTGTGCCAGTGTTTTGATGGGGATTTGGCTGAATGTGTGGAATGCTCTTGGTACAATTGCTGTTTTTATTATGTTTTTTCTACCTTTCAATAAGAGTGGAGGAACTGTCCCAACTAAGCTGGACAGTTGAGAACATGCAGAGACTGACCTAAGTACCAGGAAAATACATGGTAAAAAGCCCTTGACAGATATATACCTGAAGTCTGCCTGGTCTGGCCTCAGTGGGAGATCATGTGCCTGATCGTCGAGGAACTTGAGGCTCCAAGAGGGGAGAGGGTG
Source organism: Apodemus sylvaticus (assembly GCF_947179515.1). Taxonomy (NCBI): domain Eukaryota; kingdom Metazoa; phylum Chordata; class Mammalia; order Rodentia; family Muridae; genus Apodemus; species Apodemus sylvaticus. The sequence goes on from NW_026262999.1 coordinate 558,180, forward strand.
CCAGGTGTGAGGGAAATACGGTGAGCAGCCTCTTGGAGGCAAAAGGGAGGAAGAACATGATGACAATCTATGAGAGTCAGGAATAAGAGGGAGGGCAATGTCTAGAATGTAAATAAATAAAATGATTTTTTTAAAAAAATCCAAAAACAATCAGAATACCTAATATAAAAATTTCACCTAATAGCACTTGCTGACAATGGTGTAGAGAAAGAGTAGCACTCACCCATTTCTGATAGGATTTCAACCTGATATAACCACATGGGAAAGCAATGTGGAGATTCCTCATTAAATGGGAAAGGGTTCTCCCAGAAGAAAAATGTATACAATTCTTGGGCATGTATGTCCAAGTTGACCCACAATAAAACAGGATAACATGTAGATTTATGGTCATAATGACCTCACTTGTGATTGTAGAACCTGGAAACAAGCCAGATGCTCCACAATGGATGAATGGATACAGAAAATTTTCATTTGTAACTTGGAATATCAGTAAGGTATAAAGATTGAGGATATCATGAGTGTTGCAGGCATGTGGATGTAATTAGAAAACAATATCCTCAAGGAAGTTACTCCAACCCAAATGGACATGCATGGAATATACACAATAATATGTATTATTAGTCGAAAAAGTGCAGAAAACCTACACAACCCACAGGACGTTTAATAAACAAAATACCCAAATGACAATGACTAAATCAACCTTTGACTAAAAGAAAATCCCATGTGTGTGATGTGGAATATGTGGGAGGGAAGGAATATAGTGAAAGAGGAGACATAGTGAGGAAGGGAAAAACATGATGAGATAATGGAAAGGGAATTGGACTGATGTCCTGAGCAACAACAGCAGACAGAATGAACACAGGCAACATTGAAAGTTAAAGTGGGGAGCCTCCAGAATGCACAAGAAATTTCAGATGTGAGAGATGCTCTGGACTCACATGGAGAGACAGTGCTTGAATTGCTCATAATGGGGAGGGCCAACATGTAGAGTAAAGTACCAGCAGAAAGAATAGAGAACAAGTGTCGGAACGGGGTTGCAATCCTACCTTCATGCTCTGACCCAGAAATGTTCCTGTTTGCAAGAACTGAAGGGATACAAATGGAAAAATCAAGAGAGAAATGATGTCAAGTGACAGGCCCAAATTGTGTTGCAGTATCATTGGAGCCTGGGGCCTGACACACTTTTCTGATGCTGTTGTGTGCTTGTAGATCTATATTGCATGCTCTGTGAGAGGTACAACAAACAGCAAAAAGCTAGATAAAGATACTAGCACACAAGAAATAGTGACAATCTGGGCAACCCTATGACTGAATAAGTAAAATATGGGAGAAGATGATGAGGAGGGACAGTCCCATGGGAGGATCAACAGTCTCAACTGACATAAATTTCCAAGAAGTTTCAGATACTGAGCCACCAACCAGTCAGCAGCAGTGCATATTCTTGTCACAGATTGAGAAAATGTGGCTAACCAGTGAAACCCATGAGGATAAAGGCTGTTGGTATGTCTGCAGGGTTGAGAGGAATGCATGAGGTCATTAATCTGGAGACTGCGGAGCTGGGGCCTTTAAGAGAAGGGGAGTAATCAAGGAGGAAGGTAATATCTGAACTATAAGTAGTAATTTAAAAAAAAAACAGTTCAGAACAAGTTCTCCTATGAAAACTGATGGAAAACTACTAAATAAAATGCTCAAAAACTGAATTTAGAAACATCAAATTACTATAGATGAAGAAACCAAGATATTCCACGACAAAACCAAATTTACACAATATCTTTCCACAAACTCAGCCCTACAAAGGTTAATAGGGGAAAAGCACCAGTACAATGAGGGAAACTATACCCTGGCAAGAGCAGGATATTAAGCTTTTTTCATCAAACCCAAAGAGGATAAACACACACATATAAAATTAAAATCAGAAATGTTAGGAAGCAATAACCACTACTCATTGATATCTCTTAACATCAATGGACTCAATTCCCCAATAAAAAGACATAGACTAACAGAATGGTTACATAAACAGGACCCTACATTTTGCTGCTTACAGGAAACACACCTCAATGTCAAAGACAAAAACTACCTTAGAGTAAAAGGCTGGAAGACAATTCTACAAGCAAATGGTCCCCGGAAACAAGCTGGAGTTGCCACTCTAATTTCAGATAAAATTGACTTTCAACCTAAAGTCATCAAAAGAGACATGGAAGGTCACTACTTGCTGGTCAAAGGAAAAATCAAACAAGAAGAACTCTCAATCCTGAACATCTTTGCCCCAAATACATAAAAGAAACTTTACTAAAGCTCAAAGTACACATTGCACCTAACACAATAATTGGGGGTGACTTCAACACTCCACTTTCACCAAAGGACCGATCAGGAAAACAGAAACTAAACAGGGACACAATGAAACTAATTGAAGCTTTGAACCAATTGGAGTTAACAGATATATATAGAACTTTTTATCTCAAAGCAAAAGAATATACCTTTTTCTCAGCACCTCATGGTACCTTCTCCAAAATAGATCATATAGTTGGTCACAAGACAAACCTCAACAAATATTAGAAGATCGAAATAATCCCATGCCTCGTATCAGATAACTATGGAGTAAAAGTGATCTTTCGTAACAGTAAAAACAACAGAAAGCCCATATACACATGGAAACTGAATAATACTCTACTCAATAATACCTTGGTCCAGGAAGAAATAAAGAAAGAAATCAAAGATTTCTTAGAATTTAATGAAAATGAAGGCACAACATACACAAATCTATGGGACACATTGAAAGCAGTGCTAATAGGAAAACTCATAGGTTTGAGTGCCTTCAAAAAGAAATTCGAGAGAGCTTACACTAGAAGATTAAAGGAACAACTGAAAACCCTGGAACAAGAAGAAGCTAATTCACCCAGGAGGAGGAGAAGACAGGAAACCATCAAACTCAGGGATGAAATCAATCAAGTAGAAACCAAGAGAACCATACAAAGAAAAAACAAGACCAAAAGCTGGTTCTTTGAAAAAATCAACAAGATAGATAAACCCTTAGCCAGACTAACCAAAAGGCACAGAGAAAGTATCCAAATTAACAAAATTAGGAATGAAAACGGAGATTTTACAACAGAAACGGAGGAAATTCAAAAAATCATCAGATCCTTCTACAAAAACCTGTACTCAACACAACTGGAGAATCAGGAGGAAATGGACATTTTCTTAGACAGATACCAATTACCAAAATTAAGCGAAGATCAAATAGACCATCTAACCAGACACATAACCCCTAAATAAATAGAAGGGGTCATAGATAGGTTTCCAACTAAAAAAAGCACAGGACCAGATGGTTTCAGTGCAGAATTCTATCAGACCTTCAAAGAAGACTTAACACCAATACTCTTCAAACTCTTCCACCAAATAGAAAGAGAAGGAACACTACCCAACACCTTCTTCGAAGCCACTATTACGCTGATACCAAAACCACACAAAGACCCAACTAAGAAAGAGAATTTCAGGCCAATTTCCCTTATGAATATCGATGCAAAAATACTAAATAAAATTCTTGCCCACCAAATCCAAGAACACATCAAAATGATCATCCACCATGATCAAGTAGGCTTCATCCCAGGGATGCAGGGATGGTTCAATATACAGAAATCTATAAATGCTATCCACTACGTAAACAAACTCAAAGAAAAAAAACCACATGATCATTTCATTAGATGCTGAAAAAGCATTTGACAAAATTCAGCATCCTTTCATGCTAAAAGTCTTGGAAAGGACAGGAATTCAATGCCCATATCTAAACATAGTAAAAGCAATATAGAGCAAACCGGTAGTCAACATCAAACTAAATGGAGAGAAACTTGAAGCAACCCCACTAAAATCAGGGACTAGACAAGGCTGCCCCCTCTCTCCAAATCTTTTCAATATAGTTCTTGAAGTCCTAGATAGAGCAATTAGACAACAGAAGGAAGTCAAAGGAATACAAATTGGAAAGGAAGAAGTCAAATTATCACTATTTGCAGATGATATGATCGTATACATAAGTGACCCTAATAACTCATAGAGAACCCCTACAGCTGATAAACAACTTCAGCAAAGTGACTGGCTACAAAATCAACGCAAGCAAATCAGTAGCCTTTATATATTCAAAGGATAAGCAAACTGAGAAATAAATTAGGGAAATGACCCCCTTCACAATAGCTACAAACAACATAAAGTATCTTGGGGTGACTCTAACCAAACAAGTGAAAGACCTATATGACCAGAACTTCAGATCTCTGAAGAAGGAAATCGATGAAGATCTCAGAAAATGGAAAAACCTTCCATGCTCGTGGATTGGCAGGATTAATATAGTTAAAATGGACATCTTTCCAAAGGCAATCTACAGATTCAATGTTATTTCCATAAAAATTCCAACCCAGTTCTTCATAGAGCTAGAAAAAGCAATTCTCAAATCATCTGGAATAACAAAAAAACCAGGATAGATAAAACTATTCTCAACAGTAAAAGAACTTCACGGGGATTCAACATCCCATAATTTAAACTCTAGTACAGAGCAATAGTGATAAAAACTGTATGGTATTGCTACAATATCAAGCAAGCAGATCAATGGAATAGGATTGAAGACCCAGAAATGAACCAACACACCTATGGTCACTTGGTCTTCGACAAAGGGGCTGAAAGCATCCAGTGGAAAAAAGATAGTCTTTTCAACAAATGGTGCTGTTTCAATTGGAGGTCAGCATGAAGAAGAATGCGCATCGATCCATTCTTATCTCCTTGTACCAAGCTCAAATCCAAATGGATAAAGGACCTCTACATAAAACCTGACACACTGAAACTAACTGAAAAAAAACCGGGGAAGACCCTGGAGGACATGGGCACAGGGGAAAAGTTCCTGAATAGAACACCAATAGCTTATGCTCTAAGATCAAGAGTTGACAAATGGGACCTCATAAAACTACAAAGTTTCTCTAAGGCAAAGGACACCGTCAAAAGGACAAAACATCAACCAACAGACTGGGAAAGAATCTTCACCAACCCTAAATCCGACAGAGGGCTAATATCCAATATATACACAGAACTCAAGAAAGTAGAAGCAAGAGATCCAAATAACCCCATTTAAAAGTGGGGTACGGAGCTAAACAAAGAATTTTCACAAGAAGAAATTCGGAGAGCTGAGAAACACCTTAAGAAATGTTCAACATCATTAATCATTAGGGAAATGCAAATCAAAACAACCCTGAGATTTCACCTCACACCAGTCAGAATGGCTAAGGTCAAAAACACAGGAGACAGCAGGTGTTGGCGAGGATGTGGAGAAAGAGGAACACTCCTCCACTGCTGGTGGGATTGCAAGATGGTGCAACCACTTTGGAAATCTGTCTGGCGGTTCCTCAGAAAACTGGGCATGTCACTTCCTGAGGAGCCTGTTATACCACTCCTGGGCATATATCCAGAGGATTCTTCAGCATTCAATAAGCACACATGCTCCACTATGTTCATAGCAGCCCTATTTGTAGTAGCCAGAATCTGGAAAGAACCTAGATGTCCTTCAACGGTGGAATGGATACAAAAAATGTGGTATATTTATACAATGGAGTACTATTCAGCCTTTAGAATTTATGAAATTCTTAGACAAATGGATGGAGTTGGAGAAGTGAGGTAACCCAGTCTCAAAAGATCAATCATGGTATGCACTCACTGATAAGTGGATATTAGCCTAGAAACTTTGAATACCCAGGACATAATCCACAGATTAAATGATGTCAAAACAGAATGGAGGAGTGGTCCCTGGTTCTGGAAAGACTAAGTGCAATAGTATAGGAGAATTCCAGAACAGGGAAGTGGGAAGGGGTAGATGGAAGAATAGGGGGACAGAAGAGGGCTTATGGGACTTGCGGGGAGTGGGGACCCAGAAAAGGGGAAATCATTTGTAATGTAAATAAAAATTAAAAAAAAAAGTTGGGAACAAAATACCCAGTGAAGGAGATAGATTCAGGGACAAATTGTGTAGCACAGACTGAAGGAATGAACATCCAGAGACTACCCAACTTACTGATATATCCTATATAAAGGTACAATACACAAATACAATTAATAATGCCCCCAAGCACTTGTTGACTGGAGATGAATAGAGCTGTCACCTGGAAGGCTTTGCTAGTGCATGACAAATATAGCGCGGTATCATCTCAGCCAGCCATTGAAGTGAGCACATGGACCCATGTAGTGTTGCTAGAGAAATGACCCAAAAAGCTGAAGGGGTGTTCACCACCATAGGAGGAACAACATAAGACTCCCAATGCTCTGAGAACACACAATGTAAAAAACATCAAAGAGTTGACATGGCTCCAGACAAAAAGTCAGCAGAAGATGGACTTATTGGACATCAAAGGAAGGAGAGGAACTTTGTCCTGGTAAAGTTTGTTTGAACAGGGTAGGGGAATACCAGGACAGGGTAGCAGGTGGGGGTTGATTGCAGAAGAGGTGAGGGGAGATGGTTGTACTACTTTCAGAGGGGGTTCAGGAATAAAAGGCAAAATCCTTTGAAATTTAAATAATATATATATAATTAATATATATATAATATAAATATATAATTAAATATATATATATTTAATTATATATATTTCTATTATAGACAAAATTTAGTCATTATTTTGTCAAATGCCCATTATTTATAGAAATTAAAAATTACAAAATATAAAATACTTCATGTTCTCATACACATTTTCAGTACATTCCAATCAGACTAATATGCCATTTATTCCTTTTATTCCTTTTAATAATATTTATTTAACTTTTCTGTTATTGAAGGTTTAATTAATTTATTATTATTGTTGTTTAAATATCTGTGTACATGTATATGTTTGATTACATGTGTAAAGCAGTTACAGTGAAATTTTATAGATTCTGAACACCACTGATCTAAATTCATCCTCCCACTTAATGTTAGTGCATGTTTACAGGTTTGGTAGGAACCTATGCTGAGAAAGGATACCTAAGCATATGTAAGTGTTGTTTTATAATTTCTTTCATTTGTAAAGACCATATTGGCCTACAGTTCATGGTGATCTCCTCAGTGATAAAATTGCATATATGTTCTTGTATATTCTTATTTTTGTCCTTTCTGTAACAAATGTGTCTGGTGCAAATCAGTTCCTCCCTTGAGAACTTTATACACACATTACATAGATTTTTCAATCAACTAATCAGCTAAAAATTTTGTAAGTGTCACCATATTGGAACTAAGCTTCTTATCATAAAAATTTTCAGGGGCATATAGTTCTGCAGTTCACTTCTCTTCTGGGGAAGTTTAAACACTGAAATCCTTCATTATCTGCCTTATTCACTATCTTTATGGTACAATAGTTGTGAGATGCTGCAGATAAGTCACTATGGGGAAATTAAAGAGACCTTAAACTAGTGGTTAAAGCCCATGTTTCTTCTGGTGACAATCATGGTGCCTTGGAATCTTCTGATGATAGCACACAGGGTTTCTATGTCCTGGATGAACTCAGGACATGTTACAAGGGTGCAGAATGTGGTAGCATGGTATGATGAAGACCTTGGCATGACATGCTATGATGAAGATATCCTTTATCCCTCACCCTGTGTGATGGTCCTTAGTGACAGAGATAGAACTTGCTTGTCTAGACAAGTTATTTATCATTGAAAATGATTCACTGTATTACTCAATGTGAATATCACATTAAACACATTTTGCAGAAAGAAATCCCCTGCGAGGGAAGTTTATAGATCAACCTACAGGTCTATCTAAATATATTATTAGCATGGAGAACTCTAGGCTCTATGCTTCCACTCCTATAATCAAGGTATTCTTAGTGGTTTTAAAGATCTCCAGATCAAGGATTTGGATCTGGCTAAAAGCAATAAAACTCCTGTCATTCTCGCTTAAGAATTTGGGTACTGAATGTTGCTACTATTAAAATAATCTTCACTTTCTAGCTTGCCTTCATAACCATAAGTCATTTGGCATTGTTTAAAACACATTGAAGAGATTTTTAAAAATAATAGACCATTGTCTGCACAAAGAGACATGGTAGGATTTAGGTTTGTATATAGTGTGGATAATGGAAGAATTTTTCATCTCTTCAAAGAAGCAAATTCTTGCAATTTCAATTCTTATTATGGAACCCATCAATAAACACAACAGAGAGAAATGCTTTCCTTGGAGGATGGTTTGGGAGCAAAAGGAATTATCACCTTATATTTAGGAGAGTAGATGCCAAGGGGGCAGTGTTGTACTATCCACAGATTCATGTGTCAAAATGTTTGATAGTAAGTTTCATTTATATATGACCTAGAATGAGGTCATTTGAATGAAAAGAGAAGAACACCTAGGACATGCAATAGAATAGAAAGTGATGGTTCATTTTCTCATGGAATATTTGCTAACACAGAGGTACTAGTATATGTCTTTGATAGATGTAATAACAAACAAACAAATTGTATCTTGTATTAAGAAGGAATGAATAATTCTTTTATTTTCTATGATTTTTTCCTGCTATTTTTACTTAAATTTTGCCAGATATGATCCTGTTATATTTATCTGTCTGGAATTTAAATAACAAAAGCTTGAACAAGACCATGGAAGATTGAAAAAGAGCACAAGCAAGACTCTTGATGCCTTGAAAAGTTTTGAGTATAGTAAGCTGTATAGCAACACCTGCAGTCTGGTACATACAGAAAAAATCATAAAACTAGATGGGCTTTTTATAGAGTCTTCAAGATCTTCACTCTCAGAGTCCCAATCTTCATTTATATCTTATCTTTGACTTAGTTTAGTGAGAAAGGTTATTTGAAACCATCAATTGAATTTTAAACAACACCAGTAATAAACTCAGATATTTTAGCCTGCAAAATATAATATTGATTACTGGATTAATCAAGGGGAGTCAATGGATGAGGGATATTTTATCCTGTTAGAGAGCTGGTGCCTACAGAATTACCAAAATTTATAGTTTGCTTATATTTACAATAACCGAAGTTAATAATCTGTGTTGGCAGAACCTGTATTTTTCTTATTTGGATCAGATGTGCTTATCCCTGCTGGATATCTCTACAATTCAGAATATAGTGAAACTCAAACACTTCTCCGACAAGGTATTGTGGCTCAATCATGTGTAGAAAGAAAATATCACTAGACTTCTGCAACCAAACTGATGGGTAGACTTATTTTTCCATCAACTCAAAGTTTTTCCTAGTTAACATATTTGCACCCAGAACACACACACACACACACACACACACACATGCACACGCACACACACACGCACACGCACACGCACACGCACACACACACACACACACACACTCACACACACACACTCACACACAGAGACACACAGCCCTCGAATACCTAGACATTAAGCCCCAAAACAAGGAGTACACAGGGATGATCCCATGGTTACACATATTTAGACGAGGATGACATTGTTGGTTATCAATGTGAGATGGTACCCTTCTTACTAGAAGGCTGGAAGCCCCATGTAGTAAAATTAAGGTAGGGAGGCAGGAGTAGGTGACTAGGTAGATGAAAATGCTCATAAAAATTGGAGAGGGGATGTGGGATAGACATAACTTTTATAGTTATTGCTGGATATATACTAACTTTTAAAATGTAAATAAAGGAAGGAGATATTCAATGGAATAATATGGTAGGGGAGAAAATAAACACATCACAATCTCATTGTATGAAAATTGAAAAAAAACTCTGTTACCAAGAGCTCTAGCTTTGAGTGTAAGAGGATTTTTATAACTGTGTATTGGTAGAGTCCTGAAAAATAGCACTTCAGAACAAAACAGTACAGCGCTAGTATTAGCAGGAAAGTAAAGACACTCTATGTGAGATAAGTATTCCCCTATCTGAACACTCCGTTTCTTCAAGAACTCTTGTGATGTCACCAGTGTTGCAACAATGTCAACAGTTTCTATGCATCACTGAGTCTCAACAGGGTTCAACGTTATCAATGTTTTCAAAGCAGATTTCTCTACAAGAAGAGAGAAAGAGGAACACAAGAAATACAAGGAAAGTGTAAGACACCATGCAGGAGTCTACTAGTTTTTGAGCCTGTCCACTGAAGAAGCAATCCTACCTAACCAATGGATCTCCATTCATCCACTACCCTTAGATCTCCAAATGCTTCCAGCATTAGTATTGCCTCTGTGTCCCCAAATACCCCCATAGCCTTATATTGCCTGAATATCTCCAAATGCCTCCAGATCCACAAATGCCTCATTATATCCAAAGACCTCAAAGGATTCCATTAATCGATAGCATATAATTGTCTCCAGGATCTACAGTGAATCAAGCCTTTCAGGTTTTAACCTCTTCGTTCATTCAACTTGTGGGTCGTGAAGACTGTCCAAGAGCAAATGTTACCCGAAAGACTTCTGTAAGACCTTGAAGACGGCAGACAAGGTATAGCCCAGAATATAAGAATAAGCTGGAGAAATTGTTCTTGGAAATCCCCAAGTATCCTTCCATTGAACAACGTAAGGAACTGGCAGAAAGCATCTGTGTGACAGAATACCGGATCCGGATATGGTTTAAGAACCAGAGGTGTAGATACTTTAGGGAACATCCCAATGAGTGTATGTCAACACCTGAGAACCAAAGGGGGAGAGCACAAACTCACTAGCTCAGTCATGAAGATTATGCCCCCGTTAATGCTGTGGCCATTCATTATCCCATGTCCCCAAACTTAGCTGATGTAAGCTCCCTTCTCTAACATGGTGCCTCTGATATCTTCCTTTCCATTTCCCATTCTTTTTTTTTTTTTTAACTATTGCAATTTATTTAATATTACTAACACTTTCTTTTTTTTTCTTTTTTTTATTCGATATAATTTATTTACATTTCAAATGATTTCCCCTTTTCTAGCCCCCACTCCCCGAAAGTCCCTTAAGTCCCCTTCTCTTTCCCTGTCCTCCCACCCATCCCTTCCACTTCCCTGTTCTGGTTTTGTCGAATACTGTTTCACTGAGTCTCTCCAGAACCAGGGGCCAGTCCTCCTTTCTCCTTGTACTTCATTTGATGTGTGGATTATGTTTTGGGTATTCTAGTTTTCTAGGTTAATAACCACTTATTAGTGAGTGCATACCATGATTCACCTTTTGAGTCTGGGTTACCTCATTCAGTATGATGTTCTCTAGCTCCATCCATTTGCCTAAGAATTTCATGAATTCATTGTTTCTAATGGCTGAATAGTACTCCATTGTGTAGATATACCACATTTTTTGTATCCACACTTCTGTTGAGGGATACCTGGATTCTTTCCAGCATCTGGCAATTATAAATAGGGCTGCTATGAACATAGTAGAGCATGTATCCTTATTACATGGTGGGGAATCCTCTGGGTATATGCCCAGGAGTGGTATAGCAGGATCTTCTGGAAGTGAGGTGCCCAGTTTTCGGAGGAACCGCCAGACTGATTTCCAGAGTGGTTGTACCAATTTGCAGCCCCACCAGCAGTGGAGGAGTGTTCCTCTTTCTCCACACCCTCTCCAACACCTGCTGTCTCCTGAATTTTTAATCTTAGCCATTCTGACTGGTGTAAGATGAAATCTCAGGGTTGTTTTGATTTGCATTTCCCTAATGACTAATTAAGTTGAGCATTTTTTAAGATGCTTCTCCGCCATCTGAAGTTCTTCAGGTGTGAATTCTTTGTTTAACTCTGTACCCCATTTTTAATAGGGTTGTTCGGTTTTCTGGAGTCTAACTTCTTGAGTTCTTTATATATATTGGATATTAGCCCTCTATCTGATGTAGGATTGGTGAAGATCTTTTCCCAATTTGTTGGTTGCTGATTTGTCCTCTTGATGGTGTCCTTTGCCTTATAGAAACTTTGTAATTTTATGAGGTCCCATTTGTCAATTCTTGCTCTTAGAGCATACGCTATTGGTGTTCTGTTCAGAAACTTTCTCCCTGTACCGATGTCCTCAAGGGTCTTCCCCAGTAAGTTTCTGAACAGAACACCAATAACATATGCTACATTTCCCACTCTTAAGGCAGTGAAACATTCTCAATGTGTTGATGGCTGGCCATAACCATACAAGAGTAACCACAGCCCATTTCCCTTAACAAAATCCATGGACTCAGTTCAGAGTGACGCTGTTGAAGACATATTTGAATCATAACAAGAAATAAGATATAGCAATAGACAAAGCTTTCCAACTCTACCACTGTCAAATATCATGGAACAGATCAAGATCACTCAAAAGATTCACATTTTTAAAGCCATGTAGACTAATATATTTTCATTACAGGAATAGTTCTGTGTTCAAGGCCTATAAATATTTGACATTACTCTAGAAACTGTGCAGTTATCAAATCTGTTTTCCCTGAATTTGCATAAACCTACTTTTCATGAAGATGTTTCTGGAAATCCTTCAGTATGCCTTGTTTATTATATATTTTACTTTAGTTAATTTTGTGTTTATAAATACATAAGCAATTATGAAACTGGAATGAGGGCACTGAAATTCATGTATTGAAAATGAGAACTATAATGCATAGACTTTGATCTGTACACCAATCCTGCATTGTGCCTTATATTCCTTGACAATATTCCTCCATTAATCTGTTCTCCTTCACATTCTAAGCACACAGTTTCATTCTCTCTCCGTCTCTCTTTAAATGTCTGTCTGTCTCTCTCTGTTTCCATCTCTCTATGCCTATATTTCTCTGTCTCTCTCCCTCATTCTCTGTCTCCCTCTTTCTCTTTCTCAATCCCTCTCTGTCCCTCTCCCTTTTTCTCTGTCTCTCCCCTCTTTTCCTGTCACTCTGCTCTCTATCACTTTGTATACTATTCTCCATTTATCTTTGTGATGTACATTTTCATGTATGTACATACTCCCAAAATCTGACAGTGAGTGTTCTATGTTAGAAACAATAAATTATACTTTTGAACACTTTTAAGGTTCGTAGAGGGTTGAATTGTCAGAGCCCCATTTTAAAACCACCACATGTGATGTATTTGGTCACAATGAATGAGCTTTGGAAAGTCTTCCCAGTTTTTAAAGCTTTCCTTCAACAAAGCCTCATTCCCAGAAAATGTGTAATATCTGCTTCTGCAGGAATTGTTATCCAGGAATTGAAGACGCAGAAATGAACCCACATACCTATGGTCACTTGATCTTCAACAAAGGAGTCGAAAACATCCAATGGAAAAAAAGATTGACTTTTCAATAAATAGTGCAGGTTCAATTAGAGTTGAGCATGCAGAAGAATGTGAATTTATCCATTATTATCCCCATGTACTAAACTCCACTCCAAGTGGAACAAGGACCTCCACATAAAACCAGACACACTAAAACTAATAGAAAAGAAATTGGGGAAGACACTTGAGGACATGGGCACAGGGGAAAAGTTCCTGAATGGAACACCACTAGCTTCTGTTCTAAGATCAAGAATTGACAAATAGTACCTCATAAAATTACAAAGGTTTTGTAAGGCAAAGGACACTGTTACATGGACAAAACGGTAAGCAACAAATTGGGAAAGGATATTCACCAAACCTACATCTGATAGAGGCTAATATCCAATATATACAAAGAACTCAAGAAATTAGACCCCAGGGAAACAAATAACCCTATTATAAAATGGGGTAATGATCTAAACAAAGAATTTTTACCTGAAGAAATTCGGATGGCCGAGAGGAACCTTAAGAAGTGCTGAACATCATTAGTCATTAGGGAAATGGAAATCAAAACAACCCTAAGATGTCACCTTACACCAGTCAGAATGGCTAAGGTCAAAAACTCAGGAGAGAGCAGGTGTTGGCAAGGATGTGGAGAAATTGGAACAGTCCTCTACTGCTGGTGGGGCTGTAAGAAAGTATAACCACTTTGGAAATCAGTCTGGTGGTTCCACAGAAATATTGTCCGATTTTCAATTTAAAACACATTTGTGATTTAAAAAGAGAGAGTAATACAAGGTTAGCTATATTTATGATCTTGTTATTGTTTCATGAGGACACGACCTGCTATTTGCTCATGTTGACAAGGTATGAGTGTCCTATATTTTCAAGTTGACGGTATGGAGTTAACTACCCTCCAGATGTGGTATGCTCAACTATGAGCAAAATCGGGAGGCTGGAAGATACAAATTTCTGACATTGATCCTGGCATGAAGATTTTGAGGCATAGTGTCACTGAAACCACGAAGCCTCAGGTAGGAAGATATCTGAGTTCAAAGTCATCAGAGAAATGAATGTCCAGATCCATTGCAGGTTACACACACCTTTAAAAAGGGTAGGAGTTTCTGCTTGGAACTATATAAGGTCATTGGAAGAAATAAGGTTTCTTTTCTTCAACAGTTGCCTTTTATTACTGAGCAACTGCAAGCTCCTTGAACTTCCATTCACAGCTTACACTAAACATTGTTAGGGATTTTTGAATACAGACTATAAGTAATCAAAAAATTCATTTTCTGTATATAGACTACCCATAATTTCTCTGACTCGAGAATAGCCTGAGCAATGCAGAAGTTGAATTCTGTTGCTTAAGGAAACCTGTCTAGGGATATCCTTCTCTGACACAATCTAAAAGTTGATGCTTCAGGATGTCAAGCTCTGTCTTTCATGTCATGTGGGTGCAGGAGCATCCTGAGTGAACAAAGGGTCTCATTCACCTAGCTTCACTTTCAAGTTTAAATGCTCAGTTTCAGCAATTTAATGTATCTGTCTATAAAATGCTGTGATCCTTCAGTATCTCAAAATGAATAACTTTCATGCCCCATTTATCCTATGTACTAGGGTAGATTTCAGACATGAAAAGACATCTCTGGATATTATAAGAAAATAAAAACTTTTCTAAGTAGATCGGAGAGGGAAAATACCTTGAAAAATTCAGACAATTTTTTGAGGTGGAGAAAAATTCTTAGCCCAGCCTCACTTGGAATATTAATTGGTCAGGGCCTGGAGGTTGGGAGGTGAATAAAAAATGATTTCAATTAAAATATCAAAATTGATAACCATGTAATGACAAGGAATTGGATGTTAGTACTTTATTAGCTAACATTTCAAGTCTATATCATGCATGTGTCTAGGATGTATACCTTACTAATTTCTAAAATATTGCAGTCTGACACATTGAATTGACATTTAACCAGGAAGACATCCTGTATCCCAAGGAGTTTCTCTATCAGAAATGACTTGCTAAACCCCATGACCAGAAACCACAGAATTCCTGGGATGATATTTCATTCTCATATTCCTTTTATTAATGTTGACAAGCCATAATAAATAGGAAGTGATCCAGCTAGGATATTCCTTAGTCTCATCACTGTTATTTCTTGGAGAAAACCCTGTAATCACCTTGAGTGATTGCTTTGCCCCTAATTGTCTGAGAGTAGCCACAAGCTGTAGGTCTGTCCTACTTAATCTGAAGTGAGTGATGGTTTTTGACATAACTTTTTATTTCAGATTTTATTTGGAATTTTGTTTTGTTTTGTTTTGATTTTTATTTGGTATTGTAAACGTATATAACATTATTACTCTCCATCAAATTTTGATTAGATTTCAAATTTGTTTACATTGATTGCCTATTTAAAGGTTGGTTTTAAATCATTAGTTTATGATAGAAAAAATAGATTTACAAATCATCACTCTTGAGATAATCCTCATTTTCCAATGTGCTGTGCAAATCATTTCCTATAAATCATTAGTTTCAAGCAAACACTCATATCTGTAATTCAGTTGTCCTCTTACTCTTCAATGGTATATTGATAAGTGTGATTTGAAGTATTTGTTCATATTCACATGATCATACATATTCACTTCTGATATTCTTTTTTATGACTCAGAGGGAGGAATAATCTTTTTTTATATTTTTCTTTCTTTTTTTATTCGATATTTTTATATATTTATTTACATTTCAAAATGATTTGCCCTTTTCTGTCCCCCCACACTCCTTGAAAGTCACATAAGCCCCCATTTCTACCACTGTCCTCCCATCCACCCTATCCCACTTCCCTGGGCAGAAAGTGATATTAAATTTTGTCACAATGTTTTCAGTATCAAGAATTGATCATCTGATGTCCTACACTTTGCTTATTAATTGTTTTCAAGGGGTTTTTTGTTTATTTAAATACCCCTACATCAATGAGATGAAGATACATAATTATGTTGGATGATGATTTTGATGTGTTTCTAGATTCAGTTTTGAGCATTTTATTCAGTAGTTTTGCATCAGATTTCATAAGAGAACATGTTATGAACTACTTTTTTAAAATTATGATTAAAGTCCAGATATTACCTTCATCCCTGTCAGCCACCTGATTACTACCAATTTCTTAAAGGCCACTTCTCCAAAGTCTCCAGAAGGATGTCCTTATGCCTTAATCTCACCCCTGCAGACATACCAACAGCCTTTATCTTCATGGGTCTCAAGGTTAGGCACATTTTCTCACACTGTGACATGAGCAGGCACTGCTCTTCTGTATATGAGTACTGCAATTCCTATCAGCCTGTTTATGCTGGCTGGTTGGTGGCACAGTTTCTGAAAAATCTTGGAGATTTAGGTCAATTGAGACTGCTGGTCCTCTCATGGAGAGAGAGAGAGAGAGAGAGAGAGAGAGAGAGAGAGAGAGAGAGAGAGAGAGAGAGAGAGAACTTTTCATCCCAAAGCAAAAGAATGTACCTTTTCTCAACACCTCGTGGTACCTTCTCCAAAATAGATCATATAGTTGGTCACAAGACAGACCTCAACAAATATAAGAATAATAAAATAATCCCATGCCTCCTATCATATCACTATGGAGTAAATGTGGTCTTTAGTAACAGCATAAACAACAGAAAGTCCACAGACACATGGAAACTGAACAATACTCTACTCAATGATACTTTGGTCAATGAAGAAATAAAAAAAAAATCAAAAGATTTCCTAGAATTTAATGAAAATGAAGGCACAACATACACAAATCTATGGGACACAATGAAAGCAGTGCTAAGAGGAAAATTCATAGCTTTGAGTACCTCCAAAAAGAAATTCAAGAAAACATGCACTAGAAGATTTAGGGAACAACGGAAAGCCCTGGAACAAGAAGAAGCCAATTCACACTGGAGAAGAAGAAGATAGGAAATCATCACACTCAGGGCTGAAATCAATCAAGTAGAATCCAAGAGAACCATACAAAGATTCAACAAAACCAAAAGCTGGTTCTTTAAAAAAATCAACAAGATAGATAAACACTTAGCAAGGCTAATGAAAGGGCACAGAGAAAGTATCCAAATTAACAAAATTAAAAATGAAAACGGAGATATTACAACAGAAACTGAGGAAATTCAAAATATCATCAGATCTTACTACAAAAATCTGTATTCAACTTAACTGGAGAATCTGGAGGAAATGGACATTCTTTTAGATAGATACCAATTACTAAAATTAAACCAGGATCAAATAGACCATCTAAAGTGACCCATAACCCCTAAAGAAATAGAAGGGGTCATAGATAGTCTTCTGACCAAAAAAAGCATAGGACCATATGGTTTCAGTGCAGAATTCTATCAGACCTTCAAAGAAGTCTTAACACCAATACTCTTCAAACTTTTTCACCAAATTGAAACAGAAGGAACACTACCTAACTCTTTCTTCAAAGCCACTATTATGCTGATACCATGACCACACAAAGATCCAACTAAAAAAGAGAATTTCAGGCCAGTTTCCCTTATGAATATCGATGCAAAAATACTAAATAAAATATTTGCCCACAGAATACAAGAACGCATCAAACGATCATCCATCATGATCAAGTAGGCTTCATCCAAGTAATGCAGGGATGGTTCAATATAAGGAAATCCATAAATGCAATCCACTACACAATCTCAAAGAAAGAAACATTTGATCATCTCATTAGATGCTGAAAAAGCATTTGACAAAATTCAGCATCCTTTCATGCTAAAAGTCCTGAAAAGGAAGTAATTCAAAGCCCATATCTAAACATATTAAATATATAATTAACATATTAATTATATACAGTATTAAGTACTGTATATAATATACAGTAAACCAGTAGCCAACATCAAACTAAAAGGAGAGAAACTTGAAGCAATCCCATTAAAATCAGGGACTAGACAAGGATGTCCCCCTCTCCATATCTTTTCAATATAGTTTTTGAAGTCCTAGCTAGATCCATTAGACAACATAAGGAAGTCAAAGGAATATAAATTGGAAAGGAAGATGTCAAAATGTCACTATTTGTAGATGATATGATAGTATGCATAAGTGACCCTAAAAACTCTACTAGAGAACTCCTACAGCTGACAAATAACTTCAGCAAAGTGGCTGGCTACAAAATCAACACAAATCAGTAGGCTTTATATATTCAAAGGATAAGCAGACTGAGAAAGAAATTAGGGAAATGACCCCCTTCACAATAGCTACAAACAGCATAAAGTATCTTGGGGTGACTCTAACCAAACAAGTGAAAGACCTATATGACGAGAACTTCAGATCTCTGAGAAAGGAAATCGAAGAAGAGCTCAGAAAATGGAAAAAATCTTCCATGCTCGTGGATTATCAGGATTAATATAGTTAAAATGGCCATCTTGCCAAAGGCAAAATACAGATTCAATGCTATCCCCATAAAAATTCCAACCCAGTTCTTCATAGAGCTAGAAAGAGCAACTCTCTTATTCATCTGGAATAACAAAAACCCAGGATAGCTAAAACTATTCTCAACAGTAAAAGAACTTCAGGGGGAATCAGTCTCCCAAACTTTAAACTCTACTACAGAGCAATAGTGATAAAAACTGCACGGTATTGGTACAATATCAGGCAAGCAGATAAATGGAATAGGATTGAAGACCCAGAAATGAACCAACACACCTATGGTCACTTGATCTTCGACAAAGGAGGTGAAAGCATCCAGTGGAAAAAAGATAGTCTTTTCAACAAATGGTGCTGGTTCATTTGGAGGTCAGCATGCAGAAGAATGCACATCGATCCATTCTTATCTCCTTGTACCAAGCTCAACTCTAAATGGATCAAGGACCTCCACATAAAATCTGACACACTGAAACTAATCGAAAAGAAACCGGGGAAGACCCTGGAGGACATGGGCACAGGGGAAAAGTTCCTGAATAGAACACCAATAGCGTATGCTCTAAATCAAGAATTGACAGGTTGGACCTCATAAAACTACAAAGTTTCTGTAAAGCAAAGGACACTGTCAAAAGGACAAAACGTCAACCAACATATTGGGAAAGGATCTTCACCAACCCTAAATCCAACGGAGGACCAATATCTAATATATACAAAGAACTCAAGAAGGTAGAACCCAGAGAAACAAATAACCCGATTAAAAAGTGGGGTATGGAGCTAAACAAAGAATTTTCACATAAAGAACTTCAGAGAGCTGAGAAACACCTAAAGAAATGCTCAACATCATTAATCATTAGGGAATAGCCAATCAAAACCACCTTGAGATTTCACCTCACACCAGTCAAAATGGCTAGGGTCAAAAACTCAGGAGACAGCAGGTATTGGCGAGGATGTGGAGAAAGCGGAACAGTCCTCCACTACTGGTGGGATTGCAAGATGGTGCAACCACTTTGGAAATCAATCTGGCAGTTCCTCAGAAAACTGGGCATGATATTTCCTGAGGACCCTGTAATACGAATCCTGGGCATATATCCCGAGGATTCTTCAGCATGCAATAAGGACACAAGCTCCAATATGCTCATATCAGCCCTATTTGTTGTAGCCAGAAGCTTGAGAGTGCCCAGGTGTCCCTCGACAGAGGAATGGATACCAAAAATGTGGTATATGTACACAACGGAGTACTATTCAGACATTAGAAACAATGAATTCATTAAATTCATAGACAAATGGATGGAGCTGGAGAACATCATACTAAGTGAGGTTAACTAGTCTCAAAAGATCAATCATGGTATTCAGTCACTGATAAGTGAATATTAGCCAAGAAACGGTGAATACCCAAGACATAATCCACAAATTAAATGACGTCCAAAAAGAATGGATGAGTGGCCTCTGGTTTGGAAAGACTTAGTGCAAGAGTATAGGGGAATTCCAGAACAGGTAAGCAGGGATGGGTAGATGTAGGAACAAGGGGAGGGAAGAGGGCTTATGGGACTTTTAGGGAGTGGGGACCCAGAAAAGGGAAAATCATTTGAAATGTAAATAAAAATATATTAATAAAAAAGTAAAGAAAAAATAGTTCAGAACATGTTATCTTATGAAAACTGACGCAAAACTACTGAATAAAATGCTCAAAAACTGAATTTAAAGACACATACAAATAATCATCCAACATATTTATGTATCTTTATCTCAGGGATGTAGGGATGTTTAAATAAACAAAAAAATCCTTTGGAAACAATGTACAAACAAAGTATAGGAAATCGGATGTTCAACTCTTGATAGTGAAAACACTGTGAAAAAATTTAATACCACTTACTTACCACAGTATTTTATTAATGATAGCTAGAAGTTTCAGAAATACAGATTATTAAGGCAGCATAGAGCAATCCAGCAGACAACATTGAGCAAAGTTTAGAGAATATATATATATATAAAAAAAAAAAACTTCCTCCAAAATGATGCGCAAGGAAAGACTGCCTATTATATCACTTTCATAAACAGCTTGAAGTTGTGTCCCAAGCATGAAAATAACTAAACAAGATCCATGGAATACACATTAGAAAAGAGAAATAAAAGAATCTTTACTTGCAAATGATGCCATCATATTGTTGATTGATGCATTCGTTTTAGGAGAGAATATCTGAATCTGATAAAACATTTATCATTGTGCAATTTAGACACAATGGAGACGTAAAAGTAGATTATGTAACTGATTAAGAAATTTGTTGTCATTCATAATACAAATTAAATACGTTCTGAGAAATAAATCTGAGAAACAACACACTTAACAATAGCCAAAAATAATTTCAATATATCTTGGACAGAGTTTAAACAAGAAAGTGTAAGATCTGTAGGAATAGAAACATTTCTGATAAAAATGAAGATTTTAATATATCATATGTATCACAAAATTGAGGATTACGTAGGATAATTTATAAAATATATATTTTTTTGGAAAACAATCTGATACAAATCTAGGCATACAAATGCATTTAGAATATAAATGAAAATGAAGTGAATAAATTTCCTGAAAAAACTGAAGATTTTCCTGCAACATATGTATGATAAAATTGAGGATTACATAGTGTTTTTGGTAAAATTAAAGGTTTATTCAGAAAAAAACTCAGAAAAATTCTAGGCATACAAATGCATTAAAATATAATTGAAAATTATATATAGACATTTTTGAATATAAGGAAGATTCTCATATGTCCTGTGTGTGATATTTGAGGATGACAAAGAATAGTTGATAATATTGAAGTTTAGTTTTGAAAAAAAATCACATAAATAATAGGAATACAAATACTTTTAGGATATAATTGATAAATGAAGTGGTAACATTTTCTGTTAAACTGAATATTTTCATATAACATTTGTAACAAAAAATTGAGGATTGCATAGGATAATTGAGGAAAGTTGCATAGGAATGCATCGAATAATTTTAGTAAAGGATAGAATATTAAAGATTTGTATGCCTATTATATTATCTGAGGTTTTTTTTTTTTTAAACTTCAATATTATCAACTAACCTACGTAATCCTCAATTTTCTCACACACAGGTTAGATAAAAACCTCAGTATATTAAAAAATATCTACTCTTTTTTTAATTATATTCTAAATGCATTTGTATGCCTAAAATTGTATCTGAGTGTTTTTCTGAATCATTTCTTCATTTTTATCCAAAACACTATGCAATCCTCAATTTTATCATGCATTTGTTGTATGAAAATCTTCAGTTTCTTCAGAAAATAACTACACTTCATTTTTTATTTATATTCTAAATGCACTTGTATGCTTAGTTTTGTATCAGAGTGTTTTTCTAGAAAAAAATTATTTTATAAATTACTTTATAAACACATTTTTATAAACCTTAATATTACAATTCTCAACATCAAATGGACAAAAATTTAGGATCGCTTAAAGAATGCAAAATAATCAAAGAACTTTTTGAGATATTGCCATTACTTACCTATAGCAGCTCTACTATAAAATAATACCAACTGCCTGGCATTTGTACAGAAACATACTGATGATAAATAGAAATGAAAAAAAAATCCCCCAAATAAAAACATCTACGGACATTTAAACTTTGATAAAATATTCAGTCATTCAACTGACACAAGAAGCATCCTCATCAAAATGGGCTCTTCTCTCTGAATGTTCATATAGAGGAGAATGAAACTATATCATATTTATCCCCCTGAAAAAAAAATGTAACATCCAACAGAATAAATGAACTTAATATAAAAATAGGAACTTTGGATCTCATAAATGAGAAAGTAAGAAATATCAATGAATTGCATTGATAATTCTGCAAGAGTCTATTTTCTGAGTAGATAATAAATGTCTAAGCTAGTAAAATCAACAATTCATAAATTGAACCTCATGAAATTACAAGGTTCCTGTAAGGCAAAAATAATTTGACAAAATTGAAGCCTATAAATTAGGAAAAGTTCTTGACAACCAGTTTGAAACATGGCTATTATCCAAAATGTATAAGGAACAAAAGAATGATTGCAATTTAGCTTCATTTCATCTTTCACTCTTTTTAAAATTTACCTATGATGGTAGTCTAGGAGAATGTACTAGAAAAACCCTTGAACACTTGTCTTTATACGGAAGTTAAATCCCTCACATCTCCCTGCATCTAGTAAAGAAATGTAAACTTTCAAGATCGATATCTTTGGACTAGTCAGCCTCTGCTTTGGAGATTGCAACACGTAATATTCTTCACACCTTAATTTTCAGAAATTATGATAGGCAGTGAATTATTTTTTATCCTGACAGGCAAAAATTACTGAGGCTCACTGGATTGCCCAGCTCAAGGGCACCTCCTTCAGGAAGATCAATATTCCTGCTTAAACATCATTAGGCAGACACCAGGACCACTTCTTACATGTTGGTTTTACTGAAATAGTATGCAAGCATACTTCTGCCTCATGCTCAACCCTCTGCACTCCCAATTTTTTCTTCTAAGTATACACAGGCTTTTCCACATGTGTATGGATGTATCCAGAAAGATCTGTTTGAAAATCGTAGGAGCTGTTGTTGCTATAGCACTGGTAACATCACTGGGAAGACAATGGTTCTCCCGGATACAAGCGAAATTCAAATAATGTCCTGTTGATATCATGGGAAATAACATGTCAGATGGGAACTGAGTCCTTAGTTACAAACCTAAGATGGACTGTTTCATCCCTCCCTTAAACTCAGATATTAACACAAACTGCCTAATAGTGTCACAAATCAATAAAATGTTGAATGATGGGGGGAGACACTCTGTCTCGTACAAGTTTCTGAACAAGCATCCTTGAAAAGCAGGGAAGACATTTTTCATTGTGAGATGTTCGATAGAATAATAGTCATAGAAGTCCTTAAAAGATGTCCACATTTTCTTAATTGACAATTAATACAGCAGTGATTGTGCTGGCAACCATTTGATTAATTCTAGGCAGAGGAAAATGAAATAGTGGACAAACAGAAAAGATAATTCCTTGAGCTGAATTAGGTTTTCTCTTTGTAGATCAAATATACGAAAGAGTGCCTGGATATAGGTCTCTGTAAGTTATATATTATCTGTCTAAAGTCACAAAACAATAGATTTTGGCTAAATGAACAATAGGGTTGAGACAAGACAGTTGACACACTGAGTGCATAGCATGAAGGAAGCCCAAACCTAAGTGACTATTAATTTCCTCGTTATACTGGTGGCCCCATTTCTTTTTTATTCTTTGTTTACATCCCAAATGATTTCAACTTTCCCAGTTCCCCATCTCCCCAGATGCCCTATAAGCCTTCTTCTCTCCATCCATATTCTTGGGAAGTAGAAACAGGTTGATTGTGTCTCAAAAATAACATTTAAAGCAAGGGACATCAATAATCATTTTAGAGTGGAACGTTCTTGTGCTTTCTAATTTATTATATATACATATATATTATATTGTATATAATATAATATATATAATTTCTATATTGGATTATGCGTTTTGTGTGTGGGTATGTATTTATACTTGAAATCACACATACCATGGGTCCATATGGAAGTCAGAGGACTAATGGGATGATGTGGTTCTCTTCTTTAGCAATTGGTTCAGCTATTCATATATTTTCCATTAGAGAGAGTTCACTAGTCTCATTGAGATATTGCTAGAACAAGGCCATTTTAAAAATTTATCGATTTATATACCATCCTGTATTGAGCTAAAGATATAAGTAAAAGATATAACTAAAATCCCTCAAAGGAATATAATATAAAAAACTATACTAGAACATTTTGAAAAGAAATACTTCCTAAGTTGTGAATTTTTTTCTTGTTTTTTACCATAGAGACTAACAGTGAACAGTTCATTTTTATATCCCTACATACTGACTCTCTGTCTTTTTTTCATTTAATATATTCTCTCATATCACTTTCTATAACCTTATCTCTTTTACGGCATAAACCATACACAACCCTAGTCATTTGACTATATTAAAAAAATATGCCTACTACAGATAAAGTTGCAATGAATCTGTTCAGATTTCTTCCTAAGGATGCTAGGCTAAAAAACCTATTAGGTAGATATGGATATTAAAAAATCAAAATGATAAGGAACAGTATCTATTCCCTCCTTTCTGAGACCCATATAAACAGAAACTATAACATAAATATGCAGGTTTTCATAGAGATGCATTGATTTTTGTAGCAGTCAAAGTGACCCACTATTAGAGTTAGGTTGATTGTTTAGCTTTGATTCTTATATCCTTGACATCTCTGGCTATTAAAATCCTTTATTCTCCCCTTCAATAAGGTATGATAATATTCTGACTTATATTGGGTCCACTTATATATGAGTCCATTGTTTCCTTGTGGATTCATCTATGATAACAGTTGTAGTAGCTGACAATCTAGGAGTATAAGAGAATGTCTTTACACATCATCTTAGTCACTTTTATTTTTAACAATTATGGTTGGTTCATATATAACTTCAGAACATCTGAATTTATTTAACTTTCTCTCAAAACAGTGACAGGAGCTTCATGTTATGTCACAGACATTAGGCTGGAAATAATCTAGATATCCTTGAATAGAAGAATTAAAAAAAAAAAAACAAATGTGATTCTTACACTAAACAGAATAACAGAGTTGATAAATGCAGTGATATCTTGATTCTTTGTAGAGTTTTTTTTTTTTTTTGGTTGTTTGTGTGTTTGTTGTTGATGTTGTTCTTTTTTGCTTTTACTTATTTGATTTCAGAAATGAGTCAATGATTTTTTGCATTCAATTCCTCTTTGGTGTATTAGCTTCTTTCTGTTTTAAAGCTTCCAGGTGTTCTGTTAAGTTGCTAGTATGTGTTTCCTCCAGCTTCTTTTGGAGGCACACAGAACTGGGGATATTCCTATTAGAGCAGCTTTCATAGTATTTCATAAATTTGGGAATGCTCTGCCATCATTTTCATTAAATTCTAAACATTTTAATTTAGTTCTTTATTAACAAATTATTTGTTTTGTTTCTATGTTTCTAACTTGACCCATATATCATTGTGTAGAGCATTGTTCAGCTTCCATGTGTATGTAGGCTTTCTGTTGTTATTGTTTCTATTGAATAAACCTTTTCTCCATAGTGATCTGACAGGTGGCATGGGATTATTTGGATCTGCTAATATCTGTTGAGGTCTGTTTTGTGAATAATGATATGGTCATCATTTGGAGACAGTAATCTGATGTGCTGAAAAGATATATTCTTTTGATCTATTAGATCCATTTGGTCCAAAACTTGTTCCTTTCACTCTGTCTCTGTTTATTTTGTCTTTTCCTGATCTGTCCTTTGAAGACCGTGTGGTGTTGAAATCACCCTCAATTGTTCTGTGGTGTGAAGTGTGCTTTAAGCTTTAGTAAAATTTCCCTTATGAATGCAGGTCACCTTGTATTTGGAGCATAAATGTTCAGAATTGAGAGTTCTTCTTGGTGGATATTTCCTTTGATGAGTATGAAGTGTTCTTTTGTGTCTTTTTTGACAACTTTAGGTTGAAAGTCACTTTTATTTGAATGGAAAATCTAGTTCATTTCGTGGGAATATTTGCTTGGAAAAAATTTCCAGCCTTTTACTCTGAAGTAGTGTTTGGTTTGACACTTAAATGAGTTTCCTGTATACAGCAAAATATTGGGTCCTGTTCACATATCCAGTGTATTAATATATGTCTTTCCATTGGGGGAATTGTGTGCATTGATTTTAAGGTATATTAAGAATAGTGATTTTTACTTCCTGCTCTTTCTATTCTAATTTTTTTTGTTTGCTTCTGTGGTTATATTCCTGTGGATGTGTTGAAAATTAAAAAAGGTATATTCTTTTGATCTATTCGATTCTTTGGTCCAAAACTTGTTACTTTCATTCTGTCTTTGTTTATTTTGTGTTTTCCTGATCTGACAATTGAATAGCGTGGGATGTTGAAGTAACCCTCAATTATTGTGTGGTGTGAACTGTGCTTTAAGCTTTAGTAAAATTTCCCTTATAAAAGCAGGTGACCTTGTGTTTGGAACATAAATATTCAGAATTGAGAGTTCTTCTTGGTGGATATTTTCTTTGATGAGCATGAACTGTCCTGTATCTTTTTTGACAACTTTAGGTTGAAAGTCACTTTTACTTGAATGGCAAATCCAGCTCATTTCCTGGAAAGATTTGCTTGGAAAAAGTTTCCAGCCTTTTACTCTGAAGTAGTGTTTGTCTTTGACACTGAGATGAGTTTCCTGTATCCAGCAAAATATTGGGTCCTGTTCACATATCCAGTCTATCAATCTATGTCTTTCCATTGGGAGAATTATGTGCATTGATTTTAAGGAATATTAAGGAATACTGATTTTTTTACATCCTGCTATTTTTACTGTAATTACCTTTTTCTCTGTAGTTATCTCCCTGTGGATGTGTTGAAAATTATTATTCAGTAGTTTTTTGCTTTTCTAAAGGTTCCGTCCTTCCTTTTTTTTTTTTTTTTTTTTGAAATGCTGGATTTTTTCATAGATATTTTGTACATTTGTCTTTTGTTTTTATTTTTGTTTTTGTTAGGTGGTGTGTATGTGAACTTGCATGTATGTGTGTGTGCATGTGCGGTTGTGTGTGTGTGTGTGTGTTTGTGATGGAATTCCTTGGTATATCCACCTATGGTAATTTAAAGTTTTGCGGGAGATAGCAGTACAGGATTTCGTTTTTGTTACATTAGTTTCTGTAATGTGGGCAAGTGGAGCTATTTGCCTTTGCAGGGAAGCCAGATATTCAGTAGAGGTCTCTGTAGCTAATTGAAATTGTTTAACTAATATAATGATTATTACAATGGAATGTCCTAATCATCCACCTGCCACTCAAGGAACAACCACAGTGGTAGTCAGAGAAATGCCAATTACCAAGGGAATGCATGTTTCTTCTAAAATGATCAGAAGACATAAAAATTCTGCAGGGGGATATCGAGTCTACAGATGTCTGTTCTGTAAGCATTAGCAGAAGTTGTCTTAAAGTGTCAAGGACCAAGACCATTTTCAGTGATCTGCATATCTCATTACCACCCTGGCTGATAGCATGCTCCTGCAGCATACTGTAGAAAAAACACAAACATGTCCTATTCCCACACTCAGAGTTCCTTGGATTTGAAATTCTAAAAAAAAAATTGTGTTGTATAGAGATATGAGTCTCCTCTCTTTTGTTTATAAAAATATTGTTTTAAAGTTCTATGGGCCTGTTCCACAATATCATGTCCTTGAGGAATATAAGGTATCTCAGTAATATGCCTATTATTATATGGATAACAAAACATCTCAAATTACTGACTGTAAATGTCAGTTATAATATTTGTAGTAAACTTATTGAAACATCAAGTATAGAAAAACAACATAGGCATTGACTAATTCAATTTTAGGAGCTTCTTCTGTTACCACAATTATAATTAGAAAGCTTGAAATCCTGTTAATAGTCATATGTATATTTTTAATTAATTTTTTTATATCACAAATATGAGTTACATCTATTTCTCTTGATTAGGTACGAATCCTCCAGGATTAACTCTTTTGTATGGTATATGAAGAACTTGTGGACACTGAGGACAAGACTTTATAATTTGATTTGTACATTTGTAGAAAAATAAATTATTGTCTTAAGCTATTATTAATTTGATGATATAAAGAATGAAATCTTTCTGTAAAGTCTATAATCTGACTGATATGTAAATCTGCTGTGACATTGTTTTCACTAATGAATCTGGAAAATGTAGGGTGAGTTTTAAATGTCTTAAAAGCAAGAGAGGGTTTATTTTTCTAAAATTAAACTATAATTCATATTCATATAAAATATGAAAATTAGACATATCTATAAAATATTATTTTAATCAATTGTAAGTCATGAGATATTTCTATTAATTATACGTCTACAAATTAAAACCTTGATTATTTAATGTTATAATAAACAGTGGCTGTAGCACATAATTTAGTTATTTGTGAAACAGGAGAAATATTTAAGATAATAAACATTCGATCTAAATGATTATATTTCTCTATCATAGAGAAGCTGTTTATAAATATAGTAAATGTATTATTTAATGACTGTATGCATACATTTACAAAAATATATAGAGAGGCAAATTTTAAAAATTTGTGTTTGAAATTATGATTATCAAATTTGTCTAAAAAGTTTTCTATTGCAAAAGAACAACTATAAGTAGTTTTCAAAAACCAATGTAATGGTTCTTTGGACTAAGGAACAAATATAGTTCTTTTATTAAATATTATTCTGATTCTATCTCATAATTTTGTATTAACATAGCAACAGAGCCATAATAGGGTGCTCAAACTTTTCTTGGAGGTAAAGAAATATGAATTTACATTAATGGTTCCTTTACCAAAGGACTGCTATGAAACATCAAACAATTGACTTTTTTGTAAAGTAAATTATCCCACATCAGTTAATTGTTTATGGGATTAGGATTTGCATTTCCCTTGATGATACCAAACAGAGTTTCAAGTTCTTTTGTGGCAAGCTTGAGGTGAGGTATTAACAAATTAACATTTTCTCAAAGCTTTAAAAATCATTTAAATTAAATAAACTATCGCTTTTATTGAGTTTCCTGTGCCACAGTTTGTTTAGCATATAATGTATCCACTTGTCTGGTATTTTTAAATAATAAATATGAATGAGTTAAAATATTTACCTTGTGATACAATTGTAAACTGAAACTATTGGAACATTGGCAATGTAAATATTTTAAATGTCTTTTTGTAATATTAGAGCATGCCCATTATTTTGAAAAATAAATCTCAGTTTTAAACAATCTATTCTTTTTAAAATTAATATCAAGAGCATTATTTTTACATATAAAGTTTGACTGCCAATTGTTATTTATAAATGCATGACAGTGCAGCTTTTAATGCAAGAGTTAGGAGATATTGTTTTAAATTCTGTCTTTTATAAGTCTCGTTTCTAGGATAAGAGTTATATAAAATATTATCTCAAATTAGAATTATCTTCAGAGACCTGTTTTTCTGGGTTGACTCATGTCACCTGTTTTTTAAAATAACTCCAACCCTGAGTTACCAATTTTAAGCTAAAATTTTGTCACCAATGCTATAAAATTTTAATCATATCAATAACTTATATATCAATACTCTATTACTGAGACATGCAGAACATATTTATATCTTCAAATCCAGTCAGGAACAAAAGTCAAGTTGCATGCAGAAGAATGTGAATTGATCGATTCTTATCTCCTTGTACTAAGCTCAACACCAAATGGATCAAGGAACTCCACATAAAACCTGACACACTGAAACTAATAGAAAGGAAACTGGGGAAGACCATTGAGGACATGGACACAGGGTAAAAGTTACTGAATAGAACACCAATAGCTAATGCTCTGAGATCAAAAATTGACAAATGGGACCTCATAAAACTACAAAGTTGCTGTAAGGCAAAGGTCACTGTCAAAAGGACAAAACGTCAACCAACATATTGGGAAAGGATCTTCACCAACTCTAAATCCGACAGAGGGCTAATATCTTATATATACAAAGAACACAAAAGGTAGAACACAGAGAACCAAATAACCCCATGAAAAAATGGGGTACGGAGCTAAACAAAGAATTTTCACATGAAGAACTTCAGAGAGTTGAAAAAAACCTTAAGAAATGTTCAACATCATTAATCATTAGGGAAATGCAAATCAAAACCACCCTGAGATTTCACCTCACACCAGTCAGAATGGATAATGACAAAAACTCAGGAGACAGCATGTGTTGGCGAGGATGTGAAGAAAGAGGAACACTCCTCCACTGATGGTGGGATTTCAAGGTGGAAATCAATCTGGAAGTTCCTCAGAAAACTGGGCAAGACACATCCTGAGGACCCTGTTATACCACTCCTGGTCATAAATCCAGAGGATTCTTCAGCATGCAATAAGGACACATGCTCCACTATGTTCATAGCATCCCTATGAGTAGTAGCCAGAAGCTGGAAAGAACCCAGGAGTCCTTCAATGGAGAAATGGATACAAAAATTGTGGTATATTTACACAATGGAGTACTATTCAGCCATGAGAAACAATGAATTCATGAAATTCTTAGACAAATGGATAGAGCTGGAGAACATCATACTAAGTGAGGTAACCCAGTCTCAAAAGATCAATCATACTATTAACTCACTGAAAAGTGGATATTAGCCTAGAAACTTTGAATACCCAAGACATAATACACATATTAAATGATGTCCAATAAGAATGGAGGAGTAGCCCCTGGTTCTGGAAAGACTCAGTGCAAGAGTATAGGGCAAGTATAGAACAGGGAAGTGGGAAGGGTTAGATGGAGGAACAGGGGGAGGGAAGAGGGCTTATGGGACTTGCGGGGAGTGGGGACCGAGAAAAGGGGAAATCTTTGGAAATGTAAATAAAAAATATCAATAAAAAGAGAGTTACGTAAAATATTATTTCAATTTAGAATTATCTTCAGAAACCTGGGTGTGCTCATGTGACCTGTTTTATAGAATAACTCCAATCTTGTGTTACCAATTTTAAGTTAAATTTCTGTCACCAATGCTATACAATTTTAATCATATCAATAACTTATAAATCAATACTCTATAACTGAGACATGCAGAACATATTTATATCTTAAAAACCAGTCAAGAACAAAAGTGAAGTTGCTATAAACTTATACATATTTAAACCAGACAAAGGTTTATTACATTTTTAAACTGTAATCTCAAGTGAAAAAGCACCTTGTTGAAACCAATATTCACAATCACAGAGGTTTTTCTAGGAAAAAAAAATAGTTATCAGTTCACTTACTAAAGATGTTGAAAAGCTTTTGGCCTCTTTAAGAGCTGCTTTTGTAGATAGCTAGCCCCTAGGAGGATTTCTCTACTTGTACTTGACTCCCAGTCATAGTCTTGGGTAACTTAACAGTTTCTCATCCCTGGGAGTTGCAGAAGGAGATAAGCTCCAAGGCCAGATTTGCTGTCTGCCAGGACAGAAAAGGATCACTAGGTACTATATCACCCTGTGCTTTAGATCTCTGGTGGTGCAAACCACGAGGGGTCTGCCTGCACTCAGGAACTGAGCACATAGGCGGTTTGTCTGCCAGCCTGCCAGGCTTGAGGCCCGTGTCCTGCCCAGGGAGCTGCAAAAGGAGAGAAGCCCCACGGCCATATTTGCTGTCTGCCAAGACAGAAAAGGGTCACTAGGTACTGTATCACCCTGAGATTTAGATCTCTGGTGGTGCAAACCGCCAGGGGTCTGCCTGCACTCAGTAACTGAGCACATAGGCAGTTTGTCTGCCAGCCCACTGGGTTCGGGGCCAGTGTCCTACCCAGGGAGCTGCAGAAGGAGAGAAGCCCCATGGCCATATTTGCTGCCTGCCAGATCAGTAAACAAATACTAGGTACTGTATCACCCTGAGCTTTAGATCTCTGGTGGTGCAAACCGCCAGGGGTCTGCCTGCACTCAGGAACTAAGCCCATAGGCAGTTCTTCTGCAAACCAATCCATCACAGGACCTGTGTCCTATGTGAGAATCAACAGAGTGAGTGACCCCCACCACAACATCTTCCCTCTATAATAGAGCAGACAGAGAACACATGGGTGACCTTGACAACCTAAGTATAACATTGCTAGAGGCAAGACTGAGAAGGGCTCCAAAAGCCCAAAAGAGGAAGGCAGCATATCAATAATCTGTGCCAGAGGAAACCCAGTCATCCAGTGTGGCAGACATAACCTTAAAGATCCACAGTCGGTTGAAGCACTAGCAGTGACAATAAGACCATCTACCACCTGGGAGAACTAGATGGCTAAAGGCATATGTAGGAACATTACTAACAGAAACCAAGGCATTATGGCAGCTTCTGAACCCAATTCTTCAAAATAGCAAGTCGTGGATACCTCAACACACCAGAAAAACAAGATTTAGATTTAAAAGTCCTCGTCATGTTGCTGGTACAGGAACACATGAAGGACATACTTAAAGAAATTCAGGAGAAAATGCATCAAAACTTAGAAGCCCTTACATGGGAAACACAAAAATCATTGAAAGAAATTCAGGAGAATACAAAAGCCAATAAGGAGAAAACACAAAAATCACTTGAAGAAATACAGGAGATCTTTGATCAACAGGCAGAAGTCATGAAAGAGGAAACACAAAAATCTCTTAAAGATTTAGAGGAAAACACAAACAAGCAAATATCAGAAATGAAGAAAAATTTCCAGAATCTAAAAACAGAAGTAGAAACAACTAAGAAAGCACAAAGAGGGACAACTTTGGAGGTAGAAAACCTTGGGAATAAATCAGGGAACATAGACGCAAGTATCAACAATAGAATACAAGAGATAGAATAAAGAATCTCAGATGCCGAAGATACCATAGAAACCATGGACTCAGCAGTCAAAGAAAATGCAAAAAGTTTGTAACCCAAAATATCCAGGAAATCCAGGACCCAATGAGAAAGCCAAATCTAAGGATTATAGGCATTGATGAGAGTGAAGATTTACATCCTAAAATGGCCAGCAAATATCTTCAACAAAATTATGAAAGAAAACTTCCCTAACCTAAAGAGAGAGATGCCCAGGAATATACAAGAAGCGTACAGAACTCCAAATGGCCTGGACCGGAACAGAAATACTTCCCGTCACATAACAATCAAAACCCTAAATGTACGAAACAAAGAAAGAATACTTAGGGCAGTAACAGAAAAAGGGCAAGTAACATATAAAGGAAGACCTATCAGAATTACACCAGATTTCTCACCAGAGACCATGAAAGCAAGAAGATCCTGGGCAGAGCTCATGCAGACTCTAAGAGAACACAAATGCCAGCCAAGACTACTATGACCAGCAAAACTCTCAATTACTATAGTTGGACACCAAGATATTGAATAACAAACCAATTTACACAATATATTTCTAGAAACCCACCCCTACAAAGGATAATAGGAGGAAAACACCATTACAACGAGGGAAACTATACACTGGAAAAAGCACGATAATTAGCTTCTTTCATCAAATCCAAAAAAGATAACCACCCAAATATAAAATTAAAATAAAAAATGATAGGAAGCAATAACCACTACTACTTGATATCTCTTAACATCAGTAGACTCAATTCCCCAATATAAAGATATATACTAACAGACTGGTTAAATAAACAGGACCCTACAATTTGCTGCATACAGGAAACACACCTCAGTTTCAAAGATAAAAACTAACTTAGAATAAAAGGTTGGAAGACAATTCTACAAGCAGATGGTCCCAGGAAACAAGCCGGAGTTGCCATTCTAATTTCAGATAAAATTGACTTTCAACCTAATGTCATCAAAAGATACATGGAAGGTCACTATTTGCTGGTCAAAGGAAAATTCCAACAAGAAAAACTCTCAATCCTGAACATCTATGCCCCAAATAAAAGGGTGCCCTCATTCATAAATGAATCTTTACTAACGCTCAAAGTACACATTGCACCTAACACAATAATAGTGGGTGATTTCAACACTCTACTCTAACCAATGGACCTATCAGGAAAACAAACTAAACAGGGAGACAGTGAAACTAATTGAAGTTTTGAAGCAATTGGAGTTAACAGATATATATATATATAGAACTTTTCATCCCAAAGCAAAAGAATGTATCTTTTTTTCAGCACCTCATGGTACCTTCTCCAAAATAGATCATATAGTTGGTCACAAGAGAGACGTCAACAAATACAAGAAGAATGAAATAATCCCATGCCTCATATCATATCACTATGGAGTAAAAGTGGTCTTTAGTAACAGTAAAAACAACAGAAAGTCCACAAACACATGAAAACTGAACAATACTCTACTCAATGATACTTTGGTCATGGAAGAAATAAAAAAAGAAATCAAAGATTTCTTAGAATTTAGTGAAAATGAAGGCACAACATACACAAATCTATGGGACACAATGAGAGAAGTGCTAAGAGGAAAATTCATAGCTTTGATCGCCTCCAAAAAGAAATTCAAGAGAGCATACATTAGAAGATTTAGGGAACAACTGAAAACCCTCGAACAAGAAGAAGCCAATTCACCCAGGAGGAGAAGAAGACAGGAAATCATTGCACTCAGGACTGAAATCAATCAAGTAGAAACCAAGAGAACAATACAAAGAATCAACAAAACCAAAAGCTGGTTCTTTGAAAAAAGTCAACAAGATAGATAAACACTTAACAAAACTAACGAAAGGGCCCAGAGAAAGTATCCAAATTAACAAAATTAAAAATGAAAACGGAGATATTACAACAGAAACGGAGGAAATTCAAAAAATCATCAGATCTTTCTACAAAAACCTGTACTCAACATAATTGGAGAATCTGGAGGAAAAGGACATTTTTTTTTAGACAGTCTCCAATTACCATAATTAAACCAGGATCAAATAGACCATCTAAACAGACCCATAACCGTTAAAGAAATAGAAGGTGTCATAGACAGACTTCTGACCAAAAAAGGCACAGGACCAAATGGTTTCAGTGAAGAATTCTAATAGAACTTCAAAGAAGACTTAACACCAATACACTTCAAATTTTTCCACGAAATAGAAACAGAAGGAACACTACCTAAATTCTTCTTCAAAGTCACTATTATCCTGATACCAAAACCACACAAAGTTCCAACTAAGAAAGAGAATTTCAGGCTAATTTCCTTTATGAATATCGATGCAAAAATACTAAATAAAAAACTTGCCCACAGAATCCAAGAACGCATCAAATGATCATCCACCATGATCAAGTAGGCTTCATCCCAGGGATGCAGAGATGGTTCAATATAAGGAAATCCATAAATGCAAACCACTACATAAACAAACTCAAAGAAAAAACCATATGATCATCTCATTAGATGCTGAAAAAGCATTTGACAAAATTCAGCATCCTTTCATGCTAATAGTCTTGGAAAGGAAGGAATTCAAGACACATATCTAAACATAGTAAAAGCAATATACAGTAAACCAGTAGCCAACATCAAACTAAATGGAGAGAAACTTGAAGAAATCCCATTAAAATCAAGGACTAGACAAGGATGCCCCCTCTCTCCATATCTTTTCAATATAGTTTTTGAAGTCCTAACTAAAGCCATTAGACAACATAAGGATTTCAAAGGGATACAAATTGTAAAGGAAGAAGTCAAACTATAACTATTTGCAGATGATATGATTGTATACTTAAGTGACCCCAAAAACTCTTAGAGAACTCCTACAGCTGATAAACAACTTCAGCAACATGGCTGGTTACAAAATCAATGCAAGCAAATCAGTAGCCCTTATATATTCAAAGGAGAGCAGACTGAGAAAGAAATTAGGGAAATGACTTGCTTTACAATAGCTACAAACAGCATAAAGTATCTTGGGGTGACTCTAACGAAACAAGTGAAAGATCTATATGAAAAGAACTTCAGATCTCTGAAGAAGGAAATTGAAGAAGATCTCAAAACGGAAAAATCTTCCATGCTCGTGGATTGGCAGGATTAATATGGTTAATATGGCCATCCTGCCAAAGGCAATCTGCAGATTCAATTCTCAAATTCATGTGGAATAACAAAAAACCCAGGATAGCTAAAACTATTCTCAATAGTAAAAGAACTTCAGGGGGATTTAGTATCCCAGATTTTAAACTTTACTACAGAGTGATAGTGATAAAAACGGCATGGTACTGGTACAATATCAGGCAAGCAGGTCGATGGAATAGGATTGAAGACCCAGAAATGAACCAACACACCTATGGTCACTTGATCTTTGCAAAGGAGCTGAAAGCATCCGTTGAAAAAAAGATAGTCTTTTCAACAAATGGTGCTGGTTCAATTGGAGGCGAGCATGCAGAAGAATGTGAATCGATCGATTCTTATCTCCTTGTACTAAGTTAAACTACAAATGGACCAAGGACCTCCACATAAAACCTGACACCCTGAAACTAATCGAACAGAAACTGGGGAAGACCCTGGGGGACATGGGCACAGGGGAAAAGTTCCTGAATAGAACACCAATAGCTTATGCTCTAAGGTCAATAAATGACTAATGGAACCTCATACATCTACAAAGTTTCTGTAAGGAGAATGACATTGTCAAAAGGATAAAATATCAACCAACAGATTGGGAAAGGATCTTCACCAATCCTAAATCCGACAGAGGGCTAATAAATAATATATAAAAAGAATTCAAGAAAGTAGAAACCAGAGAAACAAATAACACCATTAAAAAGTGGAGAACAGTGCTAAACAAAGAATTTTTACATGGAAAACTTCGGAGAGCTGAGAAACACCTCAAGAAATGTTCAACATCATTAATCATTGAGGAAATGCAAATCAAAACCGCCCTGAGATTTCACCTCACAGCAGTCAGAATGGCTAAGGTCAAAAACTTCAGGAGACATCAGGTGTTGGCGAGGTTGAGGAGAAAGAGGAACACTCCTCCACCTATGGTGGGATTGCAAGATGGTGCAACCACTTTGGAAATCAGTCTGGCTGTTCCTCAGAAAACTGGGCATGACACTTCCTGAGGACCCTGTTATACCACTCCTGGGCATATATCCAGAGGATTCTTCAGCATGCAAGAAGTACATATGCTCCACTATGTTCATAGCAGCCCTGTTTGTAGTAGTCAGAAGCTGGAAAGAACCCAGGTGTCCTTCAACGGAGGAATGGATGAAAAAATGTGGCATATTTACACAATGGAGTACTATTCAGCCATTAGAAACAATGAATTCATGAAATACTTAGAAAAATGGATGGAGCTGGAGAACATCATACTAAGTGAGGTAACCCAGTCTCAATAGATCAATCATGATATGGACTCACTGATAAGTGGGTATTTTGCCTAGAATCTTTGAATACCCAAGACATGATCCACAAATTAAATGATGTCCAAAATGAATGGAGGAGTGGCCTGGTTCTGGAAAGACTCAGTGCAAGAGTATAGGGGAATTCCAGAACAGGGATATGGGAAGGGGTAGATGGAGGAACAGGGGGAGGGAAGAGGGCTTATGGGACTTGAGGGGAGTGGGGACCCAGAAAAGGTGAAATCATTTGAAATGTAAATAAAAAATATATCAATAAAAATTACTTTTGGTAAAACTAAAGTTTATCTTTTGTTGATTGAAACTGCCTTTTAAACAAGATAAAAATATCAAACCATGGAGAGCCAGCACATAAAGTTTAACCATTTTTTTAACATGAAACGCATAACAATTAATCATTTACCCAGCGAGAACAAACATTAAATGACAGATATATGGACAAACATATGGTGCACAAAAGACAGACAATAGACAGAGAGAGAAAAGATCTTGATGTCTCAAAGAGTTCCAGTTATCCTAACGAGAACAAAGGATATCTCCCATAGGATCCAGAGAGGAAGCAGGACATCTCCTGGTTTCCTTTCATCTCCAGTAGACACCTGAAATTGCAAAAAAATATTTTCCTTCTTTTGACATAATGTTACAGACACGGAACATTTGCATTTCTGAAACTTTCTCTCTCTGTCTCTCTGTCTCTGTCTCTGTCACTCTCTCTGTCTGTCTCTCTCTCTCTCACTCTCTCTCTCTCACACTCACACACTCTTTCTCTTTCTCTCTCTCCTTGTTCCATACCTAACTCTTTATGTCCTTCTTCTTCTGGGAATCATGCCAGAGAATGGAGTGGAGGCACAGAGATTTGGCAAACCAAGGAATGATTCTTGAGGGTGAAGAAGAGAGTTCTTACAAGATGGGAAATTTTTAGCTTTCTAAAATTAAAATGGAGAGACCTTTATGTCACACTCAGTACTACTATATGTTTTGCAAGGCAATATATGATACTTTTGACACACTGAACATATGTCAGTAGATAATCCTAACAAACTGGTGGTATGTACTAATTCATCAGACACTATGTTGAGGAAACACAGTTGAATAAGTCATACCCAGAATTAGAGTCTTACCAGTACAATGATGGAAATGGAGACAAACTGGATGTGTTGTATAGTCATATCTCATCTACTGTGTAAGGTAAATTTATACGTCCCTTTCTGTTTCAGAGTTAGAGACAGTAATTAACATTAGGTGACTTAAGATCATAGAGTAATCAAATATTCAAACTTGGTGTTATTAATAGCAATCTTCTACACACTTGTAATGTCATAGGACCCAAGCTATACACATGAGTCACGAAATAAGTATTCACTCAAAGCTCTAGGTATATCATCCCACCTATTAAGAGATGCAGGTTCACAACAATTTACCTTATAAATGTTGATGCAAAAATACTCAATTTAATTCTTGCCAACCGAATCCAAGAACACATCAAAATGATCTTTCACCGTGATCAAGTTGTCTTATTCCCAGGGATGCTGGGATGATTCTTTTGTAAATATATATGGTAGTTTTATGAAGGAACTTGTACATAAACACACACAAAGATACACAAACACACACATAGATACAGAGACACACACACATAAACACACATAAAGTCCTTTGTCTATAGGAATTTTCTTCACTTCTATTTGTGGATCCAAGAAGTAGTTCTGATTTCAGACCTGGCTGCAAGTATCAATACTTATTGACAATGAAATTATTTGAATTATTTTGTCAAGGAGTCTCATAAGTCATATGTTTTTATGATTATCAAAAATATCTGTAATTAAGTTTGCATTATTCTCACTGTATTTTGTCTTTGTTCACTTCTTTATCTCTCTCTGGCTGTATATTTCTGTATATGTATATTTCTAAATATGCATGCATTGATGATATAATTGATAATAAATTATATATATATATATATGCTTTATTGGCACTTTTTATTCGACCCAAGACTCATGGCTTCTCCTAATAATAATGCACAAAAAGTTGGAAAACATGAAGGACTTGATAAGGTGGCTGGAGTGACTTAAATTTATTTATAGCGATATTCCTTTTGTTGTAGTCTATGCGTCATATGTAATTGAGCTTTTTATGCTTACCTGATGCCTTCTGATCTCAATCTGTTTCTGAGGAATTGCCCACACTAGGGAAATATTTTACCACTGAGTTACCCTACATGTCTATAACCCCATCCATCTTCTACAATTATTGGACAGGATGTATTATGTGAAGTTACTGGTTTTGGCAATCCTGAAATTGGTCCTTTGGTATGGCTGATAAAATATATTAAAGACGTTGAATATTTAGCTATGTTACAGAGAATAGATAAGCTTTAGTCCCCATGGTCTACTAAAGACAGTTTAGTCTGTGAAATACTGCTTTTAGAATATAGTATACAGAAGATGGCACTAGTAGAGGAAGCTAGTTAAATCCATCGATCTAATAAGATTTACCAAAGCAAACAACCACTGTACAGAACAGTCCAAGTGAGTAACACATTGGAAGTATAAGGATATTAACAGGTACTAAGAGGCAAAATGTGTTTTGGGACCTAGTACTATTTTAATCTAGTTTCTAATGTCTTTATTAATAGTACTTTCTGTGTCTCTGTTAATTCACAAAGACCAGGAGATTTTCTGTATGGAGTAAACAAAGTATCATAATTTACAGGTGCAAATATTTTAAAAAGTCCTGGGTTACCATCTTAAAAGGCACTTTCAACTCCCCTTCATATATTCCAAACATATCCAGAAAGGTGTTCCAGCAAATGTATTTTCCTCTATCTTCACCCATTGGAGCTATACTAAAAGTAAATGTCAACAAGCCTTTTATTATTACAGATTCTATGTCCTTGAAATTTATGGGAGTTCTAAAACTTTTTCCAGAAAGAATTCCACTGAAGAATATCAGGTGGAAGTTATTCTGTTTGCCTGTGCTCTCTCAGTGGGATGGGGGATGAAGTCTTTTCTATTACCTTATCAGTAGCATATACTTCAGGTCTTGGCCCACAGCGAACATTTCTCTTTTCTGTTTTTTATAAACCTGGGTAACTATTCCCAAAGAAGCAGATATTGCACATTTTCTAGGAATGAGGCTCTGATTAAAGAAAGTTTTAAAAATTGCCAAGACATTCCAAAGCTCAGTCATTATGACCACGTACACCATTTGTTGTGTTTATTAAAATGGGGCTCAGACAATTCAACACTGTATGAACTTTAATAGCATGCAAAAGAATAAGTTATTGTTCCTAGCATGGAACACTCACTGTCACATTATGAGAGTATGTGCATACATGAAAATGTATATCAGAAAGGAAATTAGAGAATAATATACAAAGAGATTGAGAGCAGCGAGAGAGGTAGAGGGAAAGGGAGAGAGAGACAAAGAGAGAGAGAATGAGAAAGAGACAGATGACAGAGAGAGAGAGGGAGAGAGTCAGAGAGACAGAGGCATAGAGAGAAAGACAGAGACAGACAGACAGTGAGACATTGAATGAGAGACAGATAAAATGAAACTGTGCTAACAATTGTTAGAGAACAGATGAATGGAGGAATATTGTCAAGTATTATAAGGCATAAAGCCGGATTGGTGTACAGATCAAAGGCTATGCATTATAGTTCTGATATAATTTTTTTCAATTGATGAATTTCAGTGCCCTCATTCCAGTGTCATAATTGCTCATGTATTTAAAAACACAAAATTAACTAAAGTAAAATATAAAATATACAAGGAATACAGAAGGATTTCCAGAAATATTCATGATAAGTAGGTTTGGGCAAATTTAGGGAAAACAGATTTGATAACTGCACAGTTTCTAGAGTAATGTTAAATATTTATAGGTCTTGAACAGAGAACTATTCCGGTAATAAAAGAATATTAGTCTCCATGACTTTAAAAATCTGATTCTTTTGAGTGATCTTGATTTATACCTCGATCTTTGAAGGTGGTAGAGTTGGAAAGCCTTGACTATTGCTATATCTTCTCTCTTGATGTGATTCAGATATGTCTTCAACAGCATCACTCTGAACCGAGGCCATGGATTTGGTTAATTGAAATAGGCTGTTGTTGCTCTTGTCTGGTTATTGGCAGCCATCACCACATCCGGAATGTTCCACTCCCTTAAAAATGGCAAATGGAAATCAAGCTATAGGAGGCGCAATGTTGGAGAAGTGAGCTTAAATCAGCTAAGATTGGGGATATAGGATAATGAGTGGCCACAACATTCACAGGGGCATGATCTTTATTGTTGAGGCAGTGAGTTTGAGCTCTTCCACTTTGGTTCCCAGGTGTTGACCTATGCTCATTGGGATGTTCCCTAAACTATCTACACCTCCAGTTCTTAAACCATATCCAGATCTGGTATTCTGTCA